>NC_134353.1:190305647-190641897 GCF_048569485.1 Anomaloglossus baeobatrachus
AGTGGAGAAAAAGTGGAGAAAAAGTGGAGAAAAAAATGGAGAAAAAGTGAGAATAAGTGGAGAATAAGTGGAGAAAAAGTGGAGAAAAAGTGGAGAAAAAGTGGAGAAAAAAGTGGAGAAAAAAATGGAGAAAAAGTGGAGAAAAAGTGGAGAAAAAGTGGAGAATAAGTGGAGAAAAAGTGGAGAAAAAGTGGAGAAAAAGTGGAGAAAAAGTGGAGAAAAAAATGGAGAAAAAGTGGAGAAAAAGTGGAGAAAAAGTGGAGAATAAGTGGAGAATAAGTGGAGAAAAAGTGGAGAAAAAGTGGAGAAAAAGTGGAGAAAAAATGGAGAAAAAGGGAGAATAAGTGGAGAATAAGTGGAGAAAAAGTGGAGAAAAAGTGGAGAAAAAGTGGAGAAAAAAATGGAGAAAAAGTGGAGAATAAGTGGAGAAAAAGTGGAGAAAAAGTGGAGAAAAAGTGGAGAAAAAGTGGAGAAAAAAATGGAGAAAAAGTGGAGAATGAGTGGAGAAAAAGTGGAGAAAGAGTGGAGAAAAAGTGGAGAAAAAGTGGAGAAAAAAATGGAGAAAAAGTGGAGAATAAGTGGAGAAAAAGTGGAGAAAAAGTGGAGAAAAAGTGGAGAAAAAGTGGAGAAAAAGTGGAGAAAAAAAATGGAGAAAAAGTGGAGAAAAAGTGGAGAAAAAGTGGAGAATAAGTGGAGAAAAAGTGGAGAGAAAAAGTGGAGAAAAAGTGGAGAAAAAGTGGAGAAAAAGTGGAGAAAAAAATGGAGAAAAAGTGGAGAAAAAGTGGAGAAAAAGTGGAGAATAAGTGGAGAATAAGTGGAGAAAAAGTGGAGAAAAAGTGGAGAAAAAGTGGAGAAAAAAATGGAGAAAAAGTGGAGAATAAGTGGAGAATAAGTGGAGAAAAAGTGGAGAAAAAGTGGAGAAAAAGTGGAGAAAAAAATGGAGAAAAAGTGGAGAATAAGTGGAGAAAAAGTGGAGAAAGAGTGGAGAAAAAGTGGAGAAAAAGTGGAGAAAAAAATGGGAAAAAGTGGAGAATAAGTGGAGAATAAGTGGAGAAAAAGTGGAGAAAAAGTGGAGAAAAAGTGGAGAAAAAGTGGAGAAAAAATGGAGAAAAAGTGGAGAAAAAGTGGAGAAAAAGTGGAGAATAAGTGGAGAAAAAGTGGAGAAAAAGTGGAGAATAAGTGGAGAAAAAGTGGAGAAAAAGTGGAGAAAAAGTGGAGAAAAAAATGGAGAAAAAGTGGAGAATGAGTGGAGAAAAAGTGAGAAAAAGTGGAGAAAAAGTGGAGAAAAAAATGGAGAAAAAGTGGAGAATAAGTGGAGAATAAGTGGAGAAAAAGTGGAGAAAAAGTGGAGAAAAAGTGGAGAAAAAGTGGAGAAAAAAATGGAGAAAAAGTGGAGAAAAAGTGGAGAAAAAGTGGAGAATAAGTGGAGAAAAAGTGGAGAAAAAGTGGAGAAAAAGTGGAGAAAAAGTGGAGAAAAAGTGGAGAAAAAAATGGAGAAAAAGTGGAGAAAAAGTGGAGAAAAAGTGGAGAATAAGTGGAGAATAAGTGGAGAAAAAGTGGAGAAAAAGTGGAGAAAAAGTGGAGAAAAAAATGGAGAAAAAGTGGAGAATAAGTGGAGAATAAGTGGAGAAAAAGTGGAGAAAAAGTGGAGAAAAAGTGGAGAAAAAAATGGAGAAAAGTGGAGAATAAGTGGAGAATAAGTGGAGAATAAGTGGAGAAAAAGTGGAGAAAAAGTGGAGAAAAAGTGGAGAAAAAAATGGAGAAAAAGTGGAGAAAAAGTGGAGAAAAAGTGGAGAAAAAGTGGAGAATAAGTGGAGAAAAAGTGGAGAAAAAGTGGAGAAAAAATGGAGAAAAAGTGGAGAAAAAGTGGAGAAAAAGTGGAGAATGAGTGGAGAATAAGTGGAGAAAAAGTGGAGAAAAAAAAGGAGAAAAAGTGGAGAAAAAGTGGAGAAAAAGTGGAGAAAAAGTGGAGAAAAAGTGGAGAAAAAAATGGAGAAAAAGTGGAGAAAAAGTGGAGAAAAAGTGGAGAATGAGTGGAGAATAAGTGGAGAAAAGTGGAGAAAAAGTGGAGAAAAAAATGGAGAATAAGTGGAGAATAAGTGGAGAAAAAGTGGAGAAAAAGTGGAGAAAAAGTGGAGAAAAAGTGGGAAAAAAATGGAGAAAAAAAATGGAGAAAAAGTGGAGAATAAGTGGAGAATAAGTGGAGAAAAAGTGGAGAAAAAGTGGAGAAAAAGTGGAGAAAAAGTGGAGAAAAAAATGGAGAAAAAGTGAGAATAAGTGGAGAAAAAGTGGAGAAAAAGTGGAGAAAAAGTGGAGAAAAAAATGGAGAAAAAGTGGAGAAAAAGTGGAGAAAAAGTGGAGAAAAAGTGGAGAAAAAAATGGAGAAAAAGTGGAGAAAAAGTGGAGAAAAAGTGGAGAAAAAGTGGAGAAAAAAATGGAGAAAAAGTGGAGAATAAGTGGAGAATAAGTTGAGAAAAGTGGAGAAAAAGTGGAGAAAAAGTGGAGAAAAAATGGAGAAAAAGTGGAGAAAAAGTGGAGAAAAAGTGAAGAAAAAGTGGAGAAAAAAATGGAGAATAAGTGGAGAAAAAGTGGAGAAAAAGTGGAGAAAAAGTGGAGAAAAAGTGGAGAAAAAAATGGAGAAAAAGTGGAGAATAAGTGGAGAATAAGTGGAGAAAAAGTGGAGAAAAAGTGGAGAAAAAGTGGAGAAAAAAATGGAGAAAAAGTGGAGAATAAGTGGAGAAAAAGTGGAGAAAGAGTGGAGAAAAAGTGGAGAAAAAGTGGAGAAAAAAATGGAGAAAAAGTGGAGAATAAGTGGAGAATAAGTGGAGAAAAAGTGGAGAAAAAGTGGAGAAAAAGTGGAGAAAAGTGGAGAAAAAATGGAGAAAAAGTGGAGAAAAAGTGGAGAAAAAGTGGAGAATAAGTGGAGAAAAAGTGGAGAAAAAGTGGAGAATAAGTGGAGAAAAAGTGGAGAGAAAAAGTGGAGAAAAAGTGGAGAAAAAATGGAGAAAAAGTGGAGAATGAGTGGAGAAAAAGTGGAGAAAGAGTGGAGAAAAAGTGGAGAAAAAGTGGAGAAAAAAATGGAGAAAAAGTGGAGAATAAGTGGAGAATAAGTGGAGAAAAAGTGGAGAAAAAGTGGAGAAAAAGTGGAGAAAAAGTGGAGAAAAAAATGGAGAAAAAGTGGAGAAAAAGTGGAGAAAAAGTGGAGAATAAGTGGAGAAAAAGTGGAGAAAAAGTGGAGAAAAAGTGGAGAAAAAGTGGAGAAAAAATGGAGAAAAAGTGGAGAAAAGTGGAGAAAAAGTGGAGAATAAGTGGAGAATAAGTGGAGAAAAAGTGGAGAAAAAGTGGAGAAAAAGTGGAGAAAAAAATGGAGAAAAAGTGGAGAATAAGTGGAGAATAAGTGGAGAAAAAGTGGAGAAAAAGTGGAGAAAAAGTGGAGAAAAAAATGGAGAAAAAGTGGAGAATAAGTGGAGAAAAAGTGGAGAAAGAGTGGAGAATAAGTGGAGAAAAAGTGGAGAAAAAGTGAGAAAAAGTGGAGAAAAAAATGGAGAAAAAGTGGAGAATGAGTGGAGAAAAAGTGGAGAAAGAGTGGAGAAAAAGTGGAGAAAAAGTGGAGAAAAAAATGGAGAAAAAGTGGAGAATAAGTGGAGAATAAGTGGAGAATAAGTGGAGAAAAAGTGGAGAAAAAGTGGAGAAAAAGTGGAGAAAAAAATGGAGAAAAAGTGGAGAAAAAGTGGAGAAAAAGTGGAGAATAAGTGGAGAAAAAGTGGAGAAAAAGTGGAGAAAAAGTGGAGAAAAAGTGGAGAAAAAAATGGAGAAAAAGTGGAGAAAAAGTGGAGAAAAAGTGGAGAATAAGTGGAGAATAAGTGGAGAAAAAGTGGAGAAAAAGTGGAGAAAAAGTGGAGAAAAAGTGGAGAAAAAAATGGAGAAAAAGTGGAGAATAAGTGGAGAATAAGTGGAGAAAAAGTGGAGAAAAAGTGGAGAAAAAGTGGAGAAAAAGTGGAGAAAAAAATGGAGAAAAAAATGGAGAAAAAGTGGAGAAAAAGTGGAGAAAAAGTGGAGAATAAGTGGAGAAAAAGTGGAGTAAAAGTGGAGAAAAAGTGGAGAAAAAGTGGAGAAAAAAATGGAGAAAAAGTGGAGAAAAAGTGGAGAAAAAGTGGAGAATAAGTGGAGAATAAGTGGAGAAAAAGTGGAGAAAAAGTGGAGAAAAAGTGGAGAAAAAATGGAGAAAAAGTGGAGAATAAGTGGAGAATAAGTGGAGAAAAAGTGGAGAAAAAGTGGAGAAAAAGTGGAGAAAAAAATGGAGAAAAAGTGGAGAATAAGTGGAGAAAAAGTGGAGAAAGAGTGGAGAAAAAGTGGAGAAAAAGTGGAGAAAAAAATGGAGAAAAAGTGGAGAATGAGTGGAGAAAAAGTGGAGAAAGAGTGGAGAAAAAGTGGAGAAAAAGTGGAGAAAAAAATGGAGAAAAAGTGGAGAATAAGTGGAGAATAAGTGGAGAAAAAGTGGAGAAAAAGTGGAGAAAAAGTGGAGAAAAAGTGGAGAAAAAAATGGAGAAAAAGTGGAGAAAAAGTGGAGAAAAAGTGGAGAATAAGTGGAGAAAAAAATGGAGAAAAAGTGGAGAATAATTGGAGAATAAGTTGAGAAAAAGTGGAGAAAAAGTGGAGAAAAAGTGGAGAAAAAAATGGAGAAAAAGTGGAGAAAAAGTGGAGAAAAAGTGGAGAAAAAGTGGAGAATAAGTGGAGAAAAAGTGGAGAAAAAGTGGAGAAAAAATGGAGAAAAAGTGGAGAAAAAGTGGAGAAAAAATGGAGAAAAAGTGGAGAAAAAGTGGAGAAAAAAATGGAGAAAAAGTGGAGCACCCTTTGGTACCTTTCATGTGGCACTAAGGGTTGCTTAGCTTTGTATTTAGCCAAAAAAATGAAAAACAAATGATGTAGGGTTCCCCCTAGTTTTGTAGCCAGCTAGGGTAAAGCAGACGGCTGCAGCCTGCAGACCACAGCTGGCAACCTCACCTTGGCTGGTAATCCAAAACTGAGGGCACCCTACGCTGTTATTTTAAATTAAATAAATAATTAAAAAAAAAACACGTAGGGGTCCCCCAAAATTGGATCACCAGCCAAGGTAAAGCAGACAGCTGGGGCCTGATATTCTCAGACTAGGGAGGTCCATGGTTATTGGACTCTCTCCAGCCTAAAAATAGCAGGCTGCAGCCGCCCCAGAAGTGGCGCATCCATTAGATGCGCCAATCCTGGTGCTTCGCCCCAGCTCATCCCGCGCCCTGGTGCGGTGGCAAACGGGGTAATATATGGGGTTAATACCAGATGTGTAATGTCACCTGGCATCAAGCCCTGGGGTTGGTGAGGTCAGGCGTCTATCAGATACCCGACATCACCAACCCAGTCAGTAATAAAAAAAAATAGACGACAACCACATTTTTATTTGAAAAAACACTCCCCAAAACATTCCCTCTTTAACCAATTTATTAGAATGAAAAACAAATCCAGGTCTGCTGTAATCCAAGGGGTTGCCATGATGATCCACACTGTCCCAGTCAATGAAGAGCAGGATGTTCCTCATTGGCTGGGAGAGCAGTGCAGTGACCTGAGCTAACATCAATGGGTCAGCCCAGGTCACTGCAGGGGATGACAAGTGCTGCTGTCAGCGAGGTACATTACCTGCGCTGATCTCCAGCACAGCCCCTGTCACTGAGTTCAATGACCGGCGCCTTCACATCAAGTATCGCGAGAGGTCCGTGACGTCACCGCTAGTCAGTCTCGGGTCGGAAGCGAGAGGTGATGTGACAAGCGGCGGCCATGGAGGACAATGACAGCGCTGAGGTCGGGATGGCGGGACTTCATCACCGCAGGTAAGCCGAGCGGGACCGTGTGTGTGTGTGTGTGTGTGTGTGTGTGTGTATGTATGTGTACATGCCGCGGGCAGGAGGGGGCGGAGCGAGCTGAGCCGGAAAGTGTGGGCTTCCTGCACGTAACTAAGATAAACATCGGGTTACTAACCAAAGCGCTTTGCTTGGATACCCGATGTTTATCTTGGTTACCAGCTTCTGGCAGGCTGCCAGCGATGGCTCCTGCACACTCTAGCTGTAAAAAGCCCTGCTTTTTGCTGCTAGAACCGTTCTCGAACGTATCTAGAACTATCGAGCTTTTGCAAAAAGCTCGAGTTCTAGTTCGATCTCGAACAGCCCCAAAAATCACTCGAGCTTAGAACTGGAGAACCTCGAACCGCGAACCGCGCTCAACTCTATTCGAGACGTTCGACGAACTCGAGCTTTTTGCTAAAAGCTCAAAGTTCGAGTTACGTTCGAGAACGCTTCAATCAAAAAAAAGGCTAACTAGTTACTAGCTGGTTTTTCACTCTAATACTGTGAGCCACTGTGAATCACGCTATTATCAAAATTCAGCGTATAGTGTGCATGGGGATGGGGTTTAGATCAGTGCTGCTGCTGAGTGCTGAGAGAATGCTGATGGCCATTTTTTTTTTTCCCCTAACCGCGCGTACAGTGGGGCGGGCCAGGCTGTCAGCAAATCACACACTGCAAAGTGGATTTTTGCCAGACAAGCAAGGGCATGTGTCATAGGCTGTGCATGTCACATGTCCTTGCCTTATAAGACATGGCCATTTTCCACGTCGCTACCATTATCTCTATGCTGCGTGAGGGTGACAGTCACCGCTCCCGCTGCTGCTGCTGTGTGCGCTATAGAGATACAGTGCAATCTACACAGCGTTTTAGGGATTAGGGACAACTGGTTATTTCAGCCCTTTTCAGGGCTGATTTACAGGCGTTTATAGCCATAGCTGCTAGGCAGGTCCGTGCAAATGCTGTGTAGGGCTTTAGATAACAGCACCTGGCTACCTCAGCTCAGGCAATTCCTTGCTGCATTTTTTCATTAGCAAGGATAGAAAGTGAGGCTTCCTTTGCTGTCCACTGACCCACAGCACCCGTGCATTCTACCCACCTGCCCTTTTTGGCCACACTATTTTATTTCCCCAAAGAGCTGACACTTTTTGTGGCATCCTAAAAGTGTCTGGAATATTAAGTTAGTGTTCCTTTGCTGTCCACTGACCCACAGCACATGTGCATTCTACCCACCTGCCCATTTTTGCCACGCTATTTTATTTCCCCAAAGAGCTGACACTTTTTGTGGCATCCTAAAAGTGTCTGGAATACTAAGTTAGTGTTCCTTTGCTGTCCACTGACCCTCAGCACCCTTGCATTCTACCCACCTGCCAATTTTTTCAACGCTTTTTTATTTCCCCAAAGAGCTGACACTTTTTGGGCATCCTAAAAGTATCTGCAATACTAAGTTAGTTGTTGTGAATGTCAGTTATGCTTTTGCTGCTGTGAGGCTCCCTCTTGTGGCCAGGAATGGTTTGGACAGAGACCAGGTGTATTGAGCAATGGGCGTTTCCATTGCTAACACTCTGCCTATTTAAACCCTGGTCTGCTGGCAGGCTATGCCGGATGTCAGTTGTTCTTTGTTTAACAGCCTGCTTCATCCTGCTCAAGACCACATCTACCCCAGATAAGTGCTTGGCTCTTTATTTGTTATTTGGTTCTTTTTGCTCTTATCTGAGTTTGTCATTTGCTGTGGTTACTGTCAGTTTATTTGCATGCATCTTCCCTCTCAGTTGCTTAGCTGGGAAGCTCCCTGCAGCTTTGTTTGGAGTATTGCTCCTATAAGTCCATGTGTTTGTTGCTTCTTGAATTTGTATGGTTCCTGCTTTCTGTTCATTGGTATGACAAGAGTGCCTGGTATAGGACGGAGTTCAGATCTAGTGATATGAGGGCTTTTTGTTTTTTTGTAGGGTTTTTCTTTGGCCACCATCAGTCCCTTTCCTATCCTGTCCTATTTAGTCAGTAGGGCCTCACCTTTTGCTAATCCTATCATCTATCTGTGTATTGTGTTTTCCTATATCACCGCAGTCTTTGAATGTGGGGGGCTTGCTAGTCTTTGGCAATCTATTTTCTGAGGCATAGAGTTATTCATTTTTCCTTACTTTAAGATAGCTAGTTCTCCGGCTGGGTTCGCGGTACACAGGATGTTAGTTCACCCCTCGGCTACTTCTAGTCTTGATGGTTAGTAAGGGGATGGCGGCCAGATTAGTTGCCAATGCTCTTGTCACCTTTTACCAATGATTTATGGTGGTCTTCCATGGTTCCGCATAACAGTTAGTGTTCCTTTGCTGTCCACTGACCCACAGCACCCGTGTATTCTACCCACCTGCCCAGTTTTTGCTACGCAATTCTAATTACAAACTCTGCTGCTACTGTTAGGGGCATACTAAAATTGTCTGGGACACTACCTTAGTGTTCCTTTTCTGCCAATCACGGTACAGCACCTGTACATGTTACACAACCGTCCATTTTTGCTACGCAATTCTAATTGCAAACTGTGCTGCAACTGTTAGGGGCATACTAAAATTGACTGGCATAGTCAGTGTTGGTTCTTCAGCTGTCAATAAAGCTAGACCACCTCTGCAATCTACACCACCTCTCCATTTTTGCTACCACATTTTAAGTGTCCAATCTTGTTGCTAACAAAATGAGTGGCAAAAGCACAGATGCTGGTGGAAAGGGGAACAGGCATGTTGGAAAAGGAAAAAAAGTTTGTGTCCGTGGGGAAGGTGGAAAAGCTACATTAACATCTGCTGAAGAAAGGCCATCTTCCAGCAAAAGTAAGATGTCTACTACTTTCCGTGGACAATTGGATGTGCTCCCTTTTTTACGGAACCGAACAACTGTAAGAAAGGTAGATGATGCACAAAAAAACCACATGCTTGAATGGATCTCAAGTGGATCTCAAGTGCTACAACAAGTGGCCTCTCCTCCACCTCAACTTCAATATCCAAAAAACAACAGTCCTCTGAGTTGTCATCCCAATCGCATTTGCTTTCTCCCAGCTCTGAAGTCTCCACACACCCTGCAGAGTATGGTGTAACAGAGATGGCTAAGTCTGCAGAGCTGTTCAGTCACACTATAGCCTGTTAATCAGAGGTCTGACCCAAACTACAGTGAGTACAGACCAGGAAATGGTCTGCAGTGATGCCCAGAAGCTTTGTGAGTCAGATTCAGGCCCTGATGACCAAGTTTCTGAGCATAATATAGACCCTCATTCCCAAACTGTAACACCTGTTGGTGGAGACAACAAGGAACATACTGATGACGATGAGATGCAGATACCTGATTGGGATGACAACTTAACTATTCAGTCAGGGCATGAAGAGTTTAGGTCTGAGGGCGAGGGGAGTGCAAACACAATGCTTGATGATGAAGTTCTAGATCCCACTTACTGTCAACCCACAGTCAGGCACTCGAGGAGGTCACCAGAAGCGGTGGAGGAGGATGCGACTGACGACGAAGTTACCTTGCGCCTTCCTGGACAGAGTCGGAGTATTGGAACACGTCAACAACTGCATCCTCAGCCACAACTCTGCATCTGAACACAAGTCGGGGTGGCTCTGCAGGTCACATGGGCTTTAAGCCTTGCATAGCCTGGTCTTTTTTTGACATCACAAAGGATCTCCCAAATCATGTGATCTGTAAGATTTGTCGCCAATCTAAAAGTAGAGGCCAAAACCTCACTAGTTTGACAACTTCTTCCATGAATCGTCACATGAATAACAGTCCCCAGTGGGAAGCTCACCGTGCTACAATGCGGCCTAGCAGAGCGGGCCAAGCCCCGTTTGCCCCTTCAAGTGCATCTGCGCGCTCTTCATCCTCTATGACTGTGGGGACAGCTGTCACACATGCTTTTCCACGCAGACTTTCCACCTCTTTAACTGCAACAGACAGTTTGCTTGGGAGGTCGTCAGTTGTTTTGGAAGGGGAAGCAAGTGCTGCTGTAGAGCTCTCTCAGACATCAAAAGCACCAACTGTGGATGAAGGCAACAACATGTCTCCGCCTGCACTTTCCTCACAGACCTGCAGTTTTCCAGGGACACCCTACTCAACACCGTCTCCACACAGCAGCCAGATCTCGGTCCCTCAGATGTGAACAAATAAAAGGCCATTTTCTCCGAGCCATAACAAAGCTAAGAAGTTGAATTTCACCCTCTGTAAGCTCTTGGCTCCCGAAATGCTGCATTTCCACCTGGTGGACACAGAGGATTTTCGAGACCTTACGTCAGTCGCAGTTCCCCAGTACCAGATGCCCAGTTGCCACTACTTCTCCAAGAAAGGTGTGCCTGCGCTACACCAGCATGTCGCACACAACATCACCGCTTACTTGAAAAACTCTGTGTGTGACAGGGTGCAATTCACCACCGATACTTGGACCAGTAAGCATGGACAGGGGAGTTACATGTCGCTGACTTGGCACTGGGTAACTTTGGTGAGAGATGGAGAAGGGTCTGCTAAACAAGTCTTGCCATTCCCACGACTTGTGTGTCAATCCTCTGTATGTCGAAGTTCCTCCACTGCTTCTGCCTCCTCAACCTCGTCTGTGTCCTCCACCTCCACCCCAAGCCTGCCTGGTCAGGCCACCCGCATTGTAACTGTGCAAAAGGAATCACGCACACCTCATTACTATGCTGGCAGCAGAGCTCAATGGCATCAGGCGGTCTTTAGCTTGAAATGTCTTGGAAATAAGAGTCACACTGCTGAGGAGTTGTGGTCAGCTCTTGCGAGCGACTTTACTAAATGGTTGTCTCTATTCAACCTGCAGCCAGAGAAGGCAGTGTGCGACAATGCTGCAAACCTGGGAGCAGACCTATGCCTGGGCAAGGTGACACACGTGCCTTGTATGGCTCACGTGTTGAACCTTTCTGCCCTACAATTTTTAACCCACTATCCCGGCCTAGATGGGCTTTTCCACAGGGCACGGTCACTCTCTGCTCACTTCCGCCGTTCAACCGGAGCAGATGACCGACTTGCATCACTCCAGAAGTCTTTCAGCCTGCCAGTTCATCGCCTGAAATGCGATGTGCCGACATGCTGGAATTCGACTCTCTACATGTTGCAGCGACTGTGGCAGCACCACCGAGCCCTGGTGCAATACGTCATGACGTATATCCTGGGCCAATGAGATGCAGAGGTGGGGCAGGTCACACTGCTGGAGTGGTCTCAGTTCAAGGACCTATGCACCCTTCTGCACAGTTTCGACATGGTGACGAATATGTTTAGCGCTGACAATGCTATTATCAGCATGACAATTCTAGTCATTTACATGCTGGAACACATGCTAAACACTATTCGGAGTCAGGGGGTGGGACAAGAGGAAGGGGACGAAGTACAGGTGGATTCATATGTGCAAGGGATACCAACATCTGCAAGGTCAAGACGTTCAGCATCACCAAGGTGGCAGGCATGGGACGGTGGGGGAGAGGGATTAACAAGGGCGCATGGTAGCAGCCAAAAGATTGAGGAAGGTGTAGGAGACCAGGAAGAAATGGAGGACGAACTCTCGATGGGCATGAAAGAATCAGCAGATGAGGGAGACCTTGGTCAAATTTCGGTTGAATGAGGTTGGGGGGGATGTCAGAGGAAGAAAGCACGGTTATCACCTCGCCGCCACAAACACAGCGAGGAGTTGGTCCGCATGGATGCGCAAGACACATGAGTGCCTTCTTGCTGCACTACCTACAACCTGACCCTCGGATTGTCAGAATTAGAAGTAATGATGACTACTGGCTTGCCAAAATATTAGGTCCCCGGTACAAGTCCAATTTTGGCGAAATAATTCCAGCCATCGAAAGGAACGCACGTATGCAGGAGTATCAGCAGAAGCTGTTACTCAATCTTAGCTCGGCTTTTTAACCAAACACAAGTGGTACACAGAGTGAATCTCCCAGTTGTAACTTGCCAAGCATGGGACTGTCTTGTCATTATCAGTCAAACCGTACCAGCAACACCGTATCTGGTGCTGGTAACAGAAATTTTATGGAATTGTTTCAAAGGCTGGAGAGGATGATACAGGAGTATCTCCAAATGAACATTGATGCCATGACTTTGCAACTGGAGCCTTGCTCATTTTGGGCTTCCAATCTTGAAAATCAGCCTGAGCTCGCCACTTACGCCTTGGAGATCTTGTCGTGTCCCACAGCCAGCATTATCTCTGAACGTGTCTTCAGTGCTGCTGGGTGTGTGCTGACAGATAAGCGCGCATCTGTCTAGTGACAATGTGGACACACTAACGTTCATCAAGATGAACAAGCCATGGATCCGCAAGTACTTTCCTACCCCTGTGTCATCCTGGGGAGAGTAAAGGCTGGCGTATTTTGGAATGTGCTTCATGCAAAACAACCTGTCAAGTTTACAACTAGGGGACAACTGATGCCACTGAAGTGGTGGGTGTGGCCCAATTTTTGGAAAAAAGGTAGACTCTGTTTTGAGTCCCCTTGCGGTGTTTTTAAAAATGAGCCAAGATGAAAAAAGTCATGGTTCAGCAAAGACTTTGCTACCTACCCAGCTACCCCGGTATGATCTTGGGGACAGTTAAGGCTGGCATATTTTTGAATGTGCTTGATGCTAATTAACACATCCAGTTTGCAAGTGGGGCACAAGTGATGCCACTGAAGTGGTGTCTGTGGGGCCCAATTTTTGGAAGAAAGGGAGACTCTGCTTGGAGTCCCCTTGCTGTGTTTTTAAAAATGAGTCAAGATGAACAATTTATGGTTCATCAAAGACTTTGCTACCTACCCCGGTGTCATCCTGGGGACAGTTAAGGCTGGCGTATTTTTGAATGTGCTTGATGCAAATCTACCTGTCAAGTTTGCAACTGGGGCACAAGTGATGCCACTGAGGTGGTGTCTGTAGGGCCCATTTTTTGGAAAAAAGGGAAACTCAGCTTGGAGTACCCTTGATGTGTTTTACATGATTTTAGAAGGGTATGACATGCCTATATCTGTGTCTCCTCCTCTTTTTCCTCGTTCAGCTGTTTTGTTTTCGCATGAATATATGTCCTTATTACTTTCCCATGTGTTTGTGGTGTGTTGGGAGGGGTTTGGCACCTTTTGGACACCTTTGAAGGTGTTTTCTATGTGTTTTTGTGTGTTTGTGTTTGCCTCCCATTGTTTTCAATTGGGTTTGAGAGGTTCGTCAAACGGTTTGTCAAACCGAACTCGAACGGAGCTTCCGTTCGACTAACCGAACCGAACTCGAGCCTTCAGAGGCTCGCTCATCTCTAGTAGAGTCCCGAGACTGTCGCATCTAATGGATGCGGCAATTCCTGGCAGCTGCTGGCTGATATATTTAGGGTGGTGGGCTCCCCATAACATGGTGCTCCCTATCCTGACAATACCAGCCTCCAGACGTATGGCTTTATCTTGGCTGGTATCAAAATTGGGGGGAACCGCAGGTTTTGTTTTTTTTTAATTATTTATTTTATTATTTTACTGCACGATATAGACCCGCCCGCCGGCGGCTGTGATTGGTTGCAGTGAGACAGCTGTCACTCAGCGTGGGGGCGTGTCTGACTGCAATCAATCATAGGCGCCGGTGGGCAGGGAAAGCTGGGAATACCAGATTGAATAATGAGCGGCAGCCATTTTCAAAAGAGGAAAAGCCGCCGGAGCTTTGTGACAAACGTACAGCTGATCAGTGAGTAGGAAAGAGAGAGGGATTGTGCTGGGGACGCAGGATGCATGCAGATACGCAACGTGCGCACATAGCCTTACTGTGAAAAGCCACACTTTTGGTGATCGAACCGTTATCGAACGTTAACTCGAACTGTCGAACGTGAAGCAAATCATTCAAGTTCGTCGAACGACTCGAACACTGCCCAAAACATCTCGAATTTGCAATTGGCGAATGGTTCGATTCGAACATCGCTCATCTCTAATTGCACCTGAACAGTCAAGATATTTTGTGAGAACAAAAAATATATTCTAGTATGATCCTGATATTTTCTAAGGATATTAGGATCTTTTAGCAAACAAGGTTAGCTGAAGAAGATCATTCTTTTTCATATGAAATATCATACTGGCATTTACCAGTAGTACCCCCAGTAGTTAAGTTGTAGTGTGTATGTAAATATATATCTAGTAAACATCTACCATACAATTTAATGTATATAGGGGGCAGCATGGTGACATTGCAGTGTTGAGTTTCCTGAGTTCAAATCCCATCAAGTACAAGCTCTCCAGGTAGTTTGTATGTTTTACTTGTATTTGCATGGGTTTCCTCGTACTTTTCAGGGATACCAAATTTAAATTGTGAGCTATAATGGGAACAGGGATGAAGATGTCTAATAAGCACTCTGGAATCAATGGTAATATATGTGTGACGGTGGTCAAAGCTCAGTCCTTGGATGCCCTATACATTTTCATAGGGTGGGGGATATTGTGTGTAATGGTGTGGTGGACCTGGTTGGGTGTGATGGTTTGTGAGGTACAGCTCTTACCTTTCAAGCATAAAGTTCATAAGAAAAAAATTCTTTAATTCAAAACACCCAGTTCACATGCGAAACAGCAGGCACAAAGCTTGTAGCACATTCCTTTAGTATAGGACACCATTAGACACACATACTTCTCCTTCTTAGATGTTTTTGCTGTTTTATTTCCATTTGCTACCACCCAGCTTAGCACCATTGTACTATGCATAAATATCATAATAGCCCCATTGGCTGCTCCTCCTGCCACCCACAGGGAGTCACCATATCCACAGTTATGGCACCACCGGGCAGGACTACCTTCCTTATTGCACCTCCATTCTAGTATCAGCCTGTTTGATCAAGATTACACTAATGCGGGCATCACACGAGGTCATCTATCGTGCGATCGTATGAGCGATCGCACCCGCCCCCGTTGTGGGGCGTCACGGGCAATTAGTTGCCCGTGGCGCACAAAGTCGTTAAACCCCCGTCACACGCACTTACCTGCTGAGCGATGTCGCTGTGGGCGGCGAACATCCACTTCCTGAATGGGGTGGGACGTTCAGCGTCACAGCGACGTCACACAGCGGCCAGCCAATAGTAGCAGAGGGGCGGAGATGAGCGGGACGTAAACATCTCGTCCACCTCCTTCCTTCTGCATTGCCAGCGGGACGCAGGTAAGCTGTGTTCATCGTTCCCGGGGTGTCACACGGAGCGATGTGTGCTGCCTTGGGTACGATGAACAATCGGCGCAGAGAAGAAACGACTTTTTGAAAATGAGCGACGTGTCAACGAGCAACAATAAGGTGAGTATTTTTGCTCGTTCACGGTCGCTCATAGCTGTCACACGCTACGATATATCAAACGATGCCGGATGTGTGCCACTATCGACGTGACCCCGACGACATATTGCCCGCTATATCATGTCATGTGACGCCCGCATAAGTGTTCTCTTCTGAACCCTTCTCTGTTGAGGTCACCCGTTTGTGGTCGGAACTAACATCTCATGTTGATCATATGTGAGTCTATCCATTACCTCGAATCACACTGTCTCCCTATTGGTGATCTGCTGCTTCCGAGTTATATACACCAACTGCAGCCTTTGGTATTCAACAACTTGCATGTCCAAACTATACACAAGTCAAACCGTATCTGAATCTAAAATGGAGTCAGTCCTTTTCCCTAGTCACTGGCTCCTTTCCCTGTGGGCTAATCACACAACTAAACTACTTCTTTGCCCAGCAGTCGCCTAGCACAGGGCAAGTCCTACCTTAGCATGCATTCCTACTGAAGAGACCTACTCTTTACATTATTATCCCTCTACGCATGGAATTAATGGTGCTCTATAAATAAATAATAATAATAATAATAATAATAATAATATATGTATATATATATATATATATATATATATATATATATACAGTACAGACCAAACGTTTGGACACACCTTCTCATTCTAAGAGATTTCTTTATTTTCATGACTCTGAAAATTGTAGATTCACATTGAAAGCATCAAAACTATGAATTAACACATGTGGAATTAAAAACTTAACAAAAAACTATGAAACAACTGAAAATATGTCTTATTTCCTAGGTTCTTCAAATAAGCCACCTTTTGCTTTGATTACTGCTTTGCACACTGTTGGTATTCTCTTGATGAGCTTCAAAATGTAGTCACCGGAAATGGTTTTCACTTCACAGGTGTTCCCTGTCAGGTTTAATAAGTGGGATTTCTTGCCTTATAAATGGGGTTGGGACCATCAGTTTTGTTGTGCAGAAGTCTGGTGGATACACAGCTGATAGTCCTACTGAATAGACTGTTAGAATTTGTATTATGGCAAGAAAAAAGCAGCTAAGTAAAGAAAAACGAGTAGCCATCATTACTTTAAGATATTAAGAAATGAAGGTTAGTCAGTCCGAAAAATTGGGAAAACTTTGAAAGTCTCCCCAAGTGCAGTGGCAAAAATCATCAAACGCTACAAAGAACTGGCTCACATGAGGATCGCCCCAGGAAAGGAAGACCAAAAGTCACCTCTGTTGCAGAGGATAAGTTTATCCAAGTCACCAGTGTCAGAAATCGCAGATTAGCAGCAGCTCAGATTAGAGACCAGGTCAATGCCACACAGAGTTCTAGCAGCAGACACATCTCTAGAACAACTGTTAAGAGGAGACTTTGTGCAGCAGGCCTTCATGGTAAAATAGCTGCTAGGAAACCACTGCTAAGGACAGGCAACAAGCAGAAGAGACTTGTTTAGGCTAAAGAACACAAGGAATGGACATTAGACCAGTGGAAATCTGTGCTTTGGTCTGATGATTCCAAATTTGAGATCTTTGGATCCAGCCACCTTGTCTTTGTGCGACGCAGAAAAGGTAAATGGATGGACTCTACATGTCTGGCTCCCACCGTGAAGAATGGAGGAGGTGTGATGGTGTGGGGGTGCTGTGCTGGTGACACTGTTGGGGAAATTGACGGCATAGTGAACCAGCATGGTTACCACAGCATCTTGCAGTGGCATACTATTCTATCTGGTTTGCGTTTAGTTGGACCATCATTTATTTTTCAACAGGACAATGACACCAAACACACCTCCAGGCTGTGTAAGGGCTATTTGTCTAAGAAGGAGAGTGATTGGGTGCTACGCCAGATGACCTGGCCTCCACAGTCACCAGACCTGAACCCAATTGAGATGTTTTGGGGTGAGCTGGACCGCAGAGTGAAGGCAAAAGGGCAAACAAGTACTAAGCATCTCTGGGAACTCAAGACTGTTGGAAGACCATTTCCGATGACTACCTCTTGAAGCTCATCAAGAGAATGCCAAGAGTGTGCAAAGCAGTAATCAAAGCAAAATGTGGCTACTTTGAAGAACCTAGAATATAAGACCTATTTTCAGTTGTTTCACAATTTTTTGTTAAGTATTTCATTCCACATGTGTTAATTCATAGTTTTGATGCATCTACAATTTTCAAGAGTCATGAAAATAAAGAAAACTCTTAGAATGAGAAGGTGTGTTCAAACGTTTTGTCTGTACTGTATATATGCAGTATGTACACATTTATATGCTTGGGTGTTAAGGGGCAGGAATCTGACAACCTCCTTACATATAAGCAAGTTAAATAAATACATTTATGATATGGAAGATAAAATCAAAACAAAATTATTCAAACCCATTTGTAAGTTAAATTTATTAGCAAAATTGATAAAGTTTCTGCTATTTGTAATAAATCAAACAAGAACAATATACAGTACAGACCAAGTTTGGACACACCTTCTCATCTCTAGAACAACTGTTAAGAGGAGACTTTGTGCAGCAGGCCTTCATGGTAAAATAGCTGCTAGGAAACCACTGCTAAGGACAGGCAACAAGCAGAAGAGACTTGCTTGGTCTAAAGAACACAAGAAATTGACATTAGACCAGTGGAAATCTGTGCTTTGGTCTGATGAGTCCAAATTTGAGATCTTTGGATCCAACCACCGTGTCTTTGTAGAAAAGGTGAAAAAGGAGCCAGCACAATTTGAAATTGGCATGCATCATATAAAAAGTGCAAATTCACAGATTTATTCCAACTGTACTATAATAAAAAAAAATGAGATTTTTAGCAAATAATTGATCAATCCTTTGAGCCACCCCTGCCAACATCACGGCAAATCTCAATAGGGGGGTCCTAACCTATATTATGTATTTCATGTGCCATGCGGCCTTCTGGATAAAGTTAAAAGCAGAACCATAATGGAGCACACATACCTGTAACCTGTATATAGCCGCTTCCATGTTGCAAAAGAGGCAATTATGGATAGAGGCCAGCCCAGGTCCCAGCATGTGGAACAAGCTCTACACCTACCAGGACTATATCAGAACTGACCATCCCAGTGCCAGACAACAACCATTGATAAAGGCGGACTAGAGCCAAGAATGGTGCTTAATTAGCATTGCCTGTGGAAAGTGGTGAGGCAACTGAATGTGAACAGCTACCAACAGGAGGAATACATTGCAAACCAAAATCAGGCATGCATGGTATGGTGATAGTCATTCACCAAAAATTGTAGCATAACTACAGCCATA
Source organism: Anomaloglossus baeobatrachus (assembly GCF_048569485.1). Lineage (NCBI taxonomy): Eukaryota > Metazoa > Chordata > Amphibia > Anura > Aromobatidae > Anomaloglossus > Anomaloglossus baeobatrachus. The sequence continues at coordinate 190,324,031 of NC_134353.1, forward strand.
ACAGAGAAAAAGGACCCAGCACGATCTGAAATTGGCATACATCATATAAAAAGTGCAAATTCACAGATTTATTCCAACTGTACTGTAATAAAAAAAATGAGATTTTTAGCAAATAATTGATCAATTCTTTGAGCCACCCCTGCCAACATCACGGCAAATCTCAATAGGGGGGTCCTTTGTAGAAAAGGTGAACGGATGCACTCTACATGGCTGGTTCCCACCGTGAAGCATGGAGGAGGAGGTGTGATGGTGTGGGGGTGCTTTGCTGGTGACACTGTTGGGGATTTAATCAAAATTGAAGGCATACAGAACCAGCATGGCTACCACAGCATATTGCAGCGGCATGCTATTCCATCCGGTTTGAGTTTAGTTGGACCATAATTTATTTTTCAACAGGACAATGACCCCAAAAAAACCTCCAGGCTGTGTAAAGGGCTATTTGACTAAGAAGGAGAGTGATGGGGTGCTACGCCAGATGACCTGGCCTCCACAGTCACCAGACCTGAACCCAATCGAGATGGTTTGGGGTGAGCTGGACCGCAGTTTTTTAAGCAAAAGGGCCAACTCCTTCAAGAGTGTTGGAAGACTATTTCCAGTGACTACCTCTTGAAGCTCATCAAGAGAATGCAAAGACTGTGCAAAGTAGTAATGAAATCAAAAGGTGGCTACTTTGAAAAACCTAGAATCTAAGACATATTTTCAGTTGTTTCACACTTTTTTAAGTATTTCATTCCATATGTTTTATTTCACAGTTTTGATGCCTTCAATGTGAATCTACAATTTTCAGAGTCCTGAAAATAAAGAAAACTCTTTGAATGAGAAGGTGTGTCCAAACGTTTGGTCTGTACTGTATATTTTTCAATATAGCTAATTCATCACAGAACCCTACTTTTAACCTACTGCTTAGTCAGCCAATTTTCATTTTTATATTTTCATTTTCCTTTTCCCTTCTACTATAAGTCACAACATTATTATTTTTATGTTGATTTCACCCTTTTTATGCCGGACAAGTGGTAAATGACAACATCCATTTTAGCATGCAAAATTCTGAAAAATTAGACTAAAATGCCAAGATGCATGAATTAAAAAAGGATCAAATTTTCCATTATTTTTGGGGTTATGTTTATACTATGTTCATTCTATGGTAAGATTGATCTGAAAACATTATTCTGAATGTTAGTACAATTATGGTAATAACAAGGTGGTATATATTTTTTAAAACTACTTGTGTAAAAAAATGTCAAAAGTCTTTTCTTTTAGATTTTTTTCTTATGTCACCATTAATGTTTTTTTTATCTTTATTTCAGTAGAACTATATGAGGGTTGATTTTCTGAGCCCTAAGCTGACAGTGTGATTGATATAATATTGTAGTACATGTTTTTTATTTAATTTTTTTAGAGAAGGATGATAACTAAATTTTCACAGATTTGGTGTTTTGACATTTCGACTTTTATTTTCTCTTTACCGTGATCACCTTATGGATTAGATGCAATGATGCCAGATATAGTTTTTTATTACTTTATTTTATTGGGAAAAAATTTTAAATTGTTAACATTTTTAGATTTTCTTGTGGTTTTTTTTTCTATTTTTTTGTCCCTTTAGGTAATTTGAGCCTGTAATTTTCTAATGGCTTACATTATATATTGCAATACTGCAATACTGCAAAATATAATGAAAATTGTGGTCTCTTATAAAGCCCAGCCACACAAAAGTAGCAAGAAGGTTGTGACAGGGGACTTCAGTAGGCCCCATCTACCATGGTCACTTATTAGTGCCCCATTATAGTAACCACTGTATTTAAATACTGATATCAAAGATTAATAGTGGCATTTAAATGATTAAAATCAGCAAGAGGGGAACCACTTTGGTCACTGCTGTTGAAAGAAGAGACCTGGTTTGTAATATAGCTGGCATCTACAGGGAGCTCAGCTACTGAGCACCTCCACATGCCATCACCTCAATGTTAACATAATTTTGTGTTAAAGAGTTAATAATTGCTGCAGTCTCAGAATTCTTAAATACTCTGAATAAAATCCCTCATAACATCTTACAATTGCATATCAGGTAATGTCTGTGAATGTTGCATTTTAGAAATATGGCTCATAAGGCAAGACAGTAGTCCAAGAAGTAAAGCAATGAACATACAAATGAAATTATGCAAAAAGGAATCAAAGGCACTGAATACTCAAATATATAATTGGAAACCTACACATGCATCTCAATAAATTAGAATATCACAAAAAAATTAATTTATTTCAGTAATTCAATACAAAAATGGAAACACATATATTATATAGAGTCTTTACAAACAGTGATATATTGCCAGTCTTTATTTCTATTAATGTTGATGATTATGGCTTACAGACAATGAAAACATAAAAGACATTATCTTAGACAATTCGAATATCATATAATACCAACTGAAAAAGATTTTAAACTCAGAAATGTTGGCCTACTAAAAAGTCTCTACAGAAAATGCACTCAATACTTGGTCGGGGCTCCTTTTACATGAATTACTGCATCAATGCAGCGTATCTTGGAGGCGATGACAATACCCCATAGATTCTCAAAGGGGTTTAAGTCAGGCGAGCTTGCTGGCCAATCAAGCACAGTAATACTGTGGCTATTAAAGCAGGTATTGGTTCTTTTGGCACTGTGGACAGGTGCCAAGTTTTGCTGGAGAATAAAACTTTTATCTCCAAAAGGCTTGTTGGCAGAGGGAAGCATGAAATGCTTCCTGTTAGACGGCTGCTGATTTTGGTCTTGATAAAACAAAGTGGACCTACACCAGCAGATGACATGGCTCTCAAAACCATAACTGAGTGTGGAAACTTCACGCTAGACCTCAAGCAGCTTGGATTGTGGCCACTTCACTAGAGATGAGCAATATTCGAGTCGAACGGTTTGCCAATTTCATGTTCGAGTGATATTGGGGGGTGTTCGAGTCGTTCGACGAACTCGAATGGTTTGCTTAAAAATCAGCAGTTCGAGTTACGATCGAGAATGGTTCGATCACCAAAAGCATGGCTTTTCACAATAAGTATGTGCGCATGTTGTGTATCTCCATGCGTCCTGCGTCCCCAGCACAATCCTTCTCTCTTTCCTACCCACCGATCACGGGCGTCTCGCTGCACGGCTGTCACAAATCTCCGGCGGCTTTTCCTCTTTTGAAAATGGCTGCCGCTTCATTATTCAATCAGGTATTCCATGCCTTCCCCGCCGACTGGCGCCCATGATTGGTTGCAGTCAGACACGCCCCCACGATGAGTGACTGCTGTCTCACTGCAACCAACAGCCACCAGCGGGCGGGTCTATATTGTGCAGTTAAATAAATAAAAGAAAAATATATGGTCCCCCCCAATTTTGATACCAGCCAGGATAAAGCCACACGGCTGGAGGCTGGTATTGTCAGGATGGGGAGCGCCATGTTATGGGGAGCCCACCACCCTAACAATATCACCCAGCAGCCGCCCGGATTTGCTGCATCCATTAGATGCGACAGTCCCGGGACTCTACCCAGCACATCACGAATTGCCCTGGTGCGGTGGCAATCGGTGTAATAATGTGGTTAATCATGACAAGCGTCTCCCCGAGACACCTTCCATGATTAACCTGTAAGTGAAAGTAAAGAAACACACACAGCAAAAAATCCTTTATTTGGAATAAAAGACAAAAAAACCTCTCATTTACTTCTTTATTAATCCCCAAACAACAATCCAGGTCCGAAGTAATCCCCACGACACTGTCAGCTCATCTACATGAAGATGACAGGGAGCCCTGTAGAACACGAGTGATCTGTGTCCTCTCCACGCAGCACCTGAAGTGAGCCACGCTGTCACTGGAGACTTCACTCTGCAATGCAGATGTCAAGATTACCAAATTTGCCTAAGTTTCCCATTAGAATCAGTGGCTGCCTAGGGAGCATTACTTCACGAGTTCAAGTCCCGGCTGCCCCGGTAAAGAATTTAATTTATTTTTAAATTATAATTATTATTTATTTATAATTTAATTTAATTTAATTATTCACTGGGGGGAGGAGTCGGACATCAGCTGTGAGCCGCGGGCCACACCTCTAAAATCAGAGCAGTTCACGGAATGAGGCTGCATTGCTCTCTCCTCTCTCTCTCTCCTCTCTCTCCTCTCTCTCTTCTCTCTCCTCTCTTTTTCTCTCTTTTGTTCTCTCTCTCTTGTTCTCTCTCTCTATTGTTCTCTCTCTCTTCTCTCTCTTGTTCTCTCTCTCTTGTTCTCTCTCTCTCTTTCTCTCTCTCTCTCTCTTTCTCTCTCTTTTTCTCTCTTTCTCTCTCCTTTCTCTCTCCTCTCTTTCTTCTCTCTCTCTTCTCTCTCTCTCTTTCTCTCCTCTCTCTTCTCTCTCTCTTCTCTCTCTTTCTCTCTCTTGTTCTCTCTCTATTGTTCTCTCTCTCTTCTTCTCTCTCTCTTTCTCTCCTTTTCTATTTCTCTCTCTTTCTCTCTCTTTCTTTCTCTCTCTCCAATCTCTCTTCTCTTTCTCTTCTCTCTCTCTCACCCTCTCTTCTCTCTCGTCTTTCTTCTCTCCTCTTCTCTCTCTTCTCTCTCTCTTCTCTCCACTTCTCTCCTCTTTTCTCTCTCTTCTCTCTCTTTCTATTTTCTCTCTTTTTTTCTCTCTCAGATCTGGCGATGATCAGCTGATGCGGTCACCTGACGGAATTAGCTGTCACTAAAAGTCGAGCGGTGAGGCCGGCTTTTTACCACCTGGCCAGCTAAACTATCAGCTGCTGCTGTCGGACAGGAGTCTGTACAGAAGTGTGTAGTTTTGTAGTTGGTTTGTTGTTTTTTTTTGCACTGATGCATCAGCTGATTGTATAAAATCCGTTTATACAATCAGCTGCTGTGTCATGTGATTCAGGCCCTTGAACCTGACACATCATCTGATCGCTTTGCCTTCCAGCAAACCGATCAGATGATATTGGATCTGGATTGGACGGCGCGGGACCCTTGACCCAGGATTACTCAGGAGGGGGCTTATTTCAATAAAGATGGAGTCACTAATTGTGTTGTGTTTTATTTCTAATAAAAATCTTTGTCTGTGTGTTGTGATTTTTTTTATCTGTACTAGAAATTCATGGTGTCCACGTCACATATTGATGTGACACCATGAATTTCAGGCTTAGGGCCAGTTGATAATATACAGCTAGCCCTAACCCCATTATTACCCAGCGAGCCACCCATCACCAGGGCAGCTGGAAGAGTTGAATACAGCGCCAAAAGATGGCGCTTCTATTAAACTGAAATTTGCAGCAGGGTGCCCAGAAAGCTTGGGCACCCTGCTCTGTGGATTCCAATCCCTAGCTGCCTAATTGTACCTGGCTGGACACAAAAATTGGGCAAAGTCCACGTCATCTTTCTTTTTTTTTAATTATTTCATGAATTTCATGAAATAATTAAAAAGAAAAAAGGGCTTCCCTATATTTTTGGTTCCCAGCCGGGTACAAATAGGCAACTGGGGGTTGGGGGCAGCCCGTAGCCGCCTGCTGTACCTGGCTAGCATACAAAAACATGGCGAAGCCCACGTAATTTTTTGGGGGGGGGCAAAAAACTCCTGCATACAGCCTTGGATGGAGTATGCTGAGCCTTGTAGTTCTACAGCTGCTGTCTGCTGTCTATCTGTATGGAGGAGAGCAGACAGCAGCTGCAGAACTACAAGGCTCAGCATGCTCAATTCACTAATGTATGCAGGAGAGCATACAGAAGCTGCAGAACTACAAGACTAAGCATACTCCATTCACTAGTGTATGCAGGAGAGTAGACAGCAGCTGCATAACTACAAGGCTCAGCATACTCCATCATGGACTGTATGCAGGAGTTTTTGCCACCAATTAAAATTACGTGGGCTTTGCCATATTTTCGTATGCTAGCCAGGTACAGCAGGCAGGTACGGCTGCCCCAACCCCCAGCTACCTATTTGTACCCGGCTGGGAACTAAAAAAAAATAGGGAAGCCCTTTTTTTAATTATTTCATGAATTTCATGAAATAATTAAAAATAAAATAGACATGGGCTTCGCCCCATTTTTGTGTCCAACCAGGTACAACTAGGCAGCTGGGGATTGGAATCCGCTGCACAGGTTGGCCCGAGCTTTCTGGAACCCTCTGATGTAAATTGCAGTCCGCAGCCGCCCCAGAAAATGTCGTCTTCATAGAAGCGCCTTCATCTGGCGCTGTATCCAACTCCTCCAGCAGCCCTGAAGCCGGGTGGCTTGCTGGGTAATTATGGGTTAATACTAGTTTTGTTTTACTAGCTAGTATTAAGCCAGAGATTCTTAATGTCAGGCAAGTTTGACCCGGCCATTAAGCATCTCCAATAAAGGGTTTAAAAAAAGACACCGCACCGAGAAAAAATACTTTAATAGAAATAAATACACAGACACACTTAGAGACTCCATGTTAATTACTCCCTGTCAGCCCTCCACGATCCTGGTATTCTGTCTTCTTTCTCCTTCAACCCATGCAGCTCTGCTACATCAGAAAGCACTGCATGGGCGGAAGATGCTGCTGCTCCCCGTGCAGTCTAATCACTCAGTGAGTGTAAGGAGAGGCTGCGGGTTGTAAGCGGGGAAGTCACCGCTGCCACCGTTACTATAGCAACGGCAATCTCCGATAACGTGATTCCCGGTGCCGCTATTTACCGGCTGTGGCAGCCAGTCTGTGCATGTGGGCTGACTCTGTAAAGAGCGCCCACATGCAGTAACGGGGAAGCCGACCATGTGTCAGAGCAGCTCGCCAGTACACGGAGATGCACAAATGAGCGCCGTGTACCGGAGAGATGCACTGAAAGGACCTAGCATGACGTCTAGCCATGTGACCAGTCTGTAGCCAATGAGATAATACACACGTGACTGGTCACATGCTATTTTGACGTCATGGAAGGTCCTATCATCAGTGCTGGTTACCGGGAGGACGCAGCGATTATCAGAAGGAAAAGCGGTGGGAGACAGAGTGCAGGACGCGTCGCAGGGACCTGTAAGTGTAATGGCAATGTTTATTAACTGTATGTGTATATGTATAATGTGTTTTTATGTGTTTGTGTTTGCCTCCCATTGTTTTCAATGGGGTTCGAATTGGTTCATCAAACTTTCATCCAACGTTCGACGAACTTGTCCTCCGTTCGACGAACCGAACTCGAACTCTACGGGGGTGGCTCATCTCTACTCTTCACTCTTCCTCCAGACTAGAGTTGAGCGCGGTTCACGGTTCGCGGTTCTCCAGTTCGCGGTTCGAGTGATTTTGGGGGCTGTTCTAGATTGAACTAGAACTTGAGCTTTTTGCTAAAGTTCGATAGTTCTAGTTACGTTCGAGAACGGTTCTAGCAGCAAAAAGCAGGGCTTTTTACAGCTACAGTGTGCAGGAGCCATCGCTGGAAGCCTGCCAGAAGCTGGTAACCAAGATAAACATCGGGTATCCAAGCAAAGCGCTTTGGTTAGTAACCTGATATTTATCCTAGTTACGTGTGCAGGAAGCCGACACTTCCCCGCTCAGCTCCCTCCGCCCCCCTCCTGCACGCGGCATGTACACACACACACACACTCTCACACTCACCTGTCCCCAGCCATGCAGTCCACGACACTGACATCCTCAGCGCCACATGACCCCGCTAGCTCCACCAACATCGCACTCTGCCGCCAGCACACATGGCCCCGCTAGGCTCCGCCCACCTGCCACTCTGCACACATGGTCTCGCTAGGCTCCGCCCACCTGACACTCTGCACACATGGTCCCGCTAGGCTCCGCCCTCCTGGCACTCTGCACACATTACCCCGCTAGGCTCCGCCCACCTGGCACTCTGCACACATGGCGCTGCTAGGCTCCGCCCACCTGGCACTCTGCACGCATTACCCCGCTAGGCTCTGCCCACCTGGCACTCTGCACACATTACCCCGCTAGGCTCCGCCCACCTGGAACTCTGCACGCATGGTCCCGCTAGGCTCCGCTCACCTGGCACTCTGCACACATGGTCCCGCTAGGCTCTGCCCACCTGGCACTCTGCACACATTACCCCGCTAGGTTCTGCCCCTTTGGCACTCTGCACACATGGTCCCGCTAGGCTCCGCCCACTTGCCACTCTTCACACATGGTCCTGCCAGGCTCTGCCCACTTGGCACTCTGCACACATTACCCCGCTAGGCTCCGCCCACCTGGAACTCTGCACACATTACCCCGCTAGGCTCCGCCCACCTGGCACTCTGCACGCATGGTCCCGCTAGGCTCCGCTCACCTGGCACTCTGCACACATGGTCCCGCTAGGCTCTGCCCACCTGGCACTCTGCACACATTACCCCGCTAGGTTCTGCCCCTTTGGCACTCTGCACACATGGTCCCGCTAGGCTCCGCCCACTTGCCACTCTTCACACATGGTCCTGCCAGGCTCTGCCCACTTGGCACTCTGCACACATTACCCCGCTAGGCTCCGCCCACCTGGAACTCTGCACACATTACCCCGCTAGGCTCCGCCCACCTGGCACTCTGCACATATTATGCCGCTAGGCTCCGCCCTCCTGGCACTCTGCACACATGGTCCTGCTAGGCTCCGCCCACCTGGCACTCTGCACACATGGTCCTGCTAGGCTCCACCCACCTGGCACTCTGCACACATTGCATTGCTAGGCTCCGCCCACCTGGCACTCTGCACGCATTACCCCGCTAGGCTCCGCCCACCTAGCACTCTGCGCACATGGTCCCGCTAGGCTCTGCCCACCTGGCACTCTGCACACATTACCCCGCTAGGCTCCGCCCACCTGGCACTCTGCACACGTGGTCCCGCTAGGCTCCATCCACCTGGCACTCTACACACATGACCCCGCTAGGCTCCGCCCACCTGGCACTCTGCACACATGGTCCCGCTCGGCTTACCTGCGGTGATGAAGTCCCGACATCCCAACCTCAGCGCTGTCACTTTCCTCCATGGCCGCCGCTTGTCACATCACCTTCTCTCGCTTCCGACCCGTGACTAGAGTTGAGCGCGGTTCGTGGTTCGTGGTTCTCCAGTTCTAGGCTCGAGTGATTTTGGGGCATGTTCTAGATCGAACTAGAACTCGAGCTTTTTGCAAAAGCTCGATAGTTCTAGAAACGTTCGAGAACGGTTCTAGCAGCCAAAAAACAGCTAAATCTTAGCTTGGTTTCTGCTGTAATAGTGTAAGTCACTCTGTGAATCAAACTATTATCACATTTCAGTGTATAGTGTGCGTGAACAGCGCCTTCAGATCACTGCTGTTTCTATAATGGCGATCGCCATTTGTTTTTTTTTTTTTCTTGTCTTCCTTCCCTAAGCGCGCGCGTCTTGTGGGGCTGGCCAGCATGTCAGCCAATCACAGACACACACACACCTAAGTGGACTTTGAGGCAGAGAAGCAACGGCATGTGTGATAGGATCTGCATGTCACATGTCCCTGCATTATAAAACCGGACATTTTCTTCACGATCGCCATTATCTGCCTTCTGCGTCTTTGGTGTCAGACATCACTGTCGCAGTTCCGTCCTTTGTCCTATCGCCGATACAGCTGTATGCGCTGCATACACAGCGTTAGACAGCTTAGGGAGAGCACATTCTAGCAGTCCTTTTAAGGGCTCGTACCGGCAGGGTCAGAGAGCCATAGGTGACAGGTCCTGCAAACAGCAACAGCGTCTGTGTAGCCCAGGTCAGGGATTTCCTCCCTGCATTTCACCATTAGGAGGGAATAGAAAGGCAGGCTTCCATTCCTCTACCCAGAGCACCACAATCCTGCCACTGTACCCTCTTGTCCTCTGCACACTCCAACTCATTCTAACTAAGCCATTATACTAGCAAACACTCAGTGTACCTAGTGGCATCCTATCTGTGGCTATTGGACTTTGCTATAGTCCCACTAGTGCAAAGACATTTGCAGAGCACATCTGCCTGCATTGCACACTCCAAGTTTTTTAAACTAAGCAATTTTACTAGCAAACACTCAGTGTACCTAGTGGCATCCTATACGTGGCTATTGGACTTTGCTATAGTCCCACTAGTGCCAAGACATTAGCAGAGCACATCTGCCTGCATTGCACACTCCAAGTTTTTTAAACTCAGCCATTATACTAGCAAACACTCAGTGTACCTAGTGGCATCCTATACGTGGCTATTGGACTTTGCTATAGTCCCACTAGGGCCAAGACATTTGCAGAGCGCATCTGCCTGCGTTGCACACTCCAACAAATTATAACGAAGCCATTATACTAGCAAACACTCAGTGTACCTAGTGGCATCCTATACGTGGCTATTGGACTTTGCTATAGTCCCACTAGTGCCAAGACATTTGCAGCACGTCTGCCTGCGTTGCACACTCCAACGAATTATAACTAAGCCATTATACTAGCACACACTCAGTGTACCTAGTGGCATCCTATACGTGGCTATTGGACTTTGCTATAGTCCCACTAGTGCAAAGACATTAGCAGAGCACATCTGCCTGCATTGCACACTCCAAGTTTTTTAAACTCAGCCATTATACTAGCAAACACTCAGTGTACCTAGTGGCATCCTATACGTGGCTATTGGACTTTGCTATAGTCCCACTAGTGCCAAGACATTTGCAGAGCGCATCTGCCTGCGTTGCACACTCCAACTAATTATAACGAAGCCATTATACTAGCAAACACTCAGTGTACCTAGTGGCATCCTATACGTGGCTATTGGACTTTGCTATAGTCCCACTAGTGCCAAGACATTTGCAGAGCGCATCTGCCTGCGTTGCACACTCCAACAAATTATAACGAAGCCATTATACTAGCACACACTCAGTGTACCTAGTGGCATCCTATACGTGGCTATTGGACTTTGCTATAGTCCCACTAGTGCCAAGACATTTGCAGAGCACATCTGCCTGCATTGCACACTCCAAGTTTTTTAAACTCAGCCATTATACTAGCAAACAGTCAGTGTACCTAGTGGCATCCTAAACGTGGCTATTGTACTTTTGTCAATTCACAGTATTGGAACGTTATTTGCAGCACGTCTGCCTGCATTGCACACTCTAACTTTTTTAAACTCAGCCATTATACTAGCAAACAGTCAGTGTACCTAGTGGCATCCTAAACGTGGCTATTGTACTTTTGTCAATTCACAGTATTGGAACGTTATTTGCAGCACGTCTGCCTGCATTGCACACTCTAACTTTTTTAAACTCAGCCATTATACTAGCAAACACTCACTGTACCTAGTTGTATCCTAAACGTGGCTATTGTACTTTTGTCAATTCACAGTATTGGAACGTTATTTGCAGCACGTCTGCCTGCATTGCACACTCTAACTTTTTTAAACTCAGCCATTATACTACCAAACAGTCAGTGTACCTAGTGGCATCCTAAACGTGGCTATTGTACTTTTGTCAATTCACAGTATTGGAACGTTATTTGCAGCACGTCTGCCTGCATTGCACACTCTAACTTTTTTAAACTCAGCCATTATACTACCAAACAGTCAGTGTACCTAGTGGCATCCTAAACGTGGCTATTGTACTTTTGTCAATTCACAGTATTGGAACGTTATTTGCAGCACGTCTGCCTGCATTGCACACTCTAACTTTTTTAAACTCAGCCATTATACTACCAAACAGTCAGTGTACCTAGTGGCATCCTAAACGTGGCTATTGTACTTTTGTCAATTCACAGTATTGGAACGTTATTTGCAGCACGTCTGCCTGCATTGCACACTCTAACTTTTTTAAACTCAGCCATTATACTTGCAAACAGTCAGTGTACCTAGTGGCATCCTAAACGTGGCTATTGTACTTTTGTCAATTCACAGTATTGGAACGTTATTTGCAGCACGTCTGCCTGCATTGCACACTCTAACTTTTTTAAACTCAGCCATTATACTAGCAAACAGTCAGTGTACCTAGTGGCATCCTATACGTGGCTATTGTACTTTTGTCAATTCACAGTATTGGAACGTTATTTGCAGCACGTCTGCCTGCATTGCACACTCTAACTTTTTTAAACTCAGCCATTATACTAGCAAACAGTCAGTGTACCTAGTGGCATCCTAAACGTGGCTATTGTACTTTTGTCAATTCACAGTATTGGAACGTTATTTGCAGCACGTCTGCCTGCATTGCACACTCTAACTTTTTTAAACTCAGCCATTATACTACCAAACAGTCAGTGTACCTAGTGGCATCCTAAACGTGGCTATTGTACTTTTGTCAATTCACAGTATTGGAACGTTATTTGCAGCACGTCTGCCTGCATTGCACACTCTAACTTTTTTAAACTCAGCCATTATACTACCAAACAGTCAGTGTACCTAGTGGCATCCTAAACGTGGCTATTGTACTTTTGTCAATTCACAGTATTGGAACGTTATTTGCAGCACGTCTGCCTGCATTGCACACTCTAACTTTTTTAAACTCAGCCATTATACTACCAAACAGTCAGTGTACCTAGTGGCATCCTAAACGTGGCTATTGTACTTTTGTCAATTCACAGTATTGGAACGTTATTTGCAGCACGTCTGCCTGCATTGCACACTCTAACTTTTTTAAACTCAGCCATTATACTAGCAAACAGTCAGTGTACCTAGTGGCATCCTAAACGTGGCTATTGTACTTTTGTCAATTCACAGTATTGGAACGTTATTTGCAGCACGTCTGCCTGCATTGCACACTCTAACTTTTTTAAACTCAGCCATTATACTAGCAAACACTCACTGTACCTAGTTGTATCCTAAACGTGGCTATTGTACTTTTGTCAATTCACAGTATTGGAACGTTATTTGCAGCACGTCTGCCTGCATTGCACACTCTAACTTTTTTAAACTCAGCCATTATACTAGCAAACAGTCAGTGTACCTAGTGGCATCCTAAACGTGGCTATTGTACTTTTGTCAATTCACAGTATTGGAACGTTATTTGCAGCACGTCTGCCTGCATTGCACACTCTAACTTTTTTAAACTCAGCCATTATACTACCAAACAGTCAGTGTACCTAGTGGCATCCTATACGTGGCTATTGGACTTTGCTATAGTCCCACTAGTGCCAAGACATTTGCAGAGCGCATCTGCCTGCGTTGCACACTCCAACTAATTATAACGAAGCCATTATACTAGCACACACTCAGTGTACCTAGTGGCATCCTATACGTGGCTATTGGACTTTGCTATAGTCCCACTAGTGCAAAGACATTTGCATAGCACGTCTGCCTGCATTGCACACTACAACTTTTTTAAACTAAGCAATTTTACTAGCAAACACTCACTGTACCTAGTTGTATCCTAAACGTGGCTATTGTACTTTTGTCAATTCACACTACTGCAAATCTATGTGCAGCACCTCTGCATGACAACCTCGTGCTCTGTTTTTAATAAGCTATAATGATAGCACAAAATACTGCCATTTTGTGGCATCATAGAACTGGCTGTTGTATTCCATTAGTGCCCCACTGGTGACAAGCTATTTCTAGCACCTCTACATCACACCCTCATGCACATTTTGCTACGCTAATGTTATAGCAAACTCATGGAATTCATTGCTGCATTTCATAATTCGGAGGGATAGAAAGTCAGGCTTCCTTTAGCTTTTCCTTCTGTTCATAGACAGCATCTCCAAGACAAATTTCCCCTCCACGTCTAAGTGTGGAGAGGCAGCTAGTGCGCATGCGTGTGCCGATGTACCCCAGCTGCAGCATAATTACAGTGTTTCGCCTAGTGAGTATGCTCAGCCTGACTGTGCCATTCCTGACGCTAAGTTTTCATTTCGGGATACAGCGCATGCTCCCACACTAAGTGTGAAAAGCCTCTTTGCACAGGTGCTTGCATTCCGTGCCGGGTCTAAGTTCTGTTTTGGGCATAGACACCATGCTAAAGCTGATAGTCTTTTTTCAGAGACTGTATTTCATGCTACTGAGCATGCTCAGGCACTTCCTGCATCAGAGACTAGGTCCGGTAATGAACTCTTTGGCCCTGGCCCTGATGTGGGGGTCCCATATAGACCACAGGGCATCAGATGTCCTCCCAAATGGCTTGCAGAGGCCCACACCTATGACTTGTCACTGCATTATTGATGCTCAGACGATGACTGGTGAGGTGTTTGGGTCATGGCAGCCATGAGGTCATCATTGAAGTTGCGTTTCCAAATAGGACGCTAGTTATGCCACTCATGACGTGTCACTCTACTTTTGTCTCCAGGAGGTGCATTGTGGTTCACCCTGGTTTGGGGCGGACCCAGGTTATAAAAGGGGCTGGAGCCAACAAGGAGGTGCGCAGTCTTCTATTATGCTCCGAAAGAGCACACCTCCATGTGTTGAACCCATTGCGGCTTTAGGCCAGAGGTAGGCAGGGATCGGGTGGTGGATGCAGGCCACCACCACAGTTGGTAACGCAGAACGGTTAAGACCAGCTCCTGTCCTAACAGTCCTGCTTGTGCAGCCCAGTGGCATTAACAGGCCTGCTGCTGCTGATGCGCCTGCTGTCCACAGGTGTGGCCCCTACGCACACGGTCAGCGTACTCAATGGCCCCTGTGTTGTTAACAGGGAGTTCCTGGGCTGGGTGGGCATGTGGACCCTGTGACGCTAACAGGGCTCACAGTCTCCAGATCCGAATGGCGTCTAACTCGGTTCAGGCTACTATTAGTTTCATAGCCACACAGCTCTGTATCCTCCACCAAACCTTCAAGTTGCCAACCTCTCCTTTTCCAACTGGGAGCACGGTGGACACTGACTGCTGATGGGGATATATACCTTTCTCTTTCTTTTCTTATTAATTTTCGTTATATAGCGGTCACAGATTATATACCACTTTATCCAAATCTGCCAGTCCCACTGTAACAGATGTTGTTTCTTCAGCAAATGTTACAGTTGCTTAACCACCAAATCCACGGACCAAAACTTTTTTCCCCTTTCCAACACACCTGTTCCCCTTTCCAACAGCATCTGTCCTTTTTCAACTCATTTTGGGATATGACCAAAAGTGCAACTGTGCAGGGACACCGTACTCAACGCCATCTGAGCACAGCAGCCATCCCTCGGTCCCTCCGATGTGGACAAGTAAAAGACCATTTCCTCCTATCCATGACAAAGCGTTGAGATTCACTCTGTGCAGCACTGGTGTTTAGTGGACAAGTAGATCTAAGATTGCGTACCACATTCTGCAGATACTCCTGTATACGTGCGTCTATTTCTATGGCAGGAATTAGTTCGCCAAATTTTGTCTTGTACCGGGGATCTAACAGTGTGGCAACCCAGTATTCAGGATTAGTTCAAATTCATACAATCCGAGGGTCATGTAGGTAGTGCAGCAAGAAGGCGCTCATGTGTCTTGTGCATCCAGGAGGACCAAGTCCTTGGTGTGTTGGTGGCAGAGAGGTGAGAATCGTGCATCCTTCCTCTGCCCTCTACCCACAACCTCGCACAACCGAAATGTGAGCAAGCTCTCACTCATCTGCTGAGTCTTCCATGCCCATCGCCAGTTCGTCCTCCATTTCTTCATGGGCTCCTGCACTTTCATCAACACTTTTTGCTGATACTATGCGCCCTTGTTAATCCCTCTCCCTCACCATGAATGCCGCATAGGTGCCGCTGACCATCTGGACCTCGTAGATCTTGTTATCCCTTCCGCATATGACTCCTCCTGTACTTCCTCCCCTTCCTCTTGTCCCAACACCTGACTCAGAATAATAATTACAGTGTGCTCCATCATGTAGATGACCAGAATTGTCACGCTGAGAATGACATTGCCAGTGCTAAACATCTTCGTCGACATTTCAAAACTGTGTAGCAGGGTGCATAGGTCCTTGATCTGACACCACTCCAGCAGCGTGATCTGCACCACCTCTGGATCAAGTTATCCCAGGCTATATGTCTTACCGTATTTCAGCAGGGCTCTGCGGTGCTGCCACACACGCTGCAACATGTGCAGATTCCAATTCCTGCGTGTCGAAACATCGCATTTACGGCGTTTAACTGCCAGACCCTAAGACTTCCGGAGTGATGAAAGTTGTTGAGCTGCTGTGTGCGCACGATGGAAGTGAGCACATAGCGAGCGTGCCCACTGCACAAGGCCATGTAGGCCGTGATGGTGTTTTAAAAATTGCTGGCGAATTCGGTTCAACACGTGAGCCCTAAAAGGCACGTGTGTCACATTGCCCTGAGGATGGCCCGCAGCCAGGTTTGCATCATTGCCGCACACGGCTGTTAAGTCACCAACGTAGTCCGCTCCGTCAATTTGTACTCCGGTTGCCAGGTGACAACGTGTTCCTTTCATGAATAGTGCTGATGATGTGAGAGTAGTCGATGCCAGCGGCGCAGGTGGACGCAGGTTATGCTCACCCACTGGGCTGCATTACCTTGACAGATGCAGAATCTCTGGCTGAATGTAGCTGGTGGGTATCTCACAGATGAAATACCATCATTCAGCTACAACCAATGGGAAGACACCACACCCTTTTTTATGCCCATCCTGTCTGCAGACCACTGCCAGACATAGCTATGAACCTCTGGTTAATTTTACCCCCAGTTCAGTTTTATGATTTTGTGTGCTTGTTACCTGACTACTTTTCCTGCTTGCTGTTTATGTACCTTGTTGGCCGATACGCATTTCAACTCTGCTTGTTTTCTGATTCTTTCCTGGCCGTCCCATTCTGTTCCTGTTCCTCAATTAATGTTTTGACCCTGCCTGACTACTATTCTCTGTAATAGCGGTGTGACTCACATTTCCCATACATTTCAAAGTAAAGCTTTGACCGCCTGATGGCATTGAGCTCTGCTGCCAGCATAGTAAGGAGGTGTGTGGTAGTCCTTGTGCGCAGTTGCAAGGAAGGGTGGCCTGACCACACAGGGTTTGCGCCAAGGTAGAGGACCCACACGAGGTTGAAGAGGCAGAAGCAGTGTATTAACTTCTACATACAGAACAAGGATTGAAACAACTCGTGGGGACGGCAAGACTTGTACAGCAGACCCTTCTCCATCTCTCACCATAGTTTGCCAGTGCCCAGTCAGTGACATGTAATGACCCTGTCTATGCTTACTGGTCCAAGTATCTGTGTTGAAATGCACCCTGTCGCACACAGATTTTCTCAAGGAAGTGGTGATGTTGTGTGCCACATGCTGGTGTAGCGCGGGCATGCTTTTCTTGGAGAAGCAGTGGTGATTGGGCATGTGGTACTGGGGCACAGCGACAGACATAAGGTCTGTAAAATCCTGTGTGTCCACTACGCGTAAAGGCAGCATTTCGGTAGCCAACAGCTTACAGAGGGATAGAGTCAACCACTTAGCTTTGTCATGGGTCGCAGTAAGTGGCCTTTTATTTGACCACATCTGAGGGAAAGAGATCTGGCTGCTGTCTGTAGACGGTGTTGAGTAGGGTGTCCCTGGAAAAATGCAGGTTTGTGAGAAAAGTGCAGGCGGAGACATGATGTTGCCTTCATCTTGCCTTCAGATCTGTTCATCTTGTATCATTTTTAAAAAACACATCAAGCAAGGGTTACTCCAAGCGGAGTCTACCTTTTTTCCCAACATTGGGCACACAGACACCCCATCAGTGGCAGCACTTGTGCCCTAGTTGCAAACAGGATGTTTTGATTTGCATCAAGCACATTCCAAATCCACAAGCATTTACTCTCCCCAGGATGACACAGGGGTAGTAAATTCCTTCTGGATCCATGACTTGTTCATTTTGATGAACGTCAGTGTGTCCACATTGTCACTGGACAGACGCGTGCGCTTATCTGTCAGCACACACCCAGCAGCACTGAAGAAGACACGTTCAGAGACAACGCTGGCAGCTGCACACGACAAAATCTCCAAGGCGTAACTGGAGAGCTCTGTCAATTTTTCTAGATTTGAAGCCCAAAATGAGCAAGGCTCCATTTGCAAAGTCATTGCATCGATGTTCATTTGGAGATACTCCTGTATCATCCTCTCCATCCGTTGACTATGTGTCAGACTTGTTGTCTCTGGTGGCCTTGCAAAGGAGGGTCTAAAAAAATTATGAAAATATTCCATAAAATTGCTGTTACCAGCACCAGATACGGTCCTACTGGTACGGGTAGACTGTTGAAGATGACGATGCCGTCCCATGTTTGTCAAGTTACAACTGGGAGAATCACTCCCTTCACCTGCACGGTTGTTTGGTGTAAAAGCCGAGCTAAGATCGAGTAACAGCTTATGCTGATACTCCAGCATACGTGCGTCCCTTTCTATGGGTGGAATTATGTCACAAAATTTGGACTTGTCCCGGGGATCTAATAGTGTGGCAAGCCAGTAGTCATCATCACTTCTAATTTTGACAATCCGAGGGTCATGTTGGAGGTAGTGCAACAAGAAGGCACTCATGTGTCTTGCGCAGCCATGCGGACCAAGTCCACGCTGTGTTTGTGGCATAGAGGTGCTAACCGTTCTTTCTTCCTCTGACATCTCCCCCCAACCTCTTTCAACTGAATTTTGACCAAGGTCTCCCTCATCCGCTGAGTCTTCCATGTCCATGGACAGTTCGTCCTCCATATCTTCATGTCCTCCTGCACCTTCCTCAACATCTCGCCTGCTACCATGCGCCCTTGTTGATCCCTGTCCCCCATGGTCCCATGCCTGCCGCGTTGGTGATGATGAACGTCTGGACCTTGGTGATGTTGTTGTGTCTTGCGCATATGAATCCTCCTGTAGTTCCTCCCCTTCCTGTTGTCCCACCCCCTGACTCCGAATAGTGTTTAGCGTGTGCTCCAGCATGTAAATGACTGTAATCGTCATGCTGATAATGGCATTGTCAGCGCTAAACATATTCGTCGCCATGTCGAAACTGTGCAGAACGGTGCATAGGTCCTTGATCTGAGATCACTCCATCAGGGTGATCTGCCCCACTTCTGCATCTCGTTGGCCCAGGCTATACATCATGACGTATTGCACCAGGGCTCGCCGGTGCTGCCACAGTCGCTGTAACATGTGGAGAGTTGAATTCCAGCGTGTCGCCACATCGCATTTCAGGCGATGAACCGGCAGGCCGAAAGACTTCTGGAGCGATGCAAGTCGCTCAGCTGCGGCGGTTGAACGGCGGAAGTGAGCACTGCAGACAGTTTACGTGCCCTGGTCAGAAGGCCATCTAGGCCGGGATAGTGTGTTAAAAATTGCTGGACAACAAGGTTCAACACGTGAGCCATACAAGGCACGTGTGTCACCTTGCCCAGGCGAAGGGCCGCACCCAGGTTTGCAGCATTGTCGCACACGGCCTTACCAGGCTGCAGGTTGAGTGGAGACAACCATTTATTAAACTCGGACCGCAGAGCTGACCACAACTCCTCAGCTGTGTGACTCTTATTCCCAAGACATGTCAAGCTAAAGACCGCCTGATGCCGTTGCGCTCTGCTGCCAGCATAGTAATGAGGGGTGCGTGATTCCTTCTGCGCAGTGAGAACGCTGGTGGCCTGACCAGGCAGGCTTGGGGCGGAGGTGGAGGACCCAGATGAGGTGGAGGATGCAGAAGCAGTGGCGGAACTTGGACAGACAGAGGATTGACACACAAGTCGTGGGGACGGCAAGACTTGTGCAGCAGACCCTTCACCATCTATCAACATAGTTACCCAGTGCCCAGTCAGCGACATGTAACGTCCCTGTCCATGCTTACTGGTCCAAGTATCGGTGGTGAAATGCACCCGTTCACACACAGAGTTTCTCAAGGAAGCGGTGATGTTGTGTGCGACATGCTGGTGTAGCGCGGGCACACCTTTCTTAGAGAAGTAGTGGCGACTAGGCATCTGGTACTGGGGCACAGTGACAGACATAAGGTCTCTAAAATCCTGTGTGTCCACTAGGCGGAAAGGCAGCATTTCGGTAGCCAACAGCTTACAGAGGGATAGAGTCAACCTCTTAGCTTTGTCATGGGTCGGAGGAAGTGGCCTTTTATTTGACCACATCTGAGGGACAGAGATCTGGCTGCTGTGTGTAGACGGTGTTGAGTAGGGTGTCCCTGGAAAAATGCAGGTTTGTGAGGAAAGTGCAGGCGGAGACATGATGTTGCCTTCATCCAACGTAGGTGCTATCGATGTCTGAGAGAGCTGTACACACTCACTTGTTTCCCCTTCCAAACCAACTGACGACCTACCAAGCAAACTGCCTGTTGCGGTTACAGTGGTGGAAGTTTTGCGTGGAAAAACAGGTGTGACAGCTGTCCCCAAAGTCCTAGAAGATGAAGAGCGCGCGGATGCACTGGAAGGGGCGGGCGGTGGATGGTTCGCTCCGCTAGGCCGCATTGCAGCACAGTGAGCTTCCCACCGGGACCTATGATATTTATTCATGTGACGATTCATGGAAGAAGTTGTCAAACTGCTGAGGTTTTGACCTCTACTAAGAGAATCATGACAAATTTTACATATCACATGATTTGGGCGATCTTTTTCTATGTCAAAAAAGGAACAGGCTAGGCAAGGCTTAGAGGCCATGCGACCTGTTGATGCACCCCGAATAATGCTCATAGGCAGAGTGGTGGCTGAGGATGCAGTTGTAGACGTGCTACCAGTGCTCCGACTCTGTCCAGGAAGGCGCAAGGTAATTTCGTCGTCGGTTGCATCCTCCTCCACCGCCTCTGTTGACCTCCTCGAGTGCCTGACTGGGGGTTGACAGTAGGTGGGATCTAGAACTTCATCATCAATTGTTGTGTTTGCACTCCCCTCCCCCTCAGACCGAGCCTCTTCTTGCCCTGACCGAATATTTAAGTTGTCATCCCAATCGGGTATCTGCGTCTCATCTTCATCAGTATGTTCCTCATTGCCTATAACCACAGTTGTTGGAAAGGCAGCATTTTGGTAGCCAACAGTTTGCATTTTATGAAAGTCAACCTCCAAGCCATGTCATGCCCTTCTAAAAGCATGTATAACACAGCGAGGGGACTCCAACCACAGTCTCCCTCGTTTCCACTCACTGGGCCACACACACCCCACTTGACTGGCATCGGTTGAGCTCCCTTTTGAAAAAGAAAAAGATGCTTTGCATGAAGCACTCTCAAAAATACGCGTGCCTTTCCCGTCCCCTGGCTGACCCAGGGGAAGAAAAGTCCTCTGAGAGCCATGACTTGTTCATCTTGGTTCTTTTAGAGACACAGCGAGGGGACTCCAACCACAGTCTCCCTCGTTGCCACTCACTGGGCCACACACACCCCACTTGACTGGCATCGGTTGAGCTCCCTTTTGAAAAAGAAAAAGATGCTTTGCATGAAGCACTCTCAAAAATACGCGTGCCTTTCCCGTCCCCTGGCTGACCCAGGGGAAGAAAAGTCCTCTGAGAGCCATGACTTGTTCATCTTGGTTCTTTTAGAGACACAGCGAGGGGACTCCAACCACAGTCTCCCTCGTTTCCACTCACTGGGCCACACACACCCCACTTGACTGGCATCGGTTGAGCTCCCTTTTGAAAAAGAAAAAGATGCTTTGCATGAAGCACTCTCAAAAATACGCGTGCCTTTCCCGTCCCCTGGCTGACCCAGGGGAAGAAAAGTCCTCTGAGAGCCATGACTTGTTCATCTTGGTTCTTTTAGAGACACAGCGAGGGGACTCCAACCACAGTCTCCCTCGTTTCCACTCACTGGGCCACACACACCCCACTTGACTGGCATCGGTTGAGCTCCCTTTTGAAAAAGAAAAAGATGCTTTGCATGAAGCACTCTCAAAAATACGCGTGCCTTTCCCGTCCCCTGGCTGACCCAGGGGAAGAAAAGTCCTCTGAGAGCCATGATTTGTTCATTTTGGGTCTTTTAGAAACACAGCGAGGGGACTCCAACCACAGTCTCCTTCGTTGCCACTAACTGGGCCACACACACCCCACTTGACTGGCATCGGTTGAGCCCCCTTTTGAAAAAGAAAAAGATGCTTTGCATGAAGCACTCTCAAAAATACGCGTGCCTTTCCCGTCCCCTGGCTGACCCAGGGGAAGAAAAGTCCTCTGAGAGCCATGACTTGTTCATCTTGGTTCTTTTAGAGACACAGCGAGGGGACTCCAACCACAGTCTCCCTCGTTTCCACTCACTGGGCCACACACACCCCACTTGACTGGCATCGGTTGAGCTCCCTTTTGAAAAAGAAAAAGATGCTTTGCATGAAGCACTCTCAAAAATACGCGTGCCTTTCCCGTCCCCTGGCTGACCCAGGGGAAGAAAAGTCCTCTGAGAGCCATGACTTGTTCATCTTGGTTCTTTTAGAGACACAGCGAGGGGACTCCAACCACAGTCTCCCTCGTTTCCACTCACTGGGCCACACACACCCCACTTGACTGGCATCGGTTGAGCTCCCTTTTGAAAAAGAAAAAGATGCTTTGCATGAAGCACTCTCAAAAATACGCGTGCCTTTCCCGTCCCCTGGCTGACCCAGGGGAAGAAAAGTCCTCTGAGAGCCATGTCCACATTGTCAGTGGACAGACACGTGTGCTTATCTGCCAGCAGACCCACAGCAGCACTGAAGACAGGTTCCGAGAGAACGCTGGCTGCAGGACACGACAAGATCCCCAAGACGTACGTGGCGAGCTCAGGCAATTTATCAAGATTGGAAGCCAAGAATGCGCAGGGCTCAAGTTGCACATTAATGGAATCGATGTTTCCTTGCATATACTCATATATCTGTGTGTCCTCCTCTTTTTCCTTGTCCAGCTCTTTTGTTTTCGCATGAGTATATGTCCTTGTCACTTTCCCATGTGTTGTGAGTTGTTTGTGACCTTTTGGACACCTTTGAGGGTGTTTTCTAGGTGTTTTTCTGTGTTTGTGATTGCCTGCCATTGTTTCCTATGCAGTTCGAGTTCGGTTCGTCGAACGTTCGACGAACCGAACTCGAACGGGAGGTCCGTTCGGCGAACCAACCTCGAGCCGAACCGCGACCGGTTCGCTCATCTCTACCCGTGACTGACTAGTGGTGACGTCACGGGCCGCTCGCGATACTTGGCTGTGAAGGCGGCGGTCATTGAAGCCAGTGACAGGGGCTGTCAGCAGTGCAGGAGATCAGCGCAGGTAATGTACCTCGCTGACAGCAGCACTTGTCATGCCCTGCAGTGACCTGGGCTGACCCATTGATGTTAGCTCAGGTCACTGCACTGCTCTCCCAGCCAATGGGGAACATCCTGCTCTTCATTGACTGGGACAGTGTGGATCGTCATGGGAACCCCTTGGATTACAGCAGACCTGGATTTGTTTTTCTTTCTAATAAATTGGTTAAAAAGGCAATGTATTGTGGAGTGTTTTTTCAAATAAAAATGTGTTTGTCGTCTATTTTTTTTTTATTACTGACTGGGTTGGTGATGTCGGGTATCTGATAGATGCCTCACCAACCCCAGGGCTTAATGCCAGGTGACATTACACATCTGGTATTAACCCCATATATTACCCCCATATATTACCCCGTTTGCCACCGCACCAGGGCAGGGGATGAGCTTGGGCGAAGCACCAGGATTGGCGCATCTAATGGATGCGCCACTTCTGGGGCGGCTGCGGACTGCTATTTTTAACCTGGGGAGAGTCCAATAACCATGGACCTCCCTAGTCTGAGAATATCAGACCCCAGCTGTCTGCTTTACCTTGGCTGGTGATCCAATTTTGGGGGGACCCCTACGTGTTTTTTTTTTTTTTAATTATTTATTTAATTTAAAATAACAGCGTGGGGGGCCCTCAGTTTTGGATTACCAGCCAAGGTGAAGCTGCCAGCTGTGGTCTGCAGGCTGCAGCCGTCTGCTTTACCCTAGCTGGCTACAAAAATAGGGGGACCTCCTACGTCATTTTTTTTTTCATTTTTTTGGCTAAATACAAAGCTAAGCACCCCTTAGTGCCACATGAAAGGCACCAAAGGGTGCAAAATTACAAAATGCAGGAGAGTGGGAAATTATGTGTCTTTCTGCCATTATAATGACAGAAAAGACTGATATGAAGTGTACAAGCACAAGAAAATCACCAGAGCGCTCTACGCTGTGAAAAGCAGTAGAAAAAGGCACTGGAGTGAACATGTGACCGCCTCATGTAGGATGAAGCTATGGATCCTGGGTAAATTTATGTATTTTCCCTCCTTCAGTTTTTTGGCAGTACGCCAAAAAAGGCACACGGATGACAAACAGATGACATACGGACCGTCTACAAAACGGAAACGGATGCCACATGGATGCACACGTGAAAAAAAAGGACTATTTTTCCAGACCGCAAAAATGGATCGGTCGTGTTAATGTAGCCTTATTCTGATCTGCCGTTTATAAACAGCAGGCAGAAATAAGTGAATAACACCCCCCAGCATCAGAAAATCTCCGGGGTTTCAGGGGTAGCTAAGACCCTGGAGATCATGATTCAGGACAATTTTTCCGGTCCCCGCTCACGTGATCACGGGTATACACCGTATACCGATGATCACGTTATAGTAAATGACAGCGTCGGTAAAAAATTATTTATCTCCCATCTGGCATGAACAAACATGATAAATCTCCTCCCCGGTCCCCTCCGGTCCCCCGGTGTCGCCAAAGTGCCCCCCCTGGACCTCTCCCAGAAATCCAAGATGGCCGCGCGCACAGCAGCGCGCCGGCTGAATTACCCTTACTCCTCTGATTTCTGTTGCATGTGTCATGACACATGCGACAAAAAACTCCTCCCCAGGCCTTGCCAGGTCACCCAATATAACCCCAGAGGTGTTCCCCAGTGTCCCACGGTACTAGAGTTGAGCACTGTTCGCGGTTCAAGGTTCTCCAGTTCGCGGCTCGAGTGATCTTGGGGGCTGTTCTAGATAGAACTAGAACTCGAGCTTTTTGCTAAAGCTCGATACTTCTAGATACGTTCGAGAACGGTTCTAGCAGCAAAATGACCAGCTAATTACTAGCTGGCTTTCCGCTGTAATAGTGTAAGTCCCTAAGCGCGCGCGTGTAGTGGGGCGGGCCAGCATGTCAGCCAATCCCAGACACACACACAGCTAAGTGGACTTTTAGCCAGAGAAGCAACGGCATGTGTGATAGGATGTCCATGTCACATGTCCCCGCATTATAAAAACGGACATTTTTCTCCAGCACGCCATTATCTGCCTTCTGCGTCCTTGGTGTCAGTCACCGCTGGCGCAGTGCCTAGCTCCGATACTGCTGTGTACGCTCTATACACAGCGCTGTACAGCATAGGGATAGCACTTTCTATCAGTCCTTTTAAGGGCTAATACCGGCAGGGTCAGAGCCATAGGTGACAGGTCCGTGAAAACAGAGTTTAACAGCTACACAAGATGACAGCGTCTGCGTAGCTAAGGTCAGGGATTTCCTCGCTGCATTTCCCCATTAGGAGGGATAGAAAGGCAGGCTTTCTTTCCTCTACCCAGAGACCCACAACTCTGCCACTGTACCCTCATGCCCTTTGCACACTCAAACTCATTGTTACTAAGCCATTATACTAGCAAACACTGAGTGAACTTAGTGGCATCCTAAAAGTGGCTGTTATACTTCTGTATTGTCCCACTAGTGCAAAGATATTTGCAGCACGTCTGCCTGCATTGCACACTCAAACTCATTATTACTAAGCCATTATACTGTAATACTACTGTATGAACTGAGGATTTTGATTGCGTTAGGGCAATGATAACCAGAGACGGGTTCTTGGTGCAAGACGTTTATAATATGAAACCAACAATGTGTACACAAAACAGAACATAAACACAGTAGAACATAAACACAGTAAATACCTGCCAGGGTCGGAGCAAAGGGGAATTCCCGGGGCCACGCACCGGACTCCCCCAGGGAGACCACCAGGAGCGAACCCCTATACAGGGACTGTCTGGTGATCACCCCAGAAGGCCTAAATGGGCAGCAGCCGGGACACGAAAGGGCAACAGATATAGTCCAAAAATGTCCGTACGTGATGTGAGTCCTAGGGTGGATATGAAACGGAAGGAACCGGGCAGGAGTGCCGACCAGAGACGGCAGACGGAGTCCGGGCACAGCTTGATGAGACCAGGTGAAGTCCAGAGCCGGTGTCGGGTGTTTTCAACAGGATCCAAATATCAATCAGGAACCAAGAGCAGCAGGGCAGGAGTACACAGGAAGCAGTATACTTAGGCAACTAGACTAAGCTTAGGGGCGGGCTTTTAAACAGATGAACAGGAAGTAGGGCAACAGAACAGAAAACTCCATGTTAACAAAGGGCAAGATCCTTCAAAAGAAAACTGGAAATCCTGGAACTCTGACAGTACTCCCCCCCCAGAAACGGCCTCAGGACGGATCAGGGCCAGGCTTGTCCGGGTACCTCCGATGAAACTGAGCAACCTTCTGGGGCGCTCGGATGTTACCCACAAGTTCCCAGGAATCGTCCTCGGGGGAGTACCCCTGCCAACGTACCAGATACTGAAGCCGATGCCGATGGAGCCGGGAGTCAATAATGTCCTCAACCACGAACTGCTCCTGGCCATCAACCATCACCGGCTGAGGAGGAGGCACGATACGACCATGAAACGTATTAGGGGAAACTGGTTTTAGCAGAGAAACGTGAAAGACCGAGTGTACCTTTAAATTGTGCGGCAACCTCAGCCAACAGGCCACAGAGCTCACTATCCCGGTGATCTTGAACGGACCAATGAATTTCTGCCCCAGCTTCTGCGAAGGAACACCTAGTTTCAGATTTTTGGTGGATAACCACACCGAGTCCCCTGCCTTATACATGGGTGCCTGTTTCCGGTGAGTGTCTGCCGACTTCTTGTAATGCTCCTGAGCCGAAGCCAAAGAGTCCTTTAAAACCTCCAGATTCCGTCGTAGCTCCGTCAATCTGTCCTCCACCGCTGGCACCGAAACCGCCACCGGTGACCTAGGCAAAATATTCGGATGGTAACCCATGTTAGCGAAAAAGGGCGTTACCTTAGTGGAGCTGCTCTGAGTGGTGTTATACGAAAACTCTGCCAAAGGAAGCAGCTGCAACCAATCGTCCTGCAGATGGCTGACATATCGTAGGTACTGCTCCAGGGTTTGATTAGTCCGTTCGGTTTGCGCATTTGTCTGGGGATGGTATGAAGAAGACAAACAGACATCAATATGGAGTGCCGAACAAAACCCTTTCCAGAACTTAGACGTGAACTGCACGTCCCGGTCAGAGATGATCTCATCCGGTACCCCATGCAATCGAAATATATTCTGGATAACCAAATCCACTGTCTCTGCAGCTGAGGGAAGACCGGTACATGGAATAAAGTGAGCAGCCTTTGTCAACCGATCCACCACCACCAAAATGGTATTGTTACCGCCTGAGATGGGCAACTCCACAATAAAATCCATTGAGATGGATCCCCAAGGGCGAGATGGTACGGGTAGCGGTTGAAGGAGTCCCGTAGGAGCCACACGAGGGACCTTGCACCGGGCACAAACCACACATGAGTGGACATAGTCTTTCACATCCTTTAAACAGGTAGGCCACTGTTACGAGGGGGACCCGGGGAAGCGTGCCAAGATGGGAAATGGACTGCTTCCGCCGGTCAAGGTCCACTGTGCGGTGTAAGGGACCGCCGCTATGGTGGGTGAAGAGTGAGCGGGTTGCTGCTAGCAATCGTCTGGAATGTCACAGACGATCTATGTACACCGATCTGCCCTAACCCGTAAGGGTTGTATGGCACAGATCTCACGGCTCGGTGTACCTGTTGCACGGGGAAGCACAGAGGTGCCCACGAACGTGTGCCAGTGGAAGTCACGAGAATATGGCACGAGGGTAGCACAGAGGTGCCCACGCACGTGTGCTTTCAATAACCAGGTGAGTCCAATGGAGACTTGAGGAGCTCACCTGGGACAGGAACACGGCCTGTTGACGGGGTACTGCCGGAGCAGCAAGGCAGGAACACGGCCTGCAAACGAGGTACTGCCAGAGCAGCAAGGGCCAAGCCCACAAGAGACAGTAATGCCTGAGCAGTGGCGTGGCAGCACGCTGCCAGACATCCAAACATAGAAGGACGGTCGCGCGCCGCCATGATGACAGTGGGAGCTTTTAAGGAGGTGCAGCTCCACCCGAGGGCGGGCGCGAGGCGGAGATGACGGACTTGACCCAATCAGGGTCCACGACGTCCCAGCCTGGCCAGTCAGGATTCACCACGTCACCAGCCTTGTCATCAAGCCGTGTGACGTCAGTGAGCGAATCAGGACCCACCACGCATTGCACATGCTCACCCTCCTGCCTCTGGGAAATAGAGGCGGGATCCTCGGTCTCACAATGTGGAGAGATAACGGGAATCTCACTGCTTCCCTGAGCAGTAAACCTCTGCACATTGCGCAGCCTCGCAGACCTTCGGGGCTGCTGAGCAGGAGAGTCTGCGGCAGGCCAGGAATGGGAGACCGCTTCACTCCTTGTAACAGGAGAACCACTAGGTGTCACCCTTCTGCTGCCTCTCTGAGAAGGTATCTCCTGCACACTGCGCAGTCTGGCAGACCTTCGGCGCTGCTGAGGAGGAGTGCTCGTGGCAGGCAAGGAATGGGAGACTGCCTCAGTCCTTGCCTCAGGAGAGCCACGAGATGTAACATTACCCCCCCGTCTAGGCCCCCCCCTGTCCGTGCTCGAAGGCCGCTATCAAACCCGGGGCGCGGATATGATCCTCCAACTCCCAGGATCTATGCTCCGGACCACGGCCGGCCCACTCCACGAGGTAGTACCTCTTGCCCTGTATGACTTTTGTCTCCACAAGTTTTGCCACCTCAGGGTCGTCGGACGGGGAGTCGGTTTGAGCCGGCAGGGACCCCGAGAATTTATTAAGTCGTACGGGTTTCAGGAGGGACACGTGAAAGGTGTTGGCTATAGCCCAGCGTGGAGGGAGCTGGAGTCGATATGCCACTGGGTTTACCTGCTGTAGTACTTTAAACGGACCCAGATACCTAGGGGCGAATTTGGCTGCCTGTACCCGTAGGTTAACATTCTTAGAGGACAGCCATACTAGGAAACCAGGGGCGAAGGATGGTGCAGGGCGGCGGCGAACATCAGCCGTTGTCACCATCCGGTCTTTAGCCCTTTTAAGAGCCTCTTGGGTGTCATCCCAGATCTCCCGGGCCTTGGTCGCCCAATCCTCCACTCTAGTATCGGGTGACGTAATGGGCATCGGAACCGGGATTCTGGGATGTTGTCCGTTATTGAGTAGGAACGGAGTCTGGCCAGAGGATTCATGGACCGAATTGTTAATGGCAAATTCGGCCCAAGGAAGGAGGTTAGCCCAGTTGTCGTGGTGCGCGGATATAAAATGGCGGAGGTAAGTTACCAAGGTCTGATTAGTCCTCTCCACTAGTCCATTGGTCTCAGGATGGTATGCGGAGGAGATGTTCAGCTCTATCTGCAGGAGCTTACAGAGCTCTCTCCAGAAGCGAGACGCGAACTGGGGACCCCGGTCGCTCACCACCTTGTCAGGCATGCCATGCAACCTAAATACATGCCGAATGAACAAGGTGGCGAGAGCACGTGACGTCGGGAGTCGTGGGAGAGGCACCAAGTGGACCATTTTAGAGAAGTGGTCCGTGATGACCCATACGACCCTGTGCCCTGCTGACTTGGGCAGATCTCCCAGGAAGTCCATCCCCACCACTTCCCAGGGACGATCCGGCACTGGCAGTGGGTGAAGAAGACCTGCCGGTCTCTGCCGAGACGGCTTATTCCGAGCACACGACATACAGGCTCCCACATATTCCTGTATGTCCTGGGGTAGTCTCGGCCACCAATAATGCCTGGTCACCAGGTCTCTGGTCCTTTTGACCCCGAAGTGACCCCCGACCTTGGAGGCATGGGCCCACGATAGCACCTCGTTCCGTAGTTCAGGGGGAACGAGGGTTTTGCCAGGTGGCACCTGGTCCAAAGAAGTGGGAGTGACCATCCTCAAGCTGTCCGGGGGTATTATAAGACGAGGCTCCTCCTCGTCCTCCTCCAACACAACCATACAACGTGACAAGGCATCGGCCCGTACATTCTTCTCACCGGCCAGGTGGCGGATAATAAAGCGGAACCGGGAGAAGAATAAAGACCAACGGGCCTGCCTTGGGTTCAGGCGTTGTGCTGTCTGGAGGTATGTGAGGTTTTTGTGGTCAGAAAAAACCTCAAATGGATGCTTCGCACCCTCCAGGAGATGCCGCCATTCCTGGAATGCTAGTTTCATCGCCAGTAACTCCCTATCCCCTATGGAGTAGTTCCTCTCGGCCGGAGAAAAGGTCTTGGAGAAAAAGAAACACGGATGTTTCCTTCCTCGTTCATTTTTCTGGTACAGGACTGCACCTGCACCGACCGAAGAGGCGTCTACCTCCAGTAGGAAGGGTTTGGAGATGTCTGGACGATGAAGGATGGGAGCTCTGGAGAAGTGAGTTTTGAGAGTGTGAAATGCCTCTACCGTTTCCCATGTCCATGCTTTGGGATTAGCGCCCTTGCGGGTAAGGGCAATGATGGGTGCTGCCACCGTCGAGAAGTTGGGAATGAACTGGCGATAATAATTGATAAACCCCAAGAATCGCTGGATCGCCTTCAGCGAGCGGGGCTCAGGCCAGTTCATCACTGTCTCCAACTTCCCCGGATCCATTGCTAACCCCTGACTGGACACTATGTACCCCAGGAACGGCAAGGATTCCTGTTCAAAAACGCACTTTTCCAGCTTAGCATATAACGAATGGGTGCGGAGCCTCTTAAGTACTCGGATGACATCCCTCCGATGGGTGGTAAGATCGGGGGAGAAGATAAGAATGTCATCCAGGTATGCAACCACGGAAAGATACAAATCCCGGAAAATGTCATTCACAAAGTCTTGAAATACGGCGGGGGCATTGCAGAGTCCGAAGGGCATTACTAGATACTCATAGTGACCGTCCCTGGTGTTAAAGGCGGTCTTCCACTCATCGCCCTTTCGGACTCGCACTAGATTATACGCCCCGCGTAGATCCAGCTTTGTGAAGACCTTTGCCCCGCGGAATCGATCAAATAGCTCAGTAATGAGGGGCAAAGGGTATTTGTTCTTGATTGTGATTGCATTTAATCCCCTGTAATCGATACAGGGGCGCAGATCCCCTTCCTTCTTCTGCACAAAAAAGAACCCTGCACCAGCCGGTGAGATAGACTTGCGAATGAACCCCTTCGCCAGGCTGTCCTGAATATATTTGGACATAGCCTCCGTCTCTGGAGCAGAGAGTGGATACACTCTGCCCCTAGGGGGCTCGGAGCCTGGCTTCAGGTCTATTCGGCAATCATATGGCCGGTGGGGAGGAAGAGTATCTGCGGCCCTTTTGGAAAAGACATCCCTGTAGGCCTCATAAGGTGTCGGTAAACCCGGCGCCTCAGTATTCCCTGAGGACCCAACCGACCTAATGGTAGCGGGTGGTTCGGTAGTCACGAGGTGCTCTCTACAGGATCCTGTCCAGGATGAGATCTCCCCTGTTGCCCAGTTGAGTATAGGAGCATGCTGTCTCAACCAGGGAAGGCCCAGTAGAATCTCATCCGTCCCCCCTGGAAGCACCAGGAAGGACACCTGCTCATGGTGTCCCGGTGGTACTTCCATCCTGAGAGGGATGGTGATCTGGGTGATAGGATCGAGTAGTATGGACCCGTCGACTACCCGGACCCTGAGTGGCTTGGGCAACAGAACCAGGGGAACTGAGTATCGGGTTGCCAGGGAGGTCGAGATGAAATTGCCTTCAGCGCCTGAGTCCAAGCAAGCCAGGGCAGAGAAGAGAGTAGTGCCGAACTGCAACTGGGCGCTGATAGTCAACCTAGAGGGAGAACCTGGGGCAGAGGAGACCACCTTGGACACCTCCATTGACTCCACGGAGTCGCCTACAGGACTGGCTGGGGGACCTGTCTGATGGAAGATGGGAGTCAGACGCTTTTTAGGCCGAGAAGGCGTGGGTGCTGAAGAGACCTCGAGCCTTCGCTCCGCCTGGCGGATGTCTATGCGAGAGGCAACCTGAATCAAGGACTCTAAAGTGGCAGGCACCTCACGTGTGGCCAGTGCGTCTTTGACAAACCCTGCCAGGCCCTCCCAAAACACAGGGACAAGGACCTTATCCGGCCAGTCCAGCTCTGCGGCCAGTGTCCTAAAGTGTACAGCAAAGTCCCCGACTGAAGCAGACCCTTGCCGAAGTCGTAGGAGGCGCAGCGCGGAATCGTGGGTGACTTGAGGCCCGAGGAACACCATTCTCATGGCCCCAAGATAAGCTGCTAAGTTATTCACCACACGATCTCCGCGCTCCCACAACGGCGTGGACCACTTCAGCGCTCTCCCTGTGAGCAGGGACTGGACGAAGGCTACCTTCACCTTCTCGGTAGCGTAAAGAGTCGCGGACAGCTCTAAGTAGGTGGTAACCTGGTTTATAAAACCACGGCACTCAGAGCTGTTGCCGCTAAAGCGCTCTGGAAGCGCAAGGCGAGGAGACCTTCCGCCCAATAGCACAGCCTGGGTAGCCGCCTGGGTGGCGACTGTCGTCAGAGTAGTCTTATCGGAGGAAGACTGCTCCACTGCTGCCAATCGTGACTCCAACTGCTGCACATAACGCAGCAACTGCTGCTGCTCTTCAGCCATAGCCAGACCTTTGGCGCGACCGTAATGTTACGAGGGGGACCCGGGGAAGCGTGCCAAGATGGGAAATGGACTGCTTCCGCCGGTCAAGGTCCACTGTGCGGTGTAAGGGACCGCCGCTATGGTGGGTGAAGAGTGAGCGGGTTGCTGCTAGCGATCGTCTGGAATGTCACAGACGATCTATGTACACCGATCTGCCCTAACCCGTGAGGGTTGTATGG
Organism: Anomaloglossus baeobatrachus; assembly: GCF_048569485.1. Taxonomy (NCBI): domain Eukaryota; kingdom Metazoa; phylum Chordata; class Amphibia; order Anura; family Aromobatidae; genus Anomaloglossus; species Anomaloglossus baeobatrachus. Next base: position 190,356,709 of record NC_134353.1, read on the forward strand.
CACAGATCTCACGGCTCGGTGTACCTGTTGCACGGGGAAGCACAGAGGTGCCCACGCACGTGTGCCAGTGGAAGTCACGAGAATATGGCACGAGGGTAGCACAGAGGTGCCCACGCACGTGTGCTTTCAATAACCAGGTGAGTCCAATGGAGACTTGAGGAGCTCACCTGGGACAGGAACACGGCCCGTTGACGGGGTACTGCCGGAGCAGCAAGGCAGGAACACGGCCTGCAAACGAGGTACTGCCGGAGCAGCAAGGGCCAAGCCCACAAGAGACAGTAATGCCTGAGCAGTGGCGTGGCAGCACGCTGCCAGACATCCAAAAATAGAAGGACGGTCGCGCGCCGCCATGATGGCAGGGGGAGCTTTTAAGGAGGTGCAGCTCCACCCGAGGGCGGGCGCGAGGCGGAGATGACGGACTTGACCCAATCAGGGTCCACGACGTCCCAGCCTGGCCAGTCAGGATTCACCACGTCACCAGCCTTGTCATCAAGCCGTGTGACGTCAGTGAGCGAATCAGGACCCACCACGCATTGCACATGCTCACCCTCCTGCCTCTGGGAAATAGAGGCGGGATCCTCGGTCTCACAATGTGGAGAGATAACGGGAATCTCACTGCTTCCCTGAGCAGTAAACCTCTGCACATTGCGCAGCCTCGCAGACCTTCGGGGCTGCTGAGCAGGAGAGTCTGTGGCAGGCCAGGAATGGGAGACCGCTTCACTCCTTGTAACAGGAGAACCACTAGGTGTCACCCTTCTGCTGCCTCTCTGAGAAGGTATCTCCTGCACACTGCGCAGTCTGGCAGACCTTCGGCGCTGCTGACGAGGAGTGCTCGTGGCAGGCAAGGAATGGGAGACTGCCTCAGTCCTTGCCTCAGGAGAGCCACGAGATGTAACAGGCCACCAGAAAAAACGACTCAGAAATTCCTGCGTCTTCTGTACCCCCCTATGACCTGCCAACACGGAGTCATGGACCAACTTGAGAACCCGAAGTCTTACAGCCTCTGGGACATAAATACGTCGCTCTCTCAACCACACACCATTCCGAAGGACAAGAGTCACATCATTCGGGGGGGGGCAGCAAGAAATACGTCAGCATCATAGGCCAGCTTGATGTCCTTCCACAAGTCCTGGTCCCGGATTACTCCAACAAAATTGGCATCTGATAAAACGGTCTGAGACGGGGTTCCAGGCACAGAGTTAATGGCGTGGATTCGGGACAAGTCATCGGCTTTCCCATTACGTGACCCTGGACGGTATGTAACGATAAAATTAAACTGGTTAAGGAACAGGCTCCAACGGGCTTGCCGTGGAGACAGGCACCTGGCAGATTTAAGGAATTCTAGGTTACGATGGTCTGTGAGAACTATCACTTGTTGCGCTGCTCCCTGTAAGTGGTGTCTCCATTCCTTAAAAGCAGAAATAATCGCCAACAATTCCTTGTCCGCAATGTCATAGTTCTTTTCTGCAGGGGACAACCGGCGAGAAAAGAAAGCACACGGGTGCAAGAGACTCTTGTCCCCAGTCCTTTGTGAAAGGATAGCCCCTAATGCATAATCGGAAGCATCGACTTCCACAATAAAAGGGAGTGCGGGATTCGGGTGTATTAGTATTGGTGCTGAGGTAAAACAAACCTTGAGACGATTGAAAGCTTCCTGGGCCTGGGCGGACCACACAAACTTCTGCCGTTTTTTGGTTAACAGAGTGATAGGACGGACGATCTCTGAAAAGTTACGGATAAAGCGTCTGTAAAAGTTAGCAAAACCGACAAAGCGTTGTACCTCCTTGATGTTTCCCGGTTCCGGCCAGTCTAGAATTGCCCGTATCTTGCCAGAAGACTCCATGTTCAGTCCCTGAGGAGAGATGACATATTCTAAAAATTGTATCTTTGAGCAATGGAATTCGCACTTCTCCAGTTTAATATACAGGTGGTTATCCCTCAGACGGGTAAGTACTGTCTTGACGTGCTCCTGGTGTTCCTGTAGGGAATCAGAAAAGATCAAGATATCATCCAGGTAAATCACCATGAACTGGTCCATCATATCCCTAAATATATCGTTGACTAGGTGTTGGAAAGCCGCTGGAGCGTTACAAAGTCCAAAAGGCATCACTAGATACTCATAATGTCCATACCGACATCTGAACGCTGTTTTCCACTCGTCCCCGGGACGTATGCGGAGTACATTATATGCCCCACGGAGATCCAATTTAGTAAATATTTTGGCCTGTTGTACTCTCTCCAATAGTTCGGGAATCAACGGTAACGGATACCAGTTCCGGATGGTTATCTTATTTAGTTCCCGGTAGTCGATACAAGGTCTCAGAGTCCCCTCTTTCTTTTTCACGAAAAAGATGAGTGCCCCTGCTGGTGAGGTAGAAGGTCGAATAAATCCCTTGGCTAGGCTTTCATCGATGTAAACTTTTAGTACTTGTAACTCAGGTGCCGCCAACGGGTAGACATGACCAAACGGGATCTCAGCCCCTGGGAGTAAGTCTATGGGACAATCATACGGTCTATGCGGGGGAAGCCGATCTGCTTTTTTTTTGTCGCATATATCAGCGAAGTCATTATAAACCGGGGGTAGAACAGGTACCTGTACAGTGCCCTCCACATTCGGTGTTACTGGAACCGGTACAGTTGGACTAATGGTCGGACCACTCTGGGGTGGGAAGGATATTTCTTTAGTCTCCCAATCGATGACTGGATTTGTAGACCGCAGCCAAGGAATTCCTAAAATTATCGGAAAATGGGGAGAAGAAATTAACATGAAAACAAGGGTCTCCTGCTGACCTGGTTTCATCACACATTCAAGGGGTACTGTCTCCCGATCAACTGGCCCGGAAACTAATGGAGAACCGTCTACCATCTCCATGGTAACTGGTGAAGATCTTTGTTGAGTCTGGATACCGTGTTTCCTGGTAAAAGAAGAGTCCATGAAATTTCCCCCTGCCCCAGAGTCTATCATAGCAGATGTAGGAATTAACTGTCCCTCCCACCGGATCTGAATAGGAAGCGAGCAATGTAGAACATAAACACAGTAAATACCTGCCAGGGTCGGAGCAAAGGGGAATTCCCGGGGCCACGCACCGGACTCCCCTAGGGAGACCACCAGGAGCGAACCCCTATACAGGGACTGTCTGGTGATCACCCCAGAAGGCCTAAATGCGCAGCAGCCGGGACACGAAAGGGCAACAGGTATAGTCCAAAAATGTCCGTACGTGATGTGAGTCCTAGGGTGGATATGAAACGGAAGGAACCGGGCAGGAGTGCTGACCAGAGACGGCAGACGGAGTCCGGGCACAGCTTGATGAGACCAGGTGAAGTCCAGAGCCGGTGTCGGGTGTTTTCAACAGGATCCAAATATCAATCAGGAACCAAGAGCAGCAGGGCAGGAGTACACAGGAAGCAGTATACTCAGGCAACTAGACTAAGCTTAGGGGCGGGCTTTTAAACAGATGAACAGGAAGTAGGGCAACAGAAGAGAAAACTCCATGTTAACAAAGGGCAAAATCCTTCAAAAGAAAACTGGAAATCCTGGAACTCTGACATATACTAGCAAACACTGAGTGAACTTAGTGGCATCCTAAACGTGGCTATTGGACTTCTGTATTGTCCCACTAGTGCAAAGATATTTGCAGCACGTCTGCCTGCATTGCACACTCAAACTCATTGTTACTAAGCCATTATACTATCAAACACTGAGTAAACTTAGTGGCATCCTAAAAGTGGCTGTTGGAATTCTGTATTGTCCCACTAGTGCAAAGATATTTGCAGCATGTCTGCCTGCATTGCACACTCAAAAACATTGTTACTAAGCCATTATACTAGCAAACACTGAGTGAACTTAGTGGCATCCTAAACGTGGCTGTTGGACTTCTGTATTGTCCCACTAGTGCAAAGATATTTGCAGCACGTCTGCCTGCATTGCACACTCAAACTCATTGTTACTAAGCCATTATACTAGCAAACACTGAGTGAACTTAGTGGCATCCTAAAAGTGGCTGTTGGACTTCTGTATTGTCCCACTAGTGCAAAGATATTTGCAGCACGTCTGCCTGCATTGCACACTCAAACTCATTGTTACTAAGCCATTATACTAGCAAACACTGAGTGAACTTAGTGGTATCCTAAAAGTGGCTGTTGGACTTCTGTATTGTCCCACTAGTGCAAAGATATTTGCAGCACGTCTGCCTGCATTGCACACTCAAACTCATTGTTACTAAGCCATTATACTAGCAAACACTGAGTGAACTTAGTGGCATCCTAAAAGTGGCTGTTGGACTTCTGTATTGTCCCACTAGTGCAAAGATATTTGCAGCACGTCTGCCTGCATTGCACACTCAAACTCATTGTTACTAAGCCAATATACTAGCAAACACTGCTGCCAGATTAAAGGCCGTAGTTGCTTTGTCAGGGATAATTATTGTTGTTTATTCTGCTGTTGATAAAGATAGACCACCGCTGCAATCTACACCACCTCTCAATTTTTACTACCACATTTTAAGTGCACAATCTTGTCGCAATCAAAATGAGTGGCAAAATGACAGATGCTGGTGGAAAGGGGAAGAGGCGTGTTGGAAAAGGAAAAAAAGTGTCCGTGGGGAAGGTGGCAAAGCTCCATTAACATCTGCTGAAGATAGACCATCTTCCAGCAAAAGTAAGATGTCTACTACTTACCGTGGACAATCCGTTGTGCTCCCTTTTTTACGGACACGAACAACTGGAACAAAGGTAGATGATGGCCAAAAAAGGAAAATGCTTGAATGGATCTCAAGTGGTCCAACAAGTGCCCTCTCTGCCACCTCAACTACCGCATCCAAAAAAACACCAGTCCTCTGAGTTGTCATCCCAATCAAACTTGCTTTCTCCCAGCTCTGAAGTCCCCATCCACCCTGCACAGTATGGTGGAACTGAGATGGCTGAGTCTGCAGAGCTGTTCAGTCACACTATAGCCTGAGAATCAGAGGTCTGCTCCCAAGCTACAGTGAGTACAGACCAGGAAATGGTCTGCAGTGATGCCCAGAACCTTTGTGACTCTGATTCAGGCCGTGAGGACCAAGTTTCTGAGCATATTGTTGACCCTTTTTCACAAACTGTAACACCTGTTGTTATAGACAGTGAGGAACATACTGATGACGATGAGACGCAGATACCAGATTGGGATGACAACTTAAATATTCAGTCAGGGCAAGAAGAGGCTCGGTCTGAGGGTGAGGGGAGTGCAAACACAACAATTGATGAGGAAGTTCTGGATCCCACCTACTGTCAACCCACAGTCAGGCACTCGAGGAGGTCAACAGAGGTGGTGGAGGAGGATGCAACTGATGACGAAGTTACCTTGCACCTTCCTGCACAGAGTCGGAGTACTGGTAGCACGTCTACAACTGCATCCTCAGCCACCACTCTGCCACTGAGCACTAGTCGGGGTGAATCAACAGGTCACATGCCCTCTAAGCCTTGCCTAGCCTGGTCCTTTTTTGACATAGCAAAAGATCGCCCAAATTATGTGATCTATAAAATTTGTCATGATTCTGTTAGTAGAGGGCAAAACCTCAGCAGTTTGACACTTCTTCCATGAATCGTCACATGAATAAATATATGTCCCGGTGGGAAGCTCACCGTGCTGCAATGCGGCCTAGCGGAGCGAACCATCCACCGCCTGCCCCTTCTAGTGCATCCGCGCGCTCTTCATCTTCTAAGACTGTGGGGACAGCTGTCACACCTGGTTTTCCACGCACAACTTCCACCACTGTAACCGCAACAGGCAGTTTGCTTGGTAGGTCGTCAGGTGGTTTGGAAGGGGAAACAAGTACGTGTGTACAGCTCTCTCAGACATCGATAGCACCAACGTTGGATGAAGGCGACATCATGTCTATGCCTGCACTTTCCTCACAAAGCTGCATTTTTCCAGGGACACCCTACTCAACACCGTCTACACACAGCAGCCAGATCTCTGTCCCTCAGATGTGGACAAATAAAAGGCCATTTCCTGCGACCCATGACAAAGCTAAGAGGTTGACTTTATCCCTCTGTAAGCTCTAGGCTACCGAAATGCTGCCTTTCCGCCTGGTGGACACTCAGGATTTTAGAGACCTTATGTCTGTTGCAGTGCCCCAGTACCAGATGCCCAGTCGTCACTACTTCTCTAAGAAAGGTGTGCCCGCGCTACACCAGCATGTCGCACACAACATCACCGCTTCCTTGAGAAACTCTGTGTGTCAACGGGTGCATTTCACCACCGATACTTGGACCAGTAAGCATGGACAGTGACGTTACATGTCGCTAACTGGGCACTGGGTAACTATGGTGATAGATGGTGAAGGGTCTGCTGCACAAGTCTTGCCGTCCCCACGACTTGTGTGTCAATCCTCTGTCTGTACAAGTTCCGCCACTGCTTCTGCCTCCTCCACCTCATCTGGGTCCTCCACCTCCGCCCCAAGCCTGCCTGGTCAGGCCACCAGCGTGCGCACTGCGCAGAAGGAATCACGCATCCCTCATTACTATGCTGGCAGCAGAGCGCAACGGCATCAGGCGGTCTTTAGCTTGACATGTCCTGGGAATAGGAGTCACACAGCTGAGGAGTTGTGGTCAGCTCTGCGGTCCGAGTTTAATAAATGGTTGTCTCCACTCAACCTGCAGTCTGGTAAGGCCGTGTGTGACAATGCTGAAAACCTGGGTGCGGCCCTTCGCCTGGGCAAGGTGACACACGTGCCTTGTATAGCTCACATGTTGAACCTTGTTGTCCATTAATTTTTAACACACTATCCCGGCCTAGATGGCCTTCTGACCAGGGCACGAAAACTGTCTGCTCACTTCCGCCGTTCAACCGCCGCAGCTGAGCGACTTGCATCGCTTCAGAAGTCTTTCGGCCTGCCGGTTCATCGCCTAAAATGCGATGTGCCGACACGCTGAAAATCGACTCTCCACATATTACAGCAACTGTGGCAGCACCGCCGAGCCCTGGTGCAATACGTCATGACGTATAGCCTGGGCCAACGAGATGCAGAAGTGGGGCAGATCACCCTGATGGAGTGGTCTCAGATCAAGGACCTATGCACCCTTCTGCAGAGTTTCGACATGGCGACGAATATGTTTAGCGCTGACAATGCCATTATCAGCATGACAATTCCAGTCATTTACATGCTGGAGCACACGCTAAACACTATTCGGAGTCAGGGGGTGGGACAACAGGAAGGGGAGGAACTACAGGAGGATTCATATGTGCAAGACACAACAACATCACCAAGGTCCAGATGTTCATCATCACCAATGCGGCAGGCATGGGACCATGGGGGACAGGGATCAACAAGGGCGCATGGTAGCAGGCGAAATGTTGAGGAAGGTGCAGGAGAACATGAAGAATGGAGGACGAACTGTCCATGGACATGGAAGATTCAGCGGATGAGGGAGACCTTGGTCAAATTTCTGTTGAAAGAGGTTGTGGGGAGATGTCAGAGGAAGAAAGAACGGTTAGCACCTCTATGCTACAAACACAGCGTGGTCTTGGTCTGCATGGCTGCGCAAGACACATGAGCGCCTTCTTGCTGCACTACCTCCAACGTGACACTCGTATTGTCAAAATTAGAAGTGATGATGACTACTGGCTTGCCACACTATTAGATCCCCGGTACAAGTCCAAATTTTGTAACATAATTCCAGCTATAGAAAGCGACGTACGTATGCAGGAGTATCAGCAGAAGCTGTTACTCGATCTTAGCTCGGCTTTTCCACCAAACAACCGTGCAGGTGCATGGAGTGAATCTCCCAGTTGTAACTTGACAAACATGGGACGGTCTCGTCATCTTCAACAGTCTACCCGTACCAGTAGCACCGTATCTGGTGCTGGTAACAGCAATTTTATGGAATCTTTTCATAATTTTTTTAGACCGTCCTTTGCAAGGCCACCAGAGACAACAAGTCTGACACATAGTCAACGGCTGGAGAGGATGATACAGGAGTATCTCCAAATGAACATTGATTCCATGACTTTGCAAATGGAGCCTTGCTGATTTTGGGCTTCAAATCTTGAAAAATGGCCAGAGCTCTCAACTTACGCCTTGGAGATTTTGTCGTGTCCAGCTGCCAGCGTTGTCTCTGAACGTGTCTTCAGTGCTGCTGGGTGTGTGCTGACAGAAAAGCGGAAGCGTCTGTCCAGTGACAATGTGGACAGACTAACGTTCATCAAAATGAGCAAGTCATGGATCCACAAGGAATTTACTACCCCTGTGTCATCCTGGGCAGAGTAAATGCTTGTGGATTTGGAATGTGCTTGATGCAAATCAAAACATCCTGTTTGCAACTAGGGCACAAGTGCTGCCACTGAAGGGGTGTCTGTGTGGCCCAATTTTTGGAAAAAAGGGAGACTCCGCTTGGAGTAACCCTTGCTTGCTGTGTTTTTTAAAAGGAGCCAAGATGAACAAGTCATGGTTCAGCAAAGACTTTGCTACCTACCCCGGTGTCATCCTGGGGACAGTTAAGAATGGCGTATTTTTGAATGTGCTTGATGCAAATCTAGCTGTGAAGTGTACAACTGGGGCACAACTGCTGCCACTGAAGGGGTGGGTATGTGTGTGGCCCAATTTTTGGAAAAAAGGGAGACTCCGCTTGGACTAACCCTTGCTTGCTGTGTTTTTTAAAAGGAGCCAAGATGAACAAGTCATGGTTCAGCAAAGACTTTGCTACCTACCCCGGTGTCATCCTGAGGACGGTTAAGAATGGCGTATTTTTTAATGTGCTTGATGCAAATCTTGCTGTGAAGTGTACAACTGGGGTACTACTGCTGTCACTGAAGGGGTTAGTGTCTGTGTGGCCCAATTTTTGGAAAAAAGGGAGACTCCGCTTGGAGTAACCCTTGCTTGCTGTGTTTTTTAAAAGGAGCCAAGATGAACAGAGCTGGGATCAGGAAAGACTTTGCTACCAACCCCGGTGTCCTCCTGGGGACGGTTAAGTATGGCGTATTTTTGAATGTGCTTGATGCAAATCTAGCTGTGAAGTGTACAACTGGGGCACAGCTGCTGCCACTGAAGGGGTGGGTGTGTGTGGGGCCCAATTTTTGGAAAAAAGGGAGACTCCGCTTGGAGTAACCCTTGCTTGCTGTGTTTTTTAAAAGTAGCCAAGATGAACAAGTCATGGTTCAGCAAAGAGTTTGCTACCTACCCCGGTGTCATCTTGGGGACAGTTAGGAATGGCGTATTTTTGAATGTGCTTGATGCAAATCTAGCTGTGAAGTGTACAACTGGGGCACAACTGCTGCCAGTGAAGGGGTTAGTGTCTGTGTGGCCAAATTTTTGGAAAAATGGGAGACTCCGCTTGGAGTAACCCTTGCTTGCTGTGTTTTTTAAAAGGAGCCAAGATGAACAAGTCATGGTTCAGCAAAGACTTTGCTACCTACCCCGGTGTCATTCTGTGGACGGTTAAGAATGGCGTATTTTTGAATGTGCTTGATGCAAATCTAGCTATGAAGTGTACAACTGGGGCACAACTGCTGCCACTGATGGGGTGGGTGTGTGTGTGGCCCAATTTTTGGAAAAAAGGGAGACTCCGCTTGGAGTAACCCTTGCTTGCTGTGTTTTTTAAAAGGAGCCAAGATGAACAAGTCATGGTTCAGCAAAGACTTTGCTACCTACCCCGGTGTCATCCTGGGGACGGTTAAGAATGGCGTATTTTTGAATGTGCTTGATGCAAATCTAGCTGTGAAGTGTACAACTGGGGCACAACTGCTGCCACTGAAGGGGTGGGTATGTGTGGGGCCCAATTTTTGGAAAAAAGGGAGACTCCTCTTGGAGTAACCCTTGCTTGCCGTGTTTTTAAAACGGAGCCAAGATGAACAAGTCATGGTTCAGCAAAGACTTTGCTACCTACCCCGGTTCATCCTGGGGACGGTTAAGAATGGCATATTTTTGAATGTGCTTGATGCAAATCTAGCTGTGAAGTGTACAACTGGGGCTTAAGTGCTGCCACTGAAGGGGTGGGTGTGTGTGTGGCCCAATTTTTGGAAAAAAGGGAGACTCCGCTTGGAGTCACCTTGCGGTGTTTTACATGATTTTAGAAGTGCGTGCCATGCCTATATCTGTGTGTCCTCCTCTTTTTCCTTGTCCAGCTCTTTTGTTTTCGCATGAGTGTATGTCCTTGTCACTTTCCCATGTGTTTGTGTTGTGTTGTGAGTTGTTTGTCACCTTTTGGACACCTTTGAGGGTGTTTTCTAGGTGTTTTCATGTGTTTGTGAATGCCTGCCATTGTTTCCTATGCGGTTCGAGTTCGGTTCGTCGAACGTTCGACGAACTGAACTCGAACGGGACCTCCGTTCGACGAACCGAACTCGAGCCGAACCACGACCGGTTCGCTCATCTCTACACGGTACCTGTGCAGCGTTGATCCCTCGCGGCCCTCTCCTTCACAATAGATGCTGCCGCATGCACAGAGCGGCTGACAGCTCAGCTTCCTGTGTTCAGACACAGTGAGTGGTGGTTATGCATCTGTAAGCTAAATGGGCGTCACGGTGGCTCAGTGGTTAGCATTGCAGTCTTGTGGTGGCTCAGTGTTTAGCACTGCAGTCTTGCAGCGCTGAGGTCCTGGGTTCAATTCCCACCAAGGACACCATCTGCAAGGAGTTTGTATGTTCTCCCTGTGTTTGCGTGGGTTTACTCCGAGTACTCCGGTTTCCTCCCACACTCCAAAGACATACAGATAGGGAATTTAGATTGTGAGCCCCAATGGGGACAGTGTTCCCAATGTATGCAAAACGCTATGGAATTAATAACGCTATATATATAAATGTATAAATTATTATTATTATTACTGCAATACCCTGCTCATGAGGTAAGGAACATAGTTGATCAGGAGAGCTATATACTACATTTTCAAATGGAGGTATTTGATTTTATAGTTGCCCTGCTGAACAATTACCAAACATGAGAGTTCGTTATACGCCACAAGAAAACACATCTAAATAGTGAGCTCTGTTGTTAAGTATTCATTCAGCTGGATAACTGTACATAAAGGGGTATTCCATCTCCAAGATCCTATCCCCAATATATAGTAGGTGGAATAGCAATAATATCAGCAAATACCAATATTTGGAAATGTAGAATAGTTCTCCTGATTAGGCATGCCCTTACCTCATGAGCAGGGCATTGCAGCTTTGGTAGCAACCGTTACGACATGGACTCTGCTGCTGTGGACCCGGGGAGAGTGAGGGCAGATTCACTGCACCCACACTCCTCTCATGAAGGGTCTGCACTCCTAGAAAATGGGGGATACGTTTCTTGAGTGTCTCCCCCCCCATATTCTAGATGGTCCAGAGTCGTCGTGGGACCCCTTTATTTTTTTTCTTACAATAAATTGGTGAAAGAGGGAATGTTTTGGGGACTGTTTTTTCAAATAAATTTTTTTTGTCGATATTTTTTGTTAGTACTGACAGTTTATGATGTTGGGTATCTAATAGACACCATGACATCACAAACTGCTGGGTTTGATGTCAGGTGACTTTACAGCTAGTATCAACCCCATTTATTACCCCATTTGCCACTGCACCAGGGCACGGGATGAGCTGTGGTGAAGCGCCAGGATTGGCGCATCTAGTGGATGCGCCACATCTGGGGTGCCTGCGGCCTGCTATTTTTAGGCTGTGAAGGCCCAATAACTATGGACCTTCCCACCCTGAGAATACCAGACCACAGCTGTCTGCTTTACCTTGGCTGGTGATCCAATTTGGGGGGAACGCTACTTTTTTTTGTAATTATTATTTATAAAATAATTATAAAAAAAGAGTCTGGGGTGACCTCCACATTGGATCCCCAACCACGGTAAAGCTGCCAGCTGTGGTTTTCAGGCTACAGCCGTCTGCTTTACCCTAGCTGGCTATCAAAAATGGAGGGACCCAACATCATTTTTTTTTTAACTTTTTTTTAAATAAAAAAAATTAATGGGCTTCCCTGTATTTTGATTGCCAGCCAAGGTAACGCCAGGCAGATGGGGGTGGCAACCCATAGCTGTCTGCTTTATCTGCACTGAGAATCAAAAATACCGCGGAGCGCTATGTCATTTTTTTTAAAGATTTATTTTTACAGCACTGTCATGTCAGGCAATCAAAATACAGGGAAGCCCTTTCTGTTTTTAGTTATTTAAATAAATAATTAAAAAAATATATATGGGCTTCCGCTGCATTTTTTGTATTGCTAGCTAAGGGTAATCCAAGCAGCTACTGGCTGCTAACCCCCACTGCTTGGTGTTACCTTCACTGGCAATGGAAAATCCACGGAAGCATTTTTTATTTTTTTTGCCAAAAAACTACAAAAAAAATGACGTGCGCTTCGCCATATTTTTGTATGCTAGCCAGGTACAGCAGGCAGCTACGGGCTGCCCCCAACCCCCAGCTGCCTATTTGTAGCCGGCTGGGAACTACAAATATAGGGAAGCCCTTTTTTTACTTAATTCATGAATTTTATGAAATAATTAAGAAAAAAAAAAAAACGATGTAGGCTTCGCCCCATTTTTGTGTCCAGCCGGGTACAACTAGGCAGCTGGGGATTGGAATCCACAGCACAGGTTAGCCCGGGGTTTCTGGGCCCCTCTGCTGCGAATTGCAGTCCGCAGCCGCCCCAGAAAATGGTGCTCCCATAGAAGCGCCATCATCTGGCGCTGTATCCACTCTTCCAACAGCCCTGGAGCCGGGTGGCTTGTTGGGTAATCATGAGTTAATACTGGCTTTGTTTTACTAGCCAGTATTAAGCCAGAGATTCTTAATGTCAGGCACGTTTGACCCGGCCATTAAGAATCTCCAATAAAGGGTTAAAAAAAACACCACACAGAGAAAAAATACTTTAATAGAAATAAATACACAGACACATTAGAGACTCCATCTTTATTACCCCTTGGCACCCCTCCACGATCCTGCTCTTCTGTCTTCTTTCCCCTTCAACACATGCAGCTCTGTCTGCTCCATCAGACACCACAGCTGCATGGGGGAAGACGCTGTGCTCCGTGCAGAAATCACTCTGTGAGAGTGACCACAGGCTCCCAGCTGTAAGCGGTGGCACGGGTTGCCATAGCAACGCTTTTCCGATCACGTGATTCCGGTGCCGCTGCGTGCTGGTAGCGGGACGTCCCTGTCACTGCTACCAAGCGCGTTGCTATGGCAACGGTGATCTCCGTGATTGACCGGCTGTGTCAGCCGGTCAGGAGCCGGCTTCTGCGGATGCTGGTAACTACGGTAAACATCGGATAACCCAGCCCTTTCCTTGGTTACCCGATGTTTACCGTAGTTACCAGTGTCCGCCGCTCTCACGCTGCCAGTGCCAGCCCCCTGCTCCCTTCACACATAGCCAAACTACACATCGGGTTAAATTAACCTGATGTGTACTCTGGCTAGGAGTGCAGGGAGCCAGCGCTGAGCGGTGTGCGCTGGTAACCAAGGTAAATATCGGGTTGGTTACCCGATATTTACCTTAGTTACCAAGCGCAGCATCGCTTCCATGCATGCTGCTGGCTGGGGGCTGTGGTCACTGGTTGCTGGTGAGATCTGCCTGTGTGACAGCTCACCAGCAACCCGTGTAGCGACGCTCCAGCGATCCCTGCCATGTCAGGTTGCTGGTGGGATCGCTGGAGCGTTGCTTAGTGTGACGGTACCTTAAGGGAACGGGAAGCAGAGCGGGGAGTCAACCGTGTGCAAGAGCATGTCGCCGGTACACGGCGATACACAAACGTGCACCGTGTAACAGAGAGATGCAATGACAGGTCCTACATGACGCATCATAGTCATGTGACCAGTCTGTAGCCAATGAGATAACAGGCACGTGACTGGTCACATGGCTATTTTTCACGTCACGATAGGTCCTGCATCACTGCTGGCAGTGCTGGTTACCGGGAGGATTCAGCGATCATCGGATGGAATAGCGGCAGGAGACAGAGTGCAGGAAGGATCGCGGGGACCGATAAGTGTTATGGCAATGTTTATTAACTGTATGTGTACATTTATAATGTGTTTTTATGTGTTTGTGATTGCCTCCTATTGTTTCCTATGCGGTTCGAGTGGTTCGCCGAACCGGTTCGCCGATCCGAACTCGAACAAGACCTCCGTTCGGCGAACCGAACTCGAGCCGAACCACGGCCGGTTCGCTCATCTCTACTCCAGACTCTTGGACCTTGACTTCCAAATGAAATGCAAAATTTACTTTCATCAGAAAACAACACCTTGGACCACTGAGCAACAGTCCAGTTCTTTTTCCCCTTGGCCCAGGTAATACTTCTGGCATTGTCTATTGGTCATGAGTGGCTTGACACAAGGAATGCGACACTTGTAGTCATGGATATGTCTGTTTTTGGTGGCTTTTAAAGTACTGACTCCAGCAGCAGTCCACTGTTTGTGAATTTCCCCCTAATTTTTGAATGGCCTTTTCTTAACAATCCTATCAAGGCTGCAGTTATCCCGGTTGCTTGTGCACCTTTTTCTACGCCACTTTTCCCTTCTACTCAACTTGTCATTAATATTCTTTGATACAGCACTCTGTGAACAGCCAGCTTCTTTAGCAATGATCTTTTGTGGCTTACCCTCCTTGTGAAGTGTGTCAATGACTGCCTTTTGGACATCTGTCAAGTCAGCAGTGTTCCCCATGATTGTGTAGCCTACTGAACCAGACTTAGGGACCATTTTAAATGTTTAAAAAAACCTTTGCAGGTTTTTTGTGGTAATTATTCCTATTGTCTGAGATAATGACTTTTGGGTTTTTATTGGCTGTAAGCTATAGTCATGATCAATAACAGAAATAGATCACTGTGTGTGTAATCACTCTATATAATATATGCATTTCCCTTTTTGCATTGAATTACTGAAATAACTTTTTGATGATATTCTAATTTATTGAGATGCACTTGTAATTTACAAGTTAAAAGTAAAAGGATCCCTAGCTACACTACCTAAACATATTATGAAAAGAAAACGCTCACTGGTTGCCATCAGATTCTTAGGGAGGAAGGTGGTTAAAAATCGTTCAGTGACTGCAAAAGACTTGCAGCAAGATTTGGTGGCAGCAGGCAATAAGCTTTCAGCTTTCACAAAAAATTCCAGGTTTATGTCCAAACTCAAAGACATTCACCTCTACTGGCCTAAAAAGAAGAGAAATTTCAGCTAAAAAATGCTCAAAACCATAGTAAGTGCATGTAACAAATCATCACTTTACAAAAATTAATGCATAGCATAAAAAGATTAATTTATAAACAACTTGTTAAATAATTAATAAAATTGTTCCACAGTGATTGGACTCTGAGATTCAATAATTTCACAACTTGATAAAGCGGGGCCCAGCCGATGCCTGCTGCTATTAATTTGGGTCAGTACATGCTGAAAAAGCACTGTGCTGCAGCATGAGCTGCAAACAAAGGAGTGAGGAAAGACTTTGAATATAAAAGACAGCACACCACCTCAATGAACAATGAAAAAAGCCTTTATTAATATAGCACAGCATGAATAAAACCCTTTAAAATGCCTAACATGATGGCAGAGCAAACATCCCTGGACTGGTCAGAATTAGAGATGAGCGAACCGGTCGCGGTTCGGCTCGAGGCCGGTTCGCCGAACGGGGGTCCCGTTCGAGTTCGGTTCGTCGAACGTTCGACGAACCGAACTCGAACGTATAGGCTATAATGGGAGGCAATCACAAACACATAACAATGCATTATAAATGTACACAAACAGTTAATAAACATTGCCATAACACTTACTGGTCCTCGCGATCCCTTCTGCACTCTGTCTCCTGCCGCTATTCCATCCGATGATCGCTGAATCCTCCCGGTGACCTGCACTGCCAGCAGAGAAGCAGGACCTATCGTGACGTCAAAATAGCCATGTGACCAGTCACGTGGCTATTATCTCATTGGCTACAGACTGGTCACATGACTATGACACGTCATGTAGGACCTGCGAGTGCATCTCTCCGGTACACGGTGCACATATGTGTATCGCCATGTACCGGCGACATGCTCTAGCACACGGTCGACTCCCCGTTCCGTTAGGGACCGGCTGCCACAGCCGGTCATTAACGGAGATCACCGTTGCCATAGAAACGCAGTTAGCGGTGACATCACCGCTAACCGCGGCTCCGAGAGCACCGTTGCTATGGTAATGCATATGTCAGCGTTACCGCTAGCAGACAGCAGTGATCACTCACGGAGTGAAGGCTGCACGCTGCTTCCCGATTGTAGTGAGCATTGTAGTGAGGATGGAGGTTCCCCAGCCCCAAGTGATGAGCTGGTGAATCTCATCCTCACTACAATCGTCACTACTACTACTACTACTACACTAGTGAGGATTGTAGTGAGGATGGAGGTTCCCCAGCCCCAAGTGATGAGCTGGTGAATCTCATCCTCACTACAATCGTCACTACTACTACACTAGAAAGAAAGAAGACAGAAGAGCAGGATCGTGGAGGGCTGACAGGGGGTAATAAAGATGGAGTCTCTAATGTGTCTGTGTATTTATTTCTATTAAAGTATTTTTTCTCTGTGTGGTGTCTTTTTTTTAACCCTTTATTGGAGATTCTTAATGGCCGGGTCAAACGTGCCTGACATTAAGAATCTCTGGCTTAATACTGGCTGGTAAAACAAAGCCAGTATTAACTCATGATTACCCAACAAGCCACCCGGCTCCAGGGCTGTTGGAAGAGTTGGATACAGCGCCAGATGATGGCGCTTCTATGAGAGCGCCATTTTTTGAGACGGCTGCGGACTGAAATCCGCAGCAGAGGCGCCCACAAACCTCGGGCTAACCTGTGCTGCGGATTCCAATCCCCAGCTGCCTAGTTGTACCCGGCTGGACACAAAAATAGGGCGAAGCCCACGTCATTTGTTTTTTAATTATTTCATGAAATAAGTGAAATAATTAAAAAAAACGGGCTTCCCTATATTTTTGGTTCCCAGACGGGTACAAATAGGCAACTGGGGGTTGGAGGCAGCCCGTGGCTGCCAGCTGTACCTGGCTAGCATACAAAAATATGGCGAAGCCCACGTCATTTTTTTGGTGGGCAAAAAACTTCTGCATACAGTCCTGGATGGAGTATGCTGAGCCTTGTAGTTCTGCAGCTGCTGTCTGCTCTTCTCCATACAGACAGACAGCAGCTGCAGAACTACAAGGCTCAGCATACTCCATCCAGGACTATATGCAGAAGTTTTTTGCCCCCTGAAAAAATTATGTGGGCTTCGCCATATTTTTGTATGCTAGCCAGGTACAGCAGGCAGGTACGGCTGCCCCCAACCCCCAGTTGCCTATTTGTACCCGGCTGGGAACCAAAAATAAAGGGAAGCCCTTTTTTTATTATTTCATGAATTTCATTAAATAATTAGAAAACAAATGACGTAGGCTTTGCCCCATTTTTGTGTCCAGCCAGGTACAACTAGGCAGCTGGGGATTGGAATCCGCACCACCGGTTGGCCTGAGCTTTCTGGGCCCCACTGCTGCGAATTGCAGTCTGCAGCCACCTCAGAAAATGGCATTTTCATAGAAGCGCCATCTTCTGGCGCTGTATCCAACTCTTCCAGCACCTGCCTGCTATACCTGGACAGCATACAAAAATATGGCGAAGCTCACGTCCTTTTTTTGTAGTTTTTTGGCAAAAAAAATAAAAAATGCTTCCCTGGATTTTCCATTGCCAGTGAAGGTAACACCAAGCAGTGGGGGTTAGCAGCCAGTAGCTGCTTGGATTACCCTTAGCCAGCAATACTAAAAATGCAGCGGGAGCCCATATATAGTTTTTTTTAATTATTTATTTAAATAACTAAAAATAAAATGGGCTTCCCTGTATTTTGATTGCTGGACATCACAGTGCTGTAAAAATAAATCTTTAAAAAAATGACGTAGCGCTCCGCGGTATTTTTGATTCTCAGCGCAGATAAAGCAGACAGCTATGGGTTGCCACCCCCATCTGCCTGCCGTTACCTTGGTTGTCAATCAAAATACAGGGAAGCCCATTAATTTTTTCTATTTAAAAAATAGTTAAAAAAAAAAAATTACGTTGGGTCCCCCCATTTTTGATAGCCAGCTAGGGTAAAGCAGACGGCTGTAGCCTGAAAACCACATCTGGCAGCTTTACCGTGGTTTTGGATCCAATGTGGAGGTCCCCTCAGGCTCTTTTTTATAATTATTTTATAAATATTAATAATTACACAATAAAAGTAGGGTCCCCCCCAAATTGGATCACCAGCCAAGGTAAAGCGGACAGCTGTGGTCTGGTATTCTCAGGATGGGAAGGTCCATAGTTATTGGGCCTTCACAGCCTAAAAATAGCAGGCCGCAGGCACCCCAGATGTGGCGCATCCACTAGATGCGCCAATCCTGGCGCTTCACCCCAGCTCATCCCGTGCCCTGGTGCAGTGGCAAACGGGGTAATAAATCGGGTTGATACTAGCTGTAAAGTGACCTGAGATCAAGCCCAGCAGTTTGTGATGTCATGGCGTCTATTAGATACCCAACATCATAAACTGTCAGTACTAACAAAAACAAAAAATCGACAAAAGAAATTTATTTGAAAAAACAGTCCCCAAAACATTTCCTCTTTCACCAATTTATTGTAAGAAAAAAAATAAAGGGGTCCCACGACGACTCTGGACCGTCTAGAATATGGGGGGGAGACACTCAGGGAACATATCCCCCATTTTCTAGGAGTGCGGACCCTTCATGTGAGGAGTGTGGGTGCAATGAATCTGCACTCACTCTCCCCGGGTCCACAGCAGCAGAGTCCATGTCGTAATGGTTGCTACCAAAGCTGCAATGCCCTGCTCATGAAATAAGGGCATGCCTAATCAGGAGAACTACTGTAGAGGAAGCTCTGCTCACTGGTATATAGGTGCTCAGAGGTAATAATAGATAAAATTAGTGAGTAACCTCGGCACTCTATATCTCCCAGACTAAGTCAGTAAGTCACAATGGATAGTAATGCAAAATCACTCTTTATTGGTCCGTATTAAGAAACATTTTTTTTCATAAGCATATATGTTTTTGTCCAAAACAAGTTACAAATGACGTTTTGGCCTGAGCCTTCGTCAGATTGGACTTATCTGCATGTAATCATGAAAAATGACAATAATCAGTATCACATAAGAGTGAGAGAACAATAACATAAACTCGAACAATGTAGAGGTACAATTGGGATGCAGCAAAAAAATTGCAACACAGCAAGAAATGAAACACATGATACAAATGTCATAATACAGTACAAGGACAATATAGTAATGACAAATATGGGGTCAGAGTAGGCTTAGACAGCTCTGGTACGAAAGAGATGTCAATCATAAAGTAACATGTGCAGTAGGTGTAGAGCTACAGTATGCATGGCAGAGCTAATGGGTAGACCGACCATAGAAAAAGAACGGAGAAAAAGTGGAGAAAAAGTGGAGAAAAAGTGGAGAAAAAGTGGAGAAAAAAGTGGAGAAAAAAGTGGAGAAAAAG
This sequence comes from Anomaloglossus baeobatrachus, assembly GCF_048569485.1. Taxonomy (NCBI): domain Eukaryota; kingdom Metazoa; phylum Chordata; class Amphibia; order Anura; family Aromobatidae; genus Anomaloglossus; species Anomaloglossus baeobatrachus. The sequence continues at coordinate 190,376,144 of NC_134353.1, forward strand.
TGGAGAAAAAGTGGAGAAAAAGTGGAGCATAAGAGGAGAAAAAGTGGAGAAAAAGTGGAGAAAAAGTGGAGAAAAAGTGGAGCATAAGAGGAGAAAAAGTGGAGAAAAAGTGGAGAAAAAGTGGAGAAAAAGTGGAGAAAAAGTAAAGCATAAGAGGAGAAAAAGTGGAGAAAAAGTGGAGAAAAGGTGGAAAAAAAGTGGAGCATAAGAGGAGAAAAAGTGGAGAAAAAAGTGGAGAAAAAGTGGAGAAAAAAGTGGAGAAAAAGTGGAGAAAAAGTGGAGAAAAAGTGGAGAAAAAGTGGAGAAAAAGTGGAGCATAAGAGGAGAAAAAGTGGAGAAAAAAGTGGAGAAAAAGTGGAGCATAAGAGGAGAAAAAGTGGAGAAAAAGTGGAGAAAAAGTGGAAACAAAGTGGAGAAAAAGTGGAGCATAAGAGGAGAAAAAGTGGAGAAAAAGTGGAGAAAAAGTGGAGAAAAAGTGGAGCATAAGAGGAGAAAAAGTGAAGAAAAAAGTGGAGAAAAAGTGGAGAAAAAAGTGGAGAAAAAGTGGAGAAAAAATGGAGAAAAAGTGGAGAAAAAGTGGAGAAAAAGTGGAGCATAAGAGGAGAAAAAGTGGAGAAAAAAGTGGAGAAAAATTGGAGAAAAAGTGGAGAAAATGTGGAGAAAAAGTGGAGCATAAGAGGAGAAAAAGTGGAGAAAAAAGTGGAGAAAAAGTGGAGAAAAAGTGGAGAAAAAGTGGAGAAAAAGTGGAGCATAAGAGGAGAAAAAGTGGAGAAAAAAGTGGAGAAAAAGTGGAGAAAAAGTGGAGAAAAAAATGGAGAAAAAGTGGAGAAAAAGTGGAGAAAAAGTGGAGAATAAGAGGAGAAAAAGTGGAGAATAAGAGGAGAAAAAGTGGAGAATAAGTGGAGAAAAAAAATGGAGAAAAAGTGGAGAAAAAATGGAGAAAAAGTGGAACACCCTTTGGTACCTTTCATGTGGCACTAAGGGGTGCTTAGCTTTGTATTTAGCCAAAAAAATGAAAAAAAAATGACGTAGGGTTCCCCCTAGTTTTGTAGCCAGCTAGGGTAAAGCAGACGGCTGCAGCCTGCAGACCACAGCTGGCAACCTCACCTTGGCTGGTAATCCAAAACTGAGGGCACCCCACGCTGTTATTTTAAATTAAATAAATAATTAAAAAAAAAACCACGTAGGGGTCCCCCAAAATTGGATCACCAGCCAAGGTAAAGCAGACAGCTGGGGCCTGATATTCTCAGACTAGGGAGGTCCATGGTTATTGGAATCTCCCCAGCCTAAAAATAGCAGGCCGCAGCCGCCCAAGAAGTGGCGCATCCATTAGATGCGCCAATCCTGGTGCTTCGCCCCAGCTCATCCCGCGCCCTGGTGCGGTGGCAAACGGGGTAATATATGGGGTTAATACCAGATGTGTAATGTCACCTGGCATCAAGCCCTGGGGTTTGTGAGGTCAGGCGTCTATCAGATACCCGACATCACCAACCCAGTCAGTAATAAAAAAAAATAGACGACAAACACATTTTTATTTGAAAAAACACTCCCCAAAACATTCCCTCTTTAACCAATTTATTAGATTGAAAAACAAATCCAGGTCTGGTGTAATCCAAGGGGTTGCCATGACGATCCACACTGTCCCAGTCAATGAAGAGCAGGATGTTCCCCATTGGCTGGGAGAGCAATGCAGTGACCTGAGCTAACATCAATGGGTCAGCCCAGGTCACTGCAGGGCATGACAAGTGCTGCTGTCAGCGAGGTACATTACCTGCGCTGATCTCCAGCACACTGACAGCCCCTGTCACTGAGGTCAATGACCGGCGCCTTCACATCAAGTATCGCGAGAGGTCCGTGACATCTCGGGTGGGAAGCGAGAGGTGATGTGACAAGCGGCGGCCATGGAGGACAGTGACAGCGCTGAGGTCGGGATGGCGGGACTTCATCACCGCAGGTAAGCCGAGCGGGGGGGGGGAGGGGGGGTGCGTGTGTGAGAGTGTGTGTGTGTGTGTGTGTGTATATGTATGTATACATGCCGCGGGCAGGAGGGGGCGGAGTGAGCTAAGCGGGAAGTGTGGGCTTCCTGCACGTAACTAAGATAAACATCGGGTTACTAACCAAAGCGCTTTGCTTGGATACCCGATGTTTATCTTGGTTACCAGCTTGTGGCAGGCTGCCAGCGATGGCTCCTGCACACTGTAGCTGGGGGGGGGGGTGCGTGTGTGAGAGTGTGTGTGTGTGTGTACGTGTGTACATGCTGCGGGCAGGAGGGGGCGGAGTGAGCTGAGCGGGAAGTGTGGGCTTCCTGCACGTAACTAAGATAAACATCGGGTTACTAACCAAGCGCTTTGCTTGGATACCCGATGTTTATCTTGGTTACCAGCTTGTGGCAGGCTGCCAGCGATGGCTCCCGCACACTGTAGCTGTAAAAAGCCCTGCTTTTTGCTGCTAGAACCGTTCTCGAACGTATCTAGAACTATCGAGCTTTTGCAAAAAGCTTGAGTTCTAGTTCGATCTCGAACAGCCCCAAAAATCACTCGAGCCCCGAAGTGGAGAACCTCGAACCTCGAACCGCGCTCAACTCTAGTCAGAATACTACAAAATACAGTTAATAGTTTACGTCGAGGGCTAAAATGAGCCAATACATTGAAAGAATTGTACATCAACAATACAGAAGTAAATGAATAACCATATATGGAATAAGAGTTAACAGAGTACAAATCCTCAAAGAAGCAATTTAGATGGTCCATCACTTCCCTTGACAAAGCCGCTGCGGGCGGCACAATGTAGCACCCAGGGGGCAAGAGGTTACTTTTTACTTGTCCCCAGATCGGGAGATGCAGGTCCTCTGCGGTGTCACGGGTAGTCTGGCCCGGTTCCGTGCCCAGAGGTGTCCACAATGAAGAGGGTAGAAGCGTAGATAGGAAGGAGAGTGGATGGAAGGGTGGATGGTGGAGGTAGTTTGTTGCGACGCCACCTACGGTATGCGGCCAGAGATTTAGCCACCGCTGCAGTCGCTGTCCTCTGGGGTGGATGGTGATGTCATAGCTGAGATGGTTTTGCTCCCCGCAGGTGGAGCGGGCCCCAGGGAGCATGATGGAGGTAGTAGTCGTTGGGGGGCTTGGCCGTTGGTGCTGAAGCGCAGGGCAGCGGCACCGGCAAAGAAGAGACTCAGTCAGCGGCTGCGGTTCCAGGTCTTTTGCTCACAGTCAATATGCAGCCTGCAGTGTTCCGGTCACCTGCCGTGATGGGCTTCGGCCGATCCCAGATCCCAGTGGAGGTCAGAGCCGGTGCGGAAGACAGTGGGCCCTTCCTGAATGCACCTAAGATGTTGTATCCCCATGGCATGCAGATTCTTGTGGGTCCCGGTTCTTGTTAACTATTTCTTCAATCCCATGCACCTCAGGGGCACCACAAATACAGTACAGACCAAAAGTTTGGACACACCTTCTCATTAAAAGAGTTTTCTTTATTTTCATGACTCTGAAAATTGTAGGTTCACATTGAAGGCATCAAAACTATGAATTAACACATGTGGAATGAAATACTTAACAAAAAACTATGAAACAACTGAAAATATGTCTAATATTCTAGGTTCTTCAAAGTAGCCATCTTTTGCTTTAATTACTGCTTTGCACACTCTTGGCATTCTCTTGAATTTTGGCGGATTCGATCAACTCTAATTATCAGACTTGGAGCGTTTTCTTTCAGATCATCCCCACAGGTGATATTTCATTTAATAACTTGATGTGTTCCCTTCTCTACATGTTATCACAGCTTTAGTGAAACTAAGGAGACTGTGCACTTTTATGTGGCTTCTTTGAGGATTTGTACTCTGTTAACTTGTATTCCATATATGGTTATTCATTTACTTCTGTATTGTTGATGTACAATTCTCTCAATGTATTGGCTCATTTTAGTCCGTGACATTATTTTTTACCTGTATTTTGGAGTATTCTGACCAGTCCTATGATGTTTGTACTGCCATCACTCACGTTAGGCATTTTAAAGGGTTTTATTCATGCTGTGCTATATTAATAAAAGCTTTTTTCAGTGTTCATTCTGGTGGTGTGCTGTCTTCTATATTCAGAGTCTTTCCTCTCCCCTTTGTTTGCTGTCACGCTCTGCACCCCCTTTATTATCTTAAATATTCAAATACTACGGAGCTGCACTCTACATCTTGTTCTAGCATCTTGAGCTGCAGGCAATTGTCCGTACACAATGCTGGTTAATGGCAGCAAATTACATTTAATATTCTGTTCACTTTGTTTTGGCTATTTTGTATCTCAAAAAGAACAGATTTCATCACTCACTTGATTACCATCCAGGCAATTTTTTATTCACTCTGATTAGGTGGTTGTTCCAGAGTGCCAGTGAGAGCCACTCACAGGATAAGTATCAAGTTTATCATACTCCACACAATGCGGGTCATGGATCAAGGATTATACCTATGTTCCACAATATGCTCAGCCTTGTGCAGCACTTACTTGTGGTCCTGATTGGGTCCGATTGGAGGTTACCAATAATTTAGAAGGGCAGCTACGGTCCAGGTCCCAGATGACTTTCTTCAGCGATTACACACCACTGAGGTTCCGTAATCAAACAGACCCTTACTGGTTACTCTCTTCACTCCGCAAGCAGTAGATCGCAGGTATCCATTTAAAATCCATTTAAAATCCACATGCACTGATTAGTCTCATTAAGTGGAAGCCTGCAGGTATCTGGATGATCAGTCTAAACTAAGTGGTCTAACAGTAAGGTACTGCCGTGTCAGTGAGTTGTATGTAATTAGGCTTTGCTTTGTCCCTTAAAAAAATAACCTGCCTATAGTGAAGCATGGTGGTTACTACATGATGCAGTGGTTCTGCTATGCTTAATCTAGTACTGAAAACCTGCAGTGTTGAAGGCTTACGTTAATTCTATTGAGTATCAGGAAATCCTAGGAGAAGATATCATGTTTCCTCTGAGGAAACTGTGGCTTAGGCATCATTGAACCTACAAGAATGCATGAATGGCCAACATTGATTGATTTCCAAATAAATAGTGGAAAACTCTAGAGTTGCTATCATTCTCATCTGACTTGAACCCCATAATAAATGTTTAGTAGAATTTGAAAACCACAGCTGCATCACCCAAACTTAATTTTACTGAATTTGAGTAGTTATGTGTGAACCTGTGAATATTCGGGTTCACCAAACCAGCATGTGGAAAAACAATTAGGATCAGCGAGCGAACTTGGAGCTGAAGTTAACTGGGATCAATGAACTCCATACAAGTCAATGGTGAGACCAAATTTGGGGCTGTAAAGGGGTTGCAGTGAAGGCTAAGAGGCTGCAAAAGAAACCTGAATGCAGTAAGAGCATGCCAATTGCACTGCAATCAAATGTGGATGGATAAATAACTTAAAGGGCTTCTGACAACCCATTAATTATGATTACATAGCAAGTAAATGAAGAAACTCAAAATGTTCACAGTTAACCCAGAGAGATGTATTTCAGAGATTCTCCACAGACCAACAATTTAAAACAGGGCCCCTACAGAGCCTGTATTCCCAGTTCATCCACACAGTCAAGATTGCCAGACTTCCTCCACAGAGCAATAAGTTTTACCATTTTTCCCAATATAGCCTGTATTTCAGTTCACACAGAGTCAAGCTTGTCAGTTTCACCATATAGTGTAAATTTCAAATTGAGGCCAAAGCAAAGCCTATTGAAACAGTTGCCTCACACAGCAAAGTTTAACCACAGAACATAAGTTTAAAACATACAATAGGTCTCAACAGATCGTCTTTAGGCTATGTGCACACTAGTGCGTTTTACCCGCGGATTTACCCGCGGATTTGCAGCGGAAATTTCTTGAGAAATGTCTGCGATCTTTGTGCAGACATTTCCCAGCAAATCCTATGTGAAAATAAAATAGCTGTGCGCACACTGCGGATTTTTCTCAAGAAATTTCCTTGAGAAGAATTTCTTGAAAAAATTTCTTGAAAAAATGAGCATGTCAATTCTTTTCCGCAGGTACCCTGTGGATTTCGGCAGTACAGCCTGCAAAATCCGCAGGGAACAACCTGCGGGAAAATCGCGGCTAATCCGCGGCTAATCCGCGGCATATCCGCATGCGGATTTGCCGCGGATTTGGTGCAGATTTTTTCCGGAGGTCCGGAAATCTTCCACTCCCAGAGGTTTCTCAAGAAATTTTCTTGAGAAACTTCACAGTTCTAGTGCGCACATAGCCTTAAGCAGGTTTTTAAAGGGGTGACATTGACGAAAGATGGCCTAGCTCCTCAGGTGCCAACTTTGCGCTTTAAGCAGGGCACGGATTCTTTGACTGCCTGGTGTAACAGTTCCTATGCAACAGACAATTTTCTGTTCCAGTGGTGGACAGTAGAAATGAGCGGTGTTCGAATCGAACTGTTCGCCAATCTCAAATTCAACCTGTTTTAGGCGATGTTTGAGTCATTCGATGAACGCGAACAATTAGCTTCAAGTTCGACAGTTCGAGATTATGTTCGATAACGGTTCGATCACCAAAAGCGTAACTGGCTTTTCACAGTAATACTGTCATTGAATATTAATACAGTGGAACCTTGGTTAACGAGAACAATCCGTTCTGGGAGTGTGCTTGTTAACCAAGTTGCTTGTTCAGCAAAGCAAGATTTCCCATAGGAAATCATTGCAATGCAGACAATTCCTTCCACAACTTGTTAAATGTCCCATCCTGGTCCCCTATTGTGCCATTCCACACATGCACAAACACACACAAACACGTACAAACACACACAAACATACACGCGCACACACATATTATGCTCACCTTAACTTCCGTTCCATTGATGGCCTCCTGGGACTTGCAGTTTGCCGGTACAAGATGTGTATCGGGTAACCATCGCGACCGATGCCGGAACTTCCGCTGCAAGAAAGCTGACGTCAAAGGCAGGAGCCGCTTGCCTCTGATTGGCCAGCGCACTGCTTTTGAGTAGCGTCTGACAGAGGAAGTTCCTCCCTCTTCGCGATGGTTACTCGATATACGTAGTTTGCCGCTACAGGATGTGTATCGGGTAACCATCGCGACAAGGGAGGAACTTCCTCTGTCAGCCGCTACTCAAAGGCAGTACGCTGGCCAATCAGAGGCAACCAGCTCCTGCCTTTGACATCAGTGCTCTGTCAGCGGAAGTTCTGGCATCGCTCGCGATGGTTACCCGAAACATATCTTGTACTACCGAACTGCAAGTTCCAGGAGGCCGGTGATGGAATGGAAGGTAAGGTGAGCATAATATGTGCGTGTGCATTCGTGTTTGTGCATGTTTGTATGTGTTTGTGTTTGCCTGCCATTGTTTTCGAATGGTGTTCGAAGGTGTTTGAAAGTGTTCGACGAACACACCCAAAGTTTGACAAACCGAACCCGAACACTAGGATGGTGGCTCATCTCTAGTGGACAGCCTAGTTGCTGCATTTAAAAAACTCATAGTTGGATTGGGAATCGAGTCAGAGGTATGCCAGCTAGACTTGCTACTGTCAGGCACAGCCATGTACACTTGAAGTGGCTCACCCGTGCTCCTCAGTGTCTATGCCAAAAATCCAAAGCATTTATTTTGAAAAAAATGTTGTTAAAAGTAGGCAACTTTGTTAGAATACGAGAGCTTTGAATAATGGACTAAGACTCCTTTTCCATTATTAGTTTGATGGTACTGTGGCAACTAAGAGATTATGCTGCCTGTATGCAGCAGTTTTGGACAGCTGCATGGTGTAACGCAGTACCAGGTTTCACAGATATTTAAAAAGCACGGCATGCTGTACTCACACTGTTTTGTTTGTTTGACTTGAAGCGGCTCACCCATGCTGCACACTGTGTATTCCGTGAAGCCAAAGCATTATTATTGGTCAAAGCAAGCAAGTATGTCTGAATCCGACAGTTTAAAATAATGGACTAAAGGCCGCTTTACACACTGCGACATTGCTAGCATCGGCTAGCAATGTCTCGTGCAATAGCACCCGCCCCTGTCGGTGGCACGATATATGGTGATCGCTGCCGTAGCGAACATTATCGTACAGCAGCGTCACACTACTTACCTGCCTAGCGACGTCACTGTGACTGGCGAACCGCCTCCTTTCTGAGGGGGCGGTTCGTTCAGCATCACAGCGACGTCACAGCAGCGTCACTGAACCGCCGCCCAATAGAAAAGGAGGGGAGGAGATGAGCGGCCAGAACATGCCGCCCACCTCCTTCTTTCCTCCTTTTCCGGTGGACGCAGGTAAGGAGATGTTTGTCATTCCAGCGGCATCACACAGAGCGATGTGTGCTGCCGCAGGAATGACAAACAACATCGTTACTGCAGCAATGATAATTGGGAATAGGGGGGGATGTCACCGATGAGTGATTTTGAACGTTTTTGCGACGAATCAAAATCGCTCATAGGTGTCACACACAACGACATCGCTAAAGCGGCCGGATGTGAGTCACAAATTCCGTGACCCTAACGAGATCGCTTTAGTGATCTCATAGCGTGTAAAGCCCCCTTTACACTGTATTTCCATTTTTGGGTTTGCTGGTACTGTGGCCGTCATGATGAAGAGGTGACTCAGCCTCATTTTAGTGATGAAAGTAACCATAGCACCTTCACGTTGTAGCGAGCATCTAGCATGGCAGCTAGCCAGTAATCAGTACCGGTAAAAGTTAAGAGAATTTGGCCATTACTTGGCAGTCACTGTAGCAAGGATTTACTCATGATAGCCAATGTGCCCAGAGGCAACAAAAAGCTGTTATCAGTTGGAGGTGTATTGCAATTTAAAATGTACAGATTTTCCCCCCTCCGGAAAGCCTTTTTAAAATGGCCCCTAAGCAGCCTCATTATCTGGTTGACATTCACAGCCAAGGTAGTCTTAGATCCAACACTCTTGTACAGTGCTGTAATATAGATGGTTTTCTAAGCTCCACAATAATGTGCTTGCTATAGCGCAGTTAAGGGTTTGTGACAGATAAAGACAACAATACCTGGTGCACAATGACTAATTTTTTTATAACTAATTTTGCAGACCCAGCTGCAGACTGACGACAAGTAGACGTTTGTTAAAAATGAACCATATACTCTAGTGATAAGTGGCGAGAGGTCGTTTTTTACAAAAAATTAAGAGCATAGACCCTGGTGAGAAGTGGTGAGAGGTATTTTTACCAAAACTTAAGGGCACAGAACTTGGTGAGCAGTGTCGAGAGTTAGTTTTTACCAATAAAATAAGGCCTAAGATCTGCACACTGGGAACAAATAGAATTTTGGAGGAGAAGGAGAAGGAGTAGGCTGCAAACCATTTTTGTATTGGGATTTCAATGTGATGTAATGTTTAGGGATTACTGTATTTTTGGAGTCTTCAAAACACTGGACATGGCAAATAGAGTATACCAATGTCTGTTTGGGGGTGGCTTAGTTGTCTACACAGTCAAAGGTATGTACAAGTCTGGTGTAATCCAAGACATTCATTTCAATGAAAGCCAGATTGTCTACATAAACTGAGGACAGGCGGTTACGCTTGTCTGTGATGACGCTCCCTGCCATGCTGAACATGAAAGTACATTTGTGGCAGGTGAATCCAACATGTCCAAAGCATATTGTGCAGACTCAAGTAATGTATTCAATTTTGCCACCCAAAAATTAAATGACGTATAACCATCAGATAGCATTGAGATACATGTGTACACGTACTTTTCCACCAAGTTTGCTAAACACTGACTCTTGGAAATATGCACTATAGCAGATGGTGTTGCTGTATGGTGTTGAGTGCTATACATGAATTGTTGCTGGGTTGTGGACATGATGACCTTCCCTCCGGAGGTGTGGCTGGTGCAACCGCTCCATTGATTACTTCCTCCTCCTCTTTTTCATACACCACCTTGTTGTTATAATGAGCTCTGATGTTTGGTATGAATGCCATAAGTACATTGTTATACAGCTTGGACTTATATTCGCACATTTTTAGATCCCGCTCCAATGGCAAAAGTAGTGCTGCTACTGTATGTTGTCTTTGTGGCATGGCTACAATAGGGTCACCACCCAGTAATCACCAGTGGTCAGAATCCTTGCAACTCGAGAATCATTATGCAGGCGGCACATCAGCATATATTTTCTGATATGTGCCAGGATTTTTAGAGTCTTTGTCGAGATGTCTACAGCCGCAGGTGTGTGGACTGGCTCTTCTGTATCCCCCCAGCAACACTGCAGGGATGCCCCTGACCTAACTCCCTGACCATTCTGCTGGGCAAACGATTCCTCCTCCTCCAAAATTGCCCCTTGACTGGAAAGTTGAGGACATTGCTGCTTTCAGCCTAGAAACCATGCCTTAAAGCCCTGTGTGGACAACAACCCAGATAATTGAGATAATGTTTCCTCCTGCTCCTCTTCCTCCAGTACCAGCACCTTGTTCATCATAGCCTCCAGAGTTTTTTCCAGTATGCGTAAAATCAGTATGGTGACGCTGATTAGGGCGTCATCAGTGCTAACCATGTTGGTAGAGTATCAAAAGCAGTGCAACAAGACACACAAGTCCTGTATAGTGGCTAACTAGTTGGTAGTGAAGTGGTGTTGGTCCACAAAAAGATTGTACCGTGTATGCTGCATATGAAACTTCACTATTGCCTGCTCTTGCTCGCACACTCTCTCCACCATATGCAACGTTGGTACGTTGCATATGTGGCGGTGAACTGGAAGGTCGAAGTGACTGCATCACAGATAGGCGAGCAGCATTAGGGTGATAATGACAAAAATGCGCACATACTGCCCGCACTTTCAGTAGAAACTCTGACATATGTGGGTAATTTTTGAGAAGGCGCTACACCATCAAATTCAGGAGATGCACCAGACAAGGGATGTGTGTCAAGCCGCTTAGACTCAGTGCTGTGACAAGATTTTGACCATTATCATGAACTACCAGGCCAAAATGTTCACCTTTAACAGCCACTCATCTGTTTATTTTTTTATTCATGTTCACAATTCCTGCACGGTATGAGGTTTGTCCCCTAGGCAGATGAGCTTAAGAACAGCGTGCTATCATTTACCCCTGTCTGTGCTGAAGTTGGTAGTGCACATCTTACTCTGACTACATGATAAGGAGGTGGAGGGAGCAGAGTAGCAGAAGGAAGCAACACTGATAGACAAACGTCCAGCGATCCGAGGTGCAGGTCGGACATGCGTTTGAACACCAGGAGCCTCATGCACAGCCTTCACTACGTTTACCCAGTGCGCAGTTAGAGATATACCATCCCTGCCATGCTTACTAGTCCAAGTATACATAGTTACGTGGACCTTTCCGCTTATGGTGTTGTGGAGTGAAGAACGGATTTGTTCCACAACATGTGTCTGCAGGGATGGCACACCTGGAAAAATAGTGGAGGCTGTGAACAACATACTCCAGCACATCCACAGACATCATTTATTAGAAACTATCCATCGCCACCAGCCTGAAAGGCACCATTTCAAAGTCAAGCATTTTGGAAATGCTGTCAATCAGGGCCAATTCTTGTGCGTGGCTAGGGGAGTATTTCCTTTTTCTCTTAAGTGTTTGAGAGATGGAGGGCTACAGACTTCCATGGGATGGTGTGGATATAGTAGATGATGCTGGTGTTGGTCATGGTGGTGGTGCTGTTGCTGTCTCATCATGCGCTTCAGGGTAGGAAGGTGTCCCGGGTTATTGTGAGCTGATACAAGATGCCGGCACCGCAGCTGAGGAGACCAACAGCACAGCAGAAAAGGGAGCAGGAGAAGCCAGAGTTCTTTCCTGATTTCTAAGGAAACTACTCCACTGCACCTCATGCTTGAAAGTCAGATAACACATCATGCAGGTGGTGCTCAGGATTAAAAACATTTTCCCTATCTTCAAGCTCTGACTGAACCTGTTACAAACCACTACTCTCTTTTTGGCTTTGCTGTGAGGTTTTTATTTGCGTGACGGCTGGTAGCAGTCAACTGGATGGCTCTGGGCCATCCACAGAGATTTTGCCTTTTGCTCCCTCTTTTGATGTGCTGCTGGTTCGTCTTGCTGAATACCTACTCTTCATTGAAACTTCACACGTCACTATCAATGCCTTTGCCCCAGAGGGGTCAAGCACCTCATCATTGTCCCTTGCATCATTTTCCACTGACTCCTCAGCCCTGCCCTCCTTCCCAGTCTGCAGACTGATGAATGCCACAGCAGCTGTCACTTTGTGTGTCATCATCCTCTGAGCTGCGCTGCTGAAATCTACAGACCATGTTCACCAGCCCTCCCACAGACTCTTCCTCCCACAAAACAATTGGTTGGGTGTCAGTGCACTCGTCCTCTTCCACCTCTGGGACAGGGTCAGGTAGATGGGCCATGGGACCCCAGCCAGTAGAGTCATCAAAAAGCATAAGTAACAGCTTGACTTGACTTGTAGCTCACATTTCTTGGCTGATTTTGAATGGATTGAAGTGGAAGGAAGATGACCATGGAAATTAGGTGATGACTAACCTTTCAGGTGCGGAACAGGTGGAAGACAATGCAAAAGAAGTGAAGGCACTGCTAGCCATATAATCTAGAACCACCACAACATGTTTAGGCTTCATTAATCGAGCAGCGATACTCGGACCTAAGAAATGACAAAGACCAGCCTGCGGACTACGTGCAGAGGAGGAAGGTGTGTCAGTTTGGTGCATAGCAGGCAAACATCTACCATGTCCTCACCCTAAAGCAGCTACACCACCAGCATCACCATCATGGCCACAGCCCCTAATAAAGGTTTTCCTCATTATTTGGCACACCAGCTAGTTCAGATTAACACACGGAAATTATTGCAAACAGAAGGTTTTTCCATTGTTAGAAGAAATTACATAACAAATTTTGTGATCTATTTTTTTCCTGTTACCCTTTGAAAATCAAATATTTGGGCCTTCAGCATCATGTTTCATGAAATAACTTAATATTTCATTTTTACAGCTCATTGCTATAAAATTTTGTGAAGCACCAATGGGTTCAAGATGCTGACCACATCCCCAGATAAATTCTTTGAGGGGAGTGGTTTCCAAAAGAATGTCACTTTTGAAGGGTTTCTTCTGTTTTGGAACCTTAGCGGCTCTGCAAATGCGACATGGTGTCCACAATCTATTCCAGACAATTTTGCCTTCCTAAAAACAAATAGCACTAATACCTTTCTGAGCCCTGATGTGTGCTCAAACAACAGTTTCTGATCATATATGAGGTATCCCTGTACAAAGAAGAAATCGTACAACAAAATGTGTTCTTTTGTTACCCTTGTTCAAATGAAAAATTTGGAGCTAAATAAATATTTTAGAGCAAAAAGCATCATTTTTAGTTTTCATGGTCCAATGTTTTAAAATTCTGTGAAGCACTTGTGGGTTAAAGATGCACACCACACCTCGAGATAAATTCCACAAGGGGTTCCTTTTATCAAAATGGGTTTATTTGGGGAGGTTTCCACTCTTTAGGCTCTGCAAAAGTGACAAGTCAGCTCTATTCTAGCCAAGATTGTACTCTAAAAGTCAAATGGTGGTCCTTCCCTTCTGAGCCCTGCTATGTACCCAAACAGTAGTTTTCCATCGCATATGAAGCATCAGTGTACTCAGGAAAAATAGCACCTCCAATTGTATGGTCAATTGTCTACTTTGTGAAAATTGGGGCTAAAGCAAAATTTTTAAAAATGTTCCTTCCACATTGCTGTACTTCATGTGGTGCACCTAAAGGGTTAAAAAAAAGTGGTTCAATGTCATTTTGAGAACTTTGAGGGGTGCAGTTTTTAACATGCTGTCAGTTTTTGGGTACTTTCTGTTCCATAGGACCCTCAAAGTCACTTCAAATGGGATGTGGTCCTAATAAAAAATAGTTTTGTAAATTTGGTGGTAAACTGATGATAAAATTTTAACCCTTCTAATTTCCTAACAAAAAAAATATGTTTCATAAATGGTACAGATGTAAAGTAGACATGTGGTAAATGTCATTTAACTATTTTGTGTGGTGTAAGTATCTGGTAAAAGGGCGTAAAAAATAAAAGTTTGAAAATTGTGAAATGTTAATTTTTTTGTATATTTTCATAAATAAACGCTAATAATAGCAACCAAAATGTACCACTAACATGAAGTACAGCATGTATTTAAAAACAGGCTCAGAATCACTGATATATGTTGAAGCGTTCCAGAGTTATTAACTCATAAAGGGACGCTGGCAAGATTTGAGAAATGAGGCTCGGTTATTAACTAATAAAGTGGTTCGGTCCTTAATGAGTTAATATCCAGTTAGTTTACGGGTAGCAAAAACATCTTTTTATTGCTGTATTTTTCACCGATATTTAATGTGGATTTCTTTTATTAACTTTTACTTTTCTTTCAAACATATGCAGAGAAGTACTGAATTTTTGATTGCCATAAATAAACACTTTTAAGCTCCATATAGTCTGAATGTCCTCTCCAGATTGCAAATAATTTTCTAAGTGGATGATTCATCAAACACTTTTAAGTGTCAAGGCAGTTTTGCAAAAATTAACTCACAGTGACTAAAAGAGTTTGATAAATTACTAACAGCATGCTGGCAAATTTATCCTTTTCTTTACTCTAGAAAAAAAGTGCCAATGAATAGAATTATCTAATGTTACAGTGAAATTGTGGCACTGGGAAAGATTGAAATGAATTCATTTGGCCACTGAACAAAAGAAAACAAAAAAGATAGATGGTACATACACAAATGTTAATGTCTATTACTTTGATTGCTGTTCCAAATATACATTTTTTAAAGCTTTTATCTAAAGTTTGCTGAATGTGTCCTAATCCTAATTGTTTATTGTATTATTTGTTTGATTCAATATATAGCACAAGCTGTAAAACATCTAACAAACATTTTAAATTAAATGCATTTACTCATATAATGTACTGTATATAATAGATCACAGAATAATAAAGATAAATATAATGCCAGCAACATATTTTACTAGTAAAAAAGATCACATTTTCAAAATAATTCAGAATTGGTTACAACACATCGATGACCATAAAGTAAACTGCAATCATTACAAAAATAACAAACAAAGTTGTGTAGTGCATTAAATACAACAGAACAGAAATTTCTAGACCTTGGTTTTGTTGGAAAATCTTACTACATGTTTTTTTCACATACTAATCAATATAAACATGTTGAGCGAAGCACAGGATACTGGGCTTTGCTTTCCCCCTTGCTCTTTTGTCTGTGCACCAAAAACTGACAACAGTTTAAGCATGATACTGGTTGTTGTAACTTGATTCAAATATCAGATCTGTTGAGATAGACTTAAAGCAGTTGTAAGCTACAAAGGTCAACCCCTTCTGATTCCACTTATTTCCCCCAGCTAAAACCGAAAAGCTTATACTCACCGCCTCCACCGGTGCGGTTACAGCAGTGTCAGAGCTTATGTTACCGGGGCTTAAGTGTTGTTGTGACATTATGCGATCCGCGCATCCAATCAGTGCCAGATTCTGTCTCCCCGCCTTTGGACACAGGAGAAATTAACAGATAGGGATCAGCAGTGATCACTTTCTGTTGGTTAACTCATCTGTTTGAAGGCAGGGAAACAGATGCCGACACAGAACTCACAAAACATCACGTCATGTAAGCACCGGAAACAAAAGCCCAGACACTGCTGGAATCGCACGAGCCATGGAGGTGAATATAGGCTTTTTTATATTACCTGGGGTAAACATGTGGAATCAGAGGAATCTGAAAATAATGTGACCAAAGGAACATGTTAAAGCAAGATATGTCGACTAATTAGCATCACAGGTGTCTACAATCTTGTAATCAGGTAGGGGGCCTGTATATAGGGCTACAGATACTCACTGTGCTGTTTGGTGACATTGTGGGTACCATACTCAACATGGACCAGAGGAAGTGAAGGAAAGAGTTGTCTCAGGAGATTAGAAAAAAATTATAAACAACATGTTAAAGGTAAAGGTTATAAGACCATCTCCAAGCAGCTTGATGTTCCTATGACTAAAGTTGCCCATATTATTCAGAAATTTAAGATCCATGGGACTGTAGCCAACCTTCCTTGATGTAGCTGCAGAAGGAAAATTAATGAAAAATCAAAGAGATGGATAATACGTATGGTAACAGGACATGGTCAGATCACACCATCCATCATTATTTGAGCCAAAGTGGACTTCATGGGAGACGACCAAGGAAGACACCATTGTTGAAAAAAAACCCTCATAAAAAAGCCAGACTGGAATTTGACAAACTACATGTTGACAAACCACAAACCACAAAGTTTCTGAGAGAATGTCCTATGGACAGACAAAACATGGAGCTTTTTGGCAAAGCATATCAGCTCTATCTTCACAGATAGAAAAATGAAGCATATCAAGAAAAGAACACTGTCCCAACTGTGAAACATGGAGGAGGCAATGTTATGTTCTGGGGCTGCTTTGCTGCATCTGCACAGGTTGTTTTGAATCTGTGCAGGGTACAATGAAATCTCAAGACTATCAAGGGATTCTAGAGAGAAATGTGCTACCCAATGTCAGAAAGCTTGGTTTCAGTCGCTGGTCATGGATCTCAACAGAATAATAACCCAAAACTACACAGCTAGAAACACTCAAGAATGGCTAAGAGAAAACATTGGACTATTCTGAAGAGGCCTTCTATGAGCCCTGACTTAATTCCTGTTGAGTATCTTTGGAAAGAGCTGAAACATGCCGTCTGGAAAAGGCAACCTTCAAATATGAGACAACTGGAGCGGTTTGCTCTTGAGGAGTGGGCCAAAATACCTGTCAAGAGGTGCAGAAGTCTCATTGACAGTTACAGGTATTGTTTGATTGCAGTGATTGCCTCAAAAGGTTGTGCAACCAAATATTACATCATTTCTGTCCAGACCTATTTCATGAGTTTTATTTTTTTTTAAAAACAATTCTGTGGAAGCAGAAAAGCAGCAATGTCTGACTTTCATTTGTTCATTTTCATAGATTTTTAATTGACTATTACTTTCGTCAGATTTAAGTTATTTCTGTGACCATTGTGGGTTTTTCTTACATTAAATGAGGGGTACCAACAAATTTGATCACGTGTGTATAATGTGTACATAAGCTTTACAGTGGGAAATCTAATAACTTTACAGGCTAGCCTTTTGACACCCTTTATCAATAGACATAACACCAGGATGTTGCATAAGTTAGAAAAATAGATATACTTAACTTTTTTGATTGCATATTGTTCAGCAACATTATTGATGCTCGTATTCCACACTGATTAGAAAGACCTATTAAATTTTGGTAATGCAATCAAAAATGCACTGTCAAAGTATGTACAGTTAGGTCCAGAAATATTTGGACAGTGACACAATTTTCGCGAGTTGGGCTCAGCATGCCACCACATTGGATTTGAAATGAAACCTCTACAACAGAATTCAAGTCATCCGTGGACGCCCAGGCCTTTTTGAGTTCCCAAGCTCACCAGTCAATTCCTTTTTTCTCAGAATGTACCCGACTGTTGATTTTGCTACTCCAAGCATGTCTGCTATCTCTCTGATGGATTTTTTCTTTTTTTTCAGCCTCAGGATGTTCTGCTTCACCTCAATTGAGAGTTCCTTAGACCGCATGTTGTCTGGTCACAGCAACAGCTTCCAAATGCAAAACCACACACCTGTAATCAACCCCAGACCTTTTAACTACTTCATTGATTACAGGTTAACGAGGGAGACGCCTTCAGAGTTAATTGCAGCCCTTAGAGTCCCTTGTCCAATTACTTTTGGTCCCTTTAAAAAGAGGAGGCTATGCATTACAGAGCTATGATTCCTAAACCCTTTCTCCGATTTGGATGTGAAAACTCTCATATTGCAGCTGGGAGTGTGCACTTTCAGCCCATATTATATATATAATTGTATTTCTGAACATGTTTTTGTAAACAGCTAAAATAACAAAACTTGTGTCACTGTCCAAATATTTCTGGACCTAACTGTATGTCTGTGCAAAAACTGCACACATTTAACTCATGCAATATTTACTGCATCAAAACTGCAGCGCCCCTGCCCTACATGACTTTTGCTCAAGCGGAATGATCTTTATAACTATCTCAATAAAGCTCAATTTCCAGTGCATTGTTATTCAGTGAACATGAGGAAAGTTTGGGGGGAAAGAAACATCTGATAAGTAGAGAGAGTAAACATATTAAAAGTTTACTTTCAACAAGATCAAACCACAACAGTTGATTAGTCTGTGAATTATTAATAAACTTATGCAATTTTCTGTTTTTTTAAAATATTGTCACTTGTTTACTAAGCTAACTGGCAGCAATAGAAGAGTTCATACTTCTAAAAGAGTAGAATATCATAAAACAGTGTATGAAGCTTTGATATTGAAAAAGTTTATTTCTGAGAGTAGATATTAACATATATTGGATTTTCAGGTGCCAATCATGATAGAAAGTCGTGTTCACACTGTTGATCTATAAATATGTTCAAATAATACAATTTTGTTTCATAAATGTATGGAAAAATTTGATTTCATGCTCAAGACTGACAAGTTGTTACAGTATATTATTTGCTGCACTAATGAAAGTGTATAAAGATTCACAATAAATGCTAGTTTAGCACAGAACTAATAGACATAATACATGACCTGCCAAATTTGGACTGTATAAATGTACCGCTGTACCAAAAAAGGAAAGATTTATAATGCTACTAAATGGGTATTTTTCACTATATTTGGTATGTCATACTGAGAAAGATATACAAGTGGATCTCAATAAATTAGAATATCATCAAAAAGTTAATTTATGTCAGTAATTCAATAAAAAAAGGTAAACACAAATATTATATAGCCTCATTACAAACAGAGTGATCTATGTCAGGTATTTGTTTCTGTTAATGTTGATGATTATGGCTTGCAGCCAATGAAAACACAAGTCATTAGCTCAGAAAAGTAGAATATTATATAAGACCAACTGAAAAAATTATTTTAATTTCAGAAATGTTGGCGCCTACTGCAAAGTCTGTACAGTAAATGCACTAAGTACTTGGTCGGGGCTCCTTTTGCATGAATTACTGCATCAATGCGGCATGTCATGGTGGCGATCAGCCTGTGGCACTGCTGAGGTGTTACGAAAGCCCAGGTTGCTTTGATAGCAGCCTTCAGCTTGTCTGCATTTTTGGGTCTGATGTCTTTTATGCTTCTTTTGACAATACCCCATAGATTCTCTCTGGGGTTTAGGTCATGCGAGTTTGGTGGCCAATCAAGCACAGTGGTACTGTGGTTATTAAACTAGGTATTGGTGCTTTTGCCAGTGTGAACAGGTGCTAAGTCCTGCTGGAAAATGAAATTTCTATCCCCAAAAAGCTAGCCGGGAGAGGTAAGCCTTAGGGCTGAGCGGATCCAAACTGTAAAAATCTGGATCCGCGCTGTTTCAAAGATTTCCGGGTGCTGGACCCAGATCCGGAATTCCAGGTGCACGATCCGGATATGGCACTGAGGAAAATAATTGAAAAATGAAGAAAAACAGAAATAAAACAGCATTTCATACTTACCGAAAGTATGACAATCATGGCTGGGTATCAAAATTAGTGGGACCGCACATTGTTTTTTTTTTAAATTTATTTAACTAATAAAAAAAAAAGTTGCATCACCGGCACAGTCGCGCACATTTCTGACAGGAATGTGTATGTATTTCTAGTTACACGCACACTCATGTTCAGAGAGCGGCAGGCTGTGCCGGGTGCTGTCATGCCAGACTCGCACGAGTCTGACATCGCAGCACAGCCTGGCATACTTCTGACAGGAGCACGCATGTGTTTCTAGGTCCCTGCAAGCTCATGTTCAGAGAGTGGCAGGCCATGCCAGGTGCTGTCATTTAAAACTCGCAGGAGTCTGACATCGGAGCACAGCCGTGCACACTACTGACAGGAACGTGCATGTGTTTCTGTAACACATGAACGTTCACCATACTGACCCGCAGACACTTGCACTGCTTTCCTCACCCACCAGCCGTCCTGCCGCCGGTGATTGGTTGCAGTCAGCTGACACGCTGCCACTCAGGGTGGGAGCGCGTCTAACTGCAACCAATTACAAGCGCCGGTGAGAGGGCAAAACAATAAATATTGAATTGTTGGCTCCGGAAGGCAAAAGTGTGACCCGGAAGGAGTTTCCTGCCATGACACAGCCTTTGGTGAGTACACCGAGCGCACTTCTACCCCCCTATTCCCTCCACAAATGTTTTTAATCTCTGGATTCTGGTCCCCATAGACTCATATGGGCACTGGAATCCAGAGCAGATCAGGAATTTTTTTTCAATCCAGCAGTGATCCGCCAGTCCCGGATTTTGGCAGATTCGATCAACTCTAGTAAGCATGAAGTGCTCTAAAATTTCTTGGTAGACTGTTGCACTGACTTTGGTCTTCATAAAACACAGTGGACCAAAGCAAATGACATGGCTCCCCAAACCATCACTGATTGTGGAAACTTCACACTAGACCTCAAGCAGCTTGGATTGTGTGTCTCCCCACTCTTCCTCCAGACTCTGGGACCTTGATTTCCAAATGAAATGCAAAATTTGCTTTCATCTGAAAACAACACCTTGGACCAAAAAGCAACAGTCTAGTTCTTTTTCTCCTCGGCCCAGGTAAGACGCTTCTGGTGTTGTTTATTGTTGAGCAGTGACACAAGAAATGCAACAATTGTAGGCTATGTCCTGGGTACGTCTTTTTGTGGTGGCTCTTGAAGCACTGACTCCATCAGCAGTCTACTGCTTGTTAATCTCCCCAAATTTTTGAATAACCTTTTCTTAACAATCCTGTCAAGGCTGCGGTAATCCCGGTTACTTGTGCACCTTTTTCTGCCACACTTTTTCCTTCCGCTCAACTTTACATTAATATGCTTGGATACAGCACTTTGTGAACAGCCAACTTTTTTAGTAATGACCTTTTGTGGCTTACCCTCCTTGTGGAGTGTGTCAATGACTGCCTTCTGAACATCTGTCAAGTCAGCAATCTTCCCATTCATTGTGTAGCCTACTGAACCAGACTAAGAGACTATTTTATACGCTTAGGAAGCCTTTGCATCTCTTTTGTTGTAATTATTCTAATTTTCTAAGAAAATGACTTTTGGGTTTTCATTGGCTGCAAGCCATAATCATCAACATTAACAGAAATAAACACTTAAAATAGATCATTCGGTGGGTAATAACTCTATATAATATGTGTTTCCTTTTTGTATTGAATTACTGAAATAAGTTAACTTTTTGATGATATTCTAATTTTTTGAGATGCACTTGTATTTCTATTATAGGGTAGCC
Organism: Anomaloglossus baeobatrachus; assembly: GCF_048569485.1. NCBI lineage: Eukaryota > Metazoa > Chordata > Amphibia > Anura > Aromobatidae > Anomaloglossus > Anomaloglossus baeobatrachus. Next base: position 190,397,407 of record NC_134353.1, read on the forward strand.
AAGTGCATGGGGTCTTTACTGTATCTCCATATGTATCGGATCACATACAGAAAAGGAAAAGAAGAGACAAGTGCCCAGAAGGTGATATAATATGGGAGTTGAAGGGTAGGATGTGAGCTATTACTCCCCTGATGGACTGCTGATTGTCACAACTCCAATAAAAACCTTTTAGTCAGCCACTGCAGTCTGCCTGGTAGAAGATTCTCTTCTGCACATAATAGATAATGAAGTAGAAGATAGGCATTTAAATGATGATGCTACTGCATTAGATGAGAGGTTCAGAGCCCTTTTAAAAAAAAATCTGTAGTTTATATTTGAAAAAGGGCTGAAATGTGTAATAAACCTACTTGCATCAGCTTTGGCGTATGTAATCTTTGATGTCATAGAGAGGCATACTGAGTTTTCTCTTTGGGTTTCTGTATGAATCTAACAGAAAAACATGATGGCAGGCAACATGGATGGCATTTACAGTACCTTGAAAAAGTATTTATACAACAGGGCATTTTCATCATTTTTCACGTTACACCCACAAACTTAAATGTATATTATAGTGATGTTATGTGTTATAGCAACACTAAGTAGCCAGTATTTGTTAAGTGTAAATGAATTGACACATGGTGTATTAAATATTTTAAAAATATAAATCTGAAAATTGGGACATTCATTTATATTCAGTCTCTGAGTCAAAACTTTGCAAGACCACCTTTCTCTGCAAATACTGTTACAAGTCATTGGAGGTATGTCTCTACCAGATTGACACATCTAGAGAGGGACAATGTTGCTCATTCTTCTTTTGCAAATTAGATCTAGTTCAGTGATATTGGAAGGAGAGCATCTGTGGACAGAAATGTTCAAGTCTTGCCACATATTCTCAATGGGATTTACATCTGGACTGTGACTGAGCCATTCACACACATGAATATGCTTTGATCTAATCCATTCCATGTGGCTTTGGCAGTATGTTTAGTGTCGTCACACCTGTCTTTGATATCCGAGCGCAGTTTGATGTTTCACATGCACCCATATACTTGTATGGGTGTTCTTTGATATCCGAGCGCAGTTCGATGTTTCACATGCACCCATATACTTGTATGGGTGTGAGTGAGCGGAGACTCACTCACATCTCAGATCTTAGCTGCCTTATTACTTAGTATTTGGCAGAGCGCAATATGAGATTTTCTCGCATTGCACTTTTGGCAGTTATACGCTAGGGTGACTCTACCCTTTGCAAAAGTGTGGCAAATCTTTAAACTTTTTAGCTACTTCATTATAAATACTCCTCCCTTAATGAAAGTTTCAATGTAACCCTTAAAGGCTATATTGCTAAGTAGTTGCACAAAGGTTTATTACTAAGATAGAACATGCCATAGAAACATGCAGTATTGTCATGAGGTATACGGTTTAAGAACAGGTATTGAAAATTGAATTGTGTTCTTTCTTTAAAATAATTAAAAAAAACACTACTGGACCTTTACCAAAAATGACATGTCAACAAACACTAGGTAGGTTCACTTGCCAAAAGCAAGCTAGTACAAAAGGCTATTTTATTCAGGTGGCCTTTTTGGGTCTAATATTTACAACACAGAAGTGTGCAATATTGATTTCCTATTCCTAGGCTTTACCAATTCTAAAATGCCACTCCCTCGTCACGATGGTTACCCGATACACGTAGTTCGCCGCTACAGGATGTGTATCGGGCAACCATCGCGATGAGGGAGGAACTTCCTCTGTCAGACGCTTCTCAAAGGAAGCGCGCTGGCCAATCAGAGGCAAGCGGCTCCTGCCTTTGACATCAGCACTCTGGCAGCGGAAGTTCCGGCATCGGTTACGATGGTTACCCGATACACATCTTATACCGGCGAACTGCAAGTCCCAGGAGGCCGGCGATGGAATAGAAGGTAAGGTGAGCATAATATGTGTGTGTGCGTTTGTGTTTGTGCATGTTTGTATGTGTTTGTGTTTACCTGCCATTGTTTTCAATGGTGTTCGAAGGTGTTCGACGAACGTTCGACGAACACACCCCAAGTTCGATGAACCGAACCAAACTCGAACACTAGGGTGGTGGCTCATCTCTAATCCGTTGTTTATAGACTCAGCATGTTAAGAACGGATCCGGTTGACATCCGTAATTTAATAACATACAAAAAAATTCTGTTTGCACATCTTTTTTGCAAACGGATCTTTAATGGATCCATGATAGCGGATGACTACTGGACATGTGAACCCAGCCTTATATGATAGGTACTGTAGGGAGAATGAAACAATCGCACAATCCAGCTCAGATCTGGTAAAAAAATTCTTTATTTTATGAATAGGTTCATATAAAATGTACGGTGAAGACCGGGTGCAGGTCCTACCAGGGCGACAGCCATTTTGCGTATAGTCACGCTTCCACAGGTCCACAGGTTTCTGTGAGATGTCCATTCCCCCCAGGACTATTGTCAGGCTGGTTGCGGCTGTGCAGAACCATATATTCTTTTCTAACACTTTATGTGATAGGTACACAGTATTATGGAGAAGACTGTACAGCTACGCCTGCCATCATTAGCCCAATCTCTGGCTAATGAAGTATTGTGCAAAGGAGCGTTGAGGTTTTTTTTGTGGTTTTAGCAAATTGGAAATTTGAGTTGAAGTTGATCATCTGCAGATCAATCCTCTAACAACCAATCACAGGAGGATTTGTCAGTGGGACAAAAAAATGTAATATCTAACCTTAAAATGGCAAAAAGAAAGATGAAACTTTAAGAGAATATTCCTGACAATATTGTTACGCGGTAAGAAATATATTCTCAGAAGAATAGCGGCATGTATGATATAACAAGAATATAAATAGTCAAAAAAAAAATTCAATTCTTGTCCAGTTTCTCTATTTTCAGTCCTTCAGAAATGTTACTGCCTGGTCAAATGCTGCCATAGCAACTAGATGTTTTATGACCTGTAGACAGGGTAAGGTCACTACCTTGAGATGTGGATTTTCTAAATGCCTAGGTTCATTATGTTCTATAGAAGTGTGAATTTTGCTGCATCACTTAAATGCTACTGATCTTAGCAAAGACACATAATCTATTCTTTACAGATAATACAACTGCTGTATGACGTGTTTTGAGTTTTGATACGGTGCTGTGAGACATTGCCACAGTCCAAATATCTTCTGCTATTAAATATTTTTGTCAATAAAACTGAGTAAACTTTGTGAAAACCTCGTTTTCATTCGAGCTGTTTTGATATCATTCAGTGTTATAATATGTACACAATAGTAGAAACACAAAAAACGTGGATTTATTTTTACAGAACTATATTGGATAAACATTCAATTTACTATTCCTGTGCAGATGTTAATGAGTACTGATTAAAAGTGTATGTATATTAATGATCATTTCCACTTATGAACACTTATAATACCATATAGATATAAAAAAAAGCTATTACTTTTTATATATGTTTCACAAACTGGCACAAATCTTCCCAAGAGAAGGAGATTGTGTGGAAACATTTATGCCATAAATATGTTAGTGCTCCAATACTAGTTAGTTATATGTTGAGCGAGAGATAAGTGAATAGCTCCCCAGAGGATCAAAATCACATGAATTTCCTGAAATAAGTGGTTACACGCAAATTTAAACAATCTGCAAATCCACTTGCGAGGATCGGCAACGAGAAAATGTCTGGTGCTATTTCACATATGATGCACGCTGAGTGAGTGGGATAGTCTTGTGTGGCAAAACAGGCTTCCCTATTTTATCCTGTAGCACTATGATTACAGTTTGGACCACAACCAATCAAGGGGGCTTTCACATGCAGTTTAAAACATAAGAGAAAGCCAAGAACTATCAACTCATGCCTGTATTTTGCAGATATAGGAGCTCTGAGCGTACAGCATAGTAAAAGGAAAAGATCTAATGTAATTGTGGTGTACACTTTAGTTTTGATGTATAAAACTAAAAATGATAGTGATAGTCTTAGTCTGTGAAGAGAAACCCTAGACTCAAGTGATATACAAGAGACAACGAAATTGGGGATTCCCAGCCTGGTACTTGCCAGGCCTCAAACTAAGTAATGTCTGCAATACAATGAGGGCAGGAACAATGAGATTAGCAAAGCTGTCAACGTCAAGGCCTGGCAAGTACCAGCATGGGAAACTCTCTGGGAATCCCCAGTACCATCAAGTGATATACAGTGAACAATTGAAGCAGTCTCATCATCACCACATACACAGTGAGTGACTGTGAGCTATTACCTCTGTAATAAAAATCAGCAACAGTGCCTTAACCCCTTCGCCTCTGAGGCTGTTTCCACCGGCATGACGGAGCCATTATTTTCAATTCTGACCAGTGTCACTTTAAAGCCGGTGTTACACTTGCGTGTGACTCACGCGAGTATTAAGTTGCATCACCCAGAATGTCCTGACACTCTCTAGACACGAGCATCCAGCTGCATAGATATACATGCAGATGCATGCTCCTGTCCAGAGAGCGGCAGGCCATGCCGTGTGATGGGACTTATTACTCACATGAGTGTAACACCGACCTAAGATGTAATAACTCTGGAAAACGCCAATGGATCCCAGTGATTCTGAAATTTTTGTGACATAGAGTAGTTCATGATAGTGGTAAATTTAGGATGATATTTTCTCACTTATTTGTGAAAATATCGGAATTTTGGCAAAAAAAAGCAAAGCTGCGTGATGCTACACAGTATAGGGCTTTCAGAGATATTTACATAGTAAGGCATGATGTACACACTCTAGTTTTTGATAGACAGAGCTAATAGATTACAATGTCTGTACATTACTGTTTTGGATCGCTAAGCAAAGCTGCATGATGCAACGCAGTATGAGGTTTCAGAAATATTTGCACAGCAAAGCACGCTGTACCCATTCTGGTTTTTGATAGATTGAGCTAATAGATTAGACTGCCTGTACTTTGCTATTTTGGACCGCTACGCAAACCTGTGTGATGCACTGCTGTATTTGATTTTGAATTACATGCACCTATCACTGTCCCTTACTCTTAATATCCATACAATGGATTTGTTTTTTTAAGTAATTGCACCTATCACTGTCCCTCACTCCAACAGCATACTCTCCCTATTTTAGTCAACGCAAAATGGCGTAGCGGCCCATGATCTGATCTTTATACAGTCCTAGTGATGGGGTGCACTGGCCAATCACGGCCATGCTAATACTTGGCATGGCTGCAATGGCTTTGGAAATGCTTACAGCCTAAAATCTTGCTGATCGGCTGCTCTGCGACCTGTCATCAAGCTTTAATAGGGTGACAAAACCGAGCAGGAACCAGATGTACAATAATAATTCTGTGTTCAGTATGACCCCGAACTTTACAGTTCAGCTTTGCTCATCTCTACTGCTTACCTAAGAACTGAAGCTGAACGGCAACAGAGAAAACTCTCTGAGCTGGTAGAGAAAGGTGCTAAGCCTCACGGCTTTAGGCAAAGGGGAGAGGTATGTAACATGGTGGCCAGCATGCACTGAAGTGATGTAAACCTGGATGTCTGCTCTGATACCTTTAGTATCATGAGTTTTATCATGGCATTCTAGGGATAGGTTTTACGGATAGTTTTAGATAGTTTCTTAATCTGTGCGGGTGTACCACAGGTGAAATGAACTGAAAACCGTGTTATGCTCTTTGAAGCCGAAGGAAAGCTTATGTTATGTTCCTGAATAAATGGTTTATGGGAGATTTAATTAACTGATTGGACTTTTAAACCAAAGAGTTCCTGTGTTCTACCTAAAAGAGCAAGCAGAGTCAAAAACCCCATCACGCAGCCCAAGTAAATCAGACAGCTGAGAGCTGCAGCCCACAGCTACCTGCTTTACCTTAACTGGTTATCAAAAATAGGGGAACCTCATTCCGTTATTTTAATTACAGTGGAACCTTGGATTATGAGCATAATTGGTTCCGGGAGTGTGCTCTTAAACTAAGTTACTCTTATATCAAAGCGAATTTTCCCATAGGAAATAATTGAAACGCAGACAATTCGTTCTACAACCCAAAAATATTTACTGTATTTATATAAACGTATTACAGTAATACAAAATAATGTACTGTATTCATATAAATTATTACAGTACACTAATACAGAATACTGTACAGTAAGGATATAAAAAAATTAAACTGCACTTTAGCTTACAGTAGAATTGTTGGTGTGTGAGAGGTACAGTATAAGCAATGTCCTGTACTGGTTAGCAGAAAGAAAGTACAATACTGTATCTACAAATGCAAATTGATAGACATGCTGTATAGTATATACTGTACAATGGTATACTGTATACAGTACATATGTAGAGAAATTTACCTCCAGAGCGGGTCAGAGCGCAGTGAAAGGACGGAAACAGAAGTGTACACAGTGCGTATTTGCTCTTATTGCAAATCATTGCTCTTAAACCAAGTTACAAATTTTTAGAAACCTTTCATTGTCTTGCAAAACGCTCTCAAACCAAGTTACTCTTAATCCAAGGTTCCACTGTATTTGTTTATTCCCTATCAACGTTGGTTTGCAAGGCAATAGTTCTACACTTACCCCCATGTTGCTGCCACCTAGCCCTTACTATGACCATTTTACAGCCCAAAAGTTAGGGTTCCCATTGACTTATATGTAGTTTGGGTTTCGAAGTTAAGTTGGGGTCAAGTCAGGTACTTAACCTAACTTTTAACTAAAATTCGGATGAACCTGGTTAACCCAAACACTTGATAGTCCGCTTATCCCCAGTTGCCATGACAGCCAGGGGTCTGTTGAAAACATTTGTACTTGTCATTATGGAGCTCAATTGAAATCCTGTCTGTAGCAGGGCTTTAAAGGAGATTGTGACTTTTACTATGTACTGGAATTCTAAGATATCACTGTAAATACCACAAGCGATCAAAAGATGGCAGGTTCAAGTTCTACAAGGTCACTAATAAATACAATGCAAAAGTAAAAAGAAATGTTTAAAAATCTAAAAAACAAAAAATAAGTTTAAATGATCCTCCTTTTTCCCCACATCAAAAATGAACATAATTTTAATTTAAAAAATACACATATGTCGTATTACCATGTTCAGAAAAGTCTGATCCATCAAAATATAAAAATTATTCACTCAATTGTTAAACAGAAAAAAAACCCATAAAAACTACATTTGTTTGTCATTGAAATGCCACAAAAAATGGTTTAATAAGATCAAAAGAACAGATCTATTCCAAAATTACATGTATAAAAACTTTGTCTTGCCCTGCAAATTATAAACCCTCAAACAGCTACATAAATAGAAAAATAAAAACATTATGAGTCTCGTAAAGTGGCAAGACAGCTTAAAAAAAATTCTCATCTTTTTTCAGCACTAAAATAATTTTACAAATTTTTGTATCTTTGTAATAGTACTGATGAGCAGAAATACAAATGCTTCTCAATAAATTAAAATATCATCAAAAAGTTATTTTTTAGTTATGCAATACAAAAATGAAAACACATTATTTAGAGGCATTACAAACAGAGTGATTTATTTCAAGTGTTTATTTCTGCTAATATTGATAATTATGGCTTACAGTCAATGAAAACCCAAAAGTCATTATCTCAGAAAATTAGAATATTTTATAAGACCAACTGAAAAAATTATTTTTAACTCAGAAATGTTGGCTTACTGAAAGTATGTACAGTATATGCACTCAATACTTGGTTGGGGCTCCTTCTGCATGAATTACTGCATCAATGCAGCGTATCTTGGAGGCGATCAGCCTGTGGCACTGCTGAGGTGTTATAGAAGCCCAGGTTGCTTTGATAGCAGCCTTCAGCTTGTCTGCATTGTTTGGTTTGGTGTCTCATCTTCCTCTGGACAATACCCAATAGATTCTCTATGGGGTTTAGGTCAGGTGAGTTTGCTGGCCAGTCAAGAACAGTGATACTGGGGTTATTAAACCACATATTGGTACTTTTTGCAGGGCAGACAGGTGCCAAGTCCTGCTGGAAAATGAAATGTCCATCTCCAAAAAGCTTGTCGGCAGAGGGAAGCATGAAGTGCTCTAAAAGTTTCTGGTAGATGAATGCACTGATTTTGGTCTTGATAAAACACTATGGACCTACACCAGCAGATGGCATGGCTCCCCAAACCATCACTAATTGTGGAAATTTCACACTAGACCTCAAGCAGGGTGGATTGTGGCCTCTCCACTCTTCCTCCAGGCTCTGGAACCTTGATTTCAAAATGAAATGCAAAATTTACTTTCATCTGAAAACAACACTTTGGACCACTGAGCAACAGTCCAGTTCTTTTTTTTCCTTGGCCCAGGTAAGATGCTTTTGGCGTTGTGGATTGGTTATGAGTAGATTGCCACAAGGAATTCAACAGTTATAGACCATGTCCTGGATACGTCTGTGTGTGGTGGCTGTTGAAGCAATGACTCCAGCAGCAGTCCACTCCTTGTGAATCTCCCCCATATTTTTGAATGGCCTTTTCTTAATAATCCTTTCAAGGCTGTGGTTATCCCAGTTGCTTGTGCACTTTTTTCTTCCACAATATTTTCTTCCGCTCAACTTTCTATTAATATGCTTGGATACAGCACTCTGTGAACAGCCAGCTGCTTTAGCAATGACTTTTTGTGGCTTATCCACTTGGTGGAGTGGGTCAATAACTGCTCTCTGGCCATCTGTCAAGTCAGTAGTCTTTCCCATGATTGTGTAGCCTACTGAACCAGAGTAAGGGACCATTTTAAATGCTTAGGAAGTCTTTGCAGGTGTTTTCTGTTGATTATTTAAATTTTCTGTGATAAAGACTTTTGGGTTTTCAACATTAACAGAAATATACACTTTAAATAAATCACTCTGTTTGTAATGACTCTATATAATATATCTGTTTCACTTTTTGTATTGAACACTAGAGTTGAGCGCGGTTCGCAGTTCGAGGTTCTCCAGTTCTCGGCTCGAGTGATTTTGGGGGCTGTTATAGATCGAACTAGAACTCGAGCTTTTTTGCTAAAGCTCGATAGTTCTAGATACGTTCGAGAACGGTTCTAGCAGCAAAAAAAACAACTAATTCCTAGCTGGCTTGCCGCTGTAATAGTGTAAGTCACTCTGTGACTCACATTTTTATGACATTTCAGTGTATTGTGTGCGGGAACAGCGCATTCAGATCACTGCTGTATGTATAATGGCGATCGGCATTTTTTTTTTTTTCCTTGTCTTCCTTCCCTAAGCGCGCGCGTGTAGTGGGGCGGGCCAGCATGTCAGCCAATCCCAGACACACACACAGCTAAGTGGACTTTTAGCCAGAGAAGCAATGGCATGTGTGATAGGATGTCCATGTCACATGTCCCTGCATTATAAAACCGGACATTTTCCTCCAGCACGCCATTATCTGCCTTCTGCGTCCTTGGTGTCAGACATCACTGGCGCAGCTCCTATCGCCAATACTGCTGTATACGCTCCATACACAGCGCTGGACAGCTTAGGGATAGCACTTTCTATCAGTCCTTTTAAGGGCTCATACCGGCAGGGTCAGAGCCATAGGTGACAGAGTTTAAAACAGAGTTTAACAGCTACACAAGATGACAGCGTCTGTGTAGCTAAGGTCAGGGATTTCCTCGCTGCATTTCCCCATTAGGAGGGATAGAAAGGCAGGCTTCCTTTCCTCTACCCAGAGACCCACAACCCTGCCACTGTACCCTCCTGCCCTTTGTACACTCCAACTCATTGTTACTAAGCCATTATACTAGCAAACACTGAGTGAACTTAGTGGCATCCTAAACATGGCTGTTGGACTTCTGTATCGTCCCACAAGTGCAAAGATATTTGCAGCACTTCTGCCTGCATTGCACACTCAAACTCATTGTTACTAAGCCATTATACTAGCAAACACTAAGTGAACTTAGTGGCATCCTAAACGTGGCTGTTGGACTTCTGTATCGTCACACAAGTGCAAAGATATTTGCAGCACCTCTGCCTGCATTGCACACTCAAACTCATTGTTACTAAGCCATTATACTAGCAAACACTGAGTGAACTTAGTGGCATCCTAAACGTGGCTGTTGGACTTCTGTATTGTCACACAAGTGCAAAGATATTTGCAGCACCTCTGCCTGCATTGCACACTCAAACTCATTGTTACTAAGCCATTATACTAGCAAACACTGAGTGATCTTAGTGGCATCCTAAACGTGGCTGTTGGACTTCTATATCGTCACACAAGTGCAAAGATATTTGCAGCACCTCTGCCTGCATTGCACACTCAAACTCATTGTTACTAAGCCATTATACTAGCAAACACTGAGTGAACTTAGTGGCATCCTAAACGTGGCTGTTGGACTTCTGTATCGTCCCACAAGTGCAAAGATATTTGCAGCACCTCTGCCTGCATTGCACACTCAAACTCATTGTTACTAAGCCATTATACTAGCAAACACTGAGTGAACTTAGTGGCATCCTAAACGTGGCTGTTGGACTTCTGTATTGTCACACAAGTGCAAAGATATTTGCAGCACCTCTGCCTGCATTGCACACTCAAACTCATTGTTACTAAGCCATTATACTAGCAAACACTGAGTGAACTTAGTGGCATCCTAAATGTGGCTGTTGGACTTCTGTCTCGTCACACAAGTGTAAAGATATTTGCAGCACCTCTGCCTGCATTGCACACTCAAACTCATTTTTACTAAGCCATTATACTAGCAAACACTGAGTGAACTTAGTGGCATCCTAAACGTGGCTGTTGGACTTCTGTATCGTCCCACAAGTGCAAAGATATTTGCAGCACCTCTGCCTGCATTGCACACTCAAACTCATTGTTACTAAGCCATTATACTAGCAAACACTGAGTGAACTTAGTGGCATCCTAAACGTGGCTGTTGGACTTCTGTATCGTCACACAAGTGCAAAGATATTTGCAGCACCTCTGCCTGCATTGCACACTCAAACTCATTGTTACTTACTAAGACATTATAATACCAAAAATTGAGTAAACTTAGTGGCATACAAGAAGTGACTGTTGTACTCCATTAGTGCCCCACTGGTGCAACTCTATGCGCAGCACCTCTGCATGAGACCCACCTGCCCTGTTTTTAATAAGCTATAATGATAGCAAAAAATACTGCCATTTAGTTTCATCATAGAACTGGATGTTGTATTTCCTTATTGTCCCACTGGTGCCAAGCTATTTCTAGCACCTGTGCAGGACACCCTCCTGCTCTGTTTTTAATAAGCTATAATGATAGCAAAAAATACTGCCATTTAGTTTCATCATAGAACTGGATGTTGTATTTCATTATTGTCCCACTGGTGCCAAGCTATTTCTAGCACCTGTGCAGGACACCCTCCTGCTCTGTTTTTAATAAGCTGTAATGATAGCAAAAAATACTGCCATTTAGTGGCATCATAGAACTGGATGTTGTATTTCATTATTGTCCCACTGGTGCCAAGCTATTTCTAGCACCTCTACATGACACCCTCATGCACATTTTGCTACGCTAATGTTACAGCAAACTCAGGGAATTCATTGCTGAATTTGATAATTCGGAGGGATAAAAAGTGAGGCTTCCTTTAGCTTTTCCTTCTGTTCATAGACAGCATCTCCAAGTTCACACCCGAAGAGCAATTTCTCCTCCACGTGTAAGTGTGGAGAGGCAGCTAGTGCGCATGCGTGTGCCGATTTACCCCAGCTGCAGCCTAACTACAGTGTTTCGCCTAGTGAGTATGCTCAGCCTGACTGTGCCATTCCTGAGGCTAAGTCTTCATTTCGGGATACAGCGCATGCTCCCACACTTAGTGTGAAAAGCCTCTTAGCACAGGTACTTGCATTTCGTGCCGGGTCTAAGTCCTGTTTTGTGCCGAGACACCATGCTAAAGCTTATAGTCTTTTCTCAGAGACTCTATTTCATGCAACTGACCATGCTCAGGCACTTACTGCATCAGAAAGTAGGTCCGGTAATGAACTCTTTGGCCCTGCCCCTGACGTGGGGGGGCCCATATAGACCACAGGGCATCAGGTGTCCTGACGATAAGGCCAGGCCACTCCCAAATGGCTTGCAGAGGCCCGCCCCTATGACTTGTTACCTCATTATTGATGGTCAGACGATGACTGGTGAGGTGTTTGTGTCGTGGCAGCCATGAGGTCATTATTGAAGTTGCGGTTCCAAATAGGACGCTAGTTATGCCACTCATGACGTGTCACTCTGCTTTTGTCTCCAGGAGGTGCATTGTGGTCCACCCTGGTTTGGGGCGGACCCAGGGTATAAAACGGGCTGGAGCTAACAAGGAGGTGCGCAGTCTTCTATTATGCTCCGAAAGAGCACACCTCCATGTGTTGAACCCATTGCGGCTTTAGGCCAGAGGTAGGCAGGGATAGGGCGTCGATGCAGGCCGCCACCACAGTTGGTAACGCAGAACGGTTAAGACCAGCTCCTGTCCTACAAGTCCTGCTTGTGCAGCCCAGTGGCATTAACAGGCCTGCTGCTGATGTGCCTGCTGTCCACAGGTGTGGCCCTAATGCACAAGGTCAGCGTACTGAATGGCCTCTGTGATGTCAACAGGGAGTTCCTGGGCTGGGTGGGCGTGTGGACCCTGTGACGCTAACAGGGCTCCCAGTCTCAAGATCCGAGTGGCGTCTAACTCGGTTCAGGCAACTATTAGTTTCATAGCCACACAGATCTGTATCCTCCACCAAACCTTCCAGTTGCCAACCTCTCCTTTTCCATCTGGGAGCACGGTGGACATTGACTGCTGATGGGGATATATACCTTTCTCTTTCTTTTCTTATTAATTTTCGTTATATAGCGGTAACATAGTATATACCACCTTATCCAAATCTGCCAGTCCCACTGTAACAGATGGTGTTTCTTCATCAAATGTTACTTTTGCTTAACCAACAAACCCACGGACAAAAACTTTTTTCCCCTTTCCAACACACCTGTTCCCCTTTCCACCAGCATTTGTCCTTTTTCAACTCATTTGGTATATGACCAAAAGTGCAACTCTGCAGGGACACCGTACTCAATGCCATCTCAGCACAGCAGCCAGCCCTCGGTCCCTCAGATGTGGACAAGTAAAAGCCCATTTCCTCCTATCCATGACAAAGCGTTGAGATTCACTCTGTGCAGCACTGGTGTTTACTGGAAAAGCAGATCTAAAAATCCGTACCACCTTCTGCAGATACTCCTGTATACGTGCGTCCCTTTCTATGGCAGGAATTATTTCGCCAAATTTTGTCTTGTACCGGGGATCTAACAGTGTGGCAACCCAGTAGTTAGCATTACTTCGAATTCGTACAATCCGAGGGTCATGTTGTAGGTAGTGCAGCAAGAAGGCGCTCATGTGTCTTGTGCATCCAGGAGGACCAAGTCCTTGGTGTGTTGGTGGCAGAGAGGTGAGAATCGTGCCTCCTTCCTCTGCCCTCTCCCCCCAACCTCGCACAACCAAAATGTGAGCAAGCTCTCACTCATCTGCTGAGTCTTCCATGCCCATCGCCAGTTCGTCCTCCATTTCTTCATGGGCTCCTGCACCTTCCTCAACACATTTTGCTGATACTATGCGCCCTTGTTAATCCCTCTCCCCCACCGTCCCTTGACTTCCGCCTAGGTGCCGCTCACCGTCTGGACCTTGTAGATCTTATTATCCCTTCTGCATATGACTCCTCCTGTACTTCCTCCCCTTCCTCTTGGACCAACACCTGACTCCGAATAATGCATACAGTGTGCTCCATCTTGTAGTTGACCAGAATTGTCACGCTGAGAATGGCATCGCCAGTGCTAAAGATCTTCGTCGATATTTGTAAACTGTGTAGAAGGGTGCATAGGTCCTTGATCTGACACCACTCCAGCAGCGTGATCTGCACCACCTCTGGTGGTGCCACAGACGCTGAAAAATGTGCAGATTCAAATTCCTGCGTGTCGGAACATCGCATTTCAGGCATTTAACCGCCAGACCCTAAGACTTTAGGAGCGATGAAAGTTGTTGAGCTGCTGGATGCGAAGGATGAAAGTGAGCACATAGCAGCGTGCCCGCTGCACAAGGCCATGTAGGCCGGGATGGTATTTTAAAAATTGCTGGAGAATCAGATTCAACACGTGAGTTATACAAGGCACGTGTGACACATTGCCCTGACGAAGGGCCGCAGACAGGTTTGCATCATTGCCGCACACGGCTGTTAAGTCACCAACGTAGTCCACTCAATCAATTTGTACTCCGGTCGCCAGGTGACAACGTGTTGCTTTCGTGCATAGTGCTGATGATGGGAAAGGAGTCGATGTCTGCGGCGCAGATGGACGCAGGTTATGGTCACCCACTGGGTTGCGTTACCTTGACAGATACAGAACCACAGGCTGAATGTAGCTGGTGGGTATCTCACAGATGAAGTACCATCATTCAGCTACAACCAATGGGAAGACACCACACCCTTTTTTAGGCCCCTCCTGTCTGCAGACCACTGCCAGACAAAGCTATGAACCTCTTGTTACTGTTACCCCCAGTTCAGTTTTATGAGTTTGTGTGCTTGTTACCTGACTACTTTTCCTGCTTGCTGTTTATGTACCTCGTTGGCCGATCCGCATTTCACCTCTGCTTGTTTTCTGATTAAGTCCTGGCCATCCCATTCTGTTTCTCTTCCTCAATTAATGTTTTTGACCCTGCATGACTACTATTCTCTGGAACTGCAGCCTTCCACAGGTATTGATCAACTTGGGCCCTGTGTAATTCCAAATCACTGTATAGGGGTTAAAGGGTTTCAGGGTTCTGGGTGTCCAGCTTGGTGAGTGGCTTGCCTCTAGCCTATCCTTTACAGCCCATCTGAGTGTGTCGATCCAGGCAGGCGTTACACCATGCCCTCTGCAGAAGGCCATGTAGGCCGGGATAGTGTTTTAAAAATTGCTGGACAACCAGGTTCAACACGTGAGCCATACAAGGCACGTGTGTCACATTGCCCTGAAGAAGGGTCGCAGACTGGTTTGCATCATTGTCACACCCGACCTTCCCTGACTGCTGGCTGAGTGTAGACAACCATTGATGAAACTCGGTCTCACTCTCCAGAGCGAACCGTCCACAATTCCACAGCGGTGTCTCACATTTCCTCTACATTTCAAAGTAAACATTTGACCGCCTGATGGCCTTGAGCTCTGCTGCCAGCATAGTAAGGAGGTGTGTGGGATTCCTTGGGCGCAGTTACAAGGAAGGGTGGCCTGACCACACAGGGTTTGGGCCGAGGTGGAGGACCCACACGAGGTTAAGGAGGCAGAAGCAGTGGAGGAACTTGTACATACAGAGGAAGGATTGACACACAAGTCGTGGGGACGGCAAGACTTGTACAGCAAACCCTTCTCCATCTCTCACCATAGTTACCCAGTGCCCAGTCAGCAACATGTAACTCTCCTGTCCATGCTTACTGGTCCAAGTATCTGTGGTGAAATGCACCCTGTCACACACAGAGTTTCTCAAGGAATCGGTGAGGTTGTGTGCGACCTGCTGTGGTAGCGCGGGCACGCCTTTCTTGGAGAAGGAGTGACGACTGGCCATCGGCTCTTGGGGCAATGCAATGGGCATAAGGTCTCGAAAATCCTCGGTCTCAAAAGGGTGTAAAGGCAGCCTTTCTGTTGTCAACAAGTTGCAGATGATGAAGCTCAACCTCTTAGGCATGTCATGCCCTTCGAAAATCATGTAAAACATAGCGAGGGGAATCCAACCACAGTCTCCCTCATTGCCACTAATTGGGCCACACACACTCCACTTGACTGGCATCAGTTGACCCCCCTTTTGAAAAAGAAAAAAATGCTTTGCATGAAGCACTCTCAAAAATACGCGTGCCTTTCCCGTCCCCTGGCTGACCCAGGGGAAGAAAAGTCCTCTGAGAGCCATGACTTGTTCATCTTGGTTCTTTTTTCAAAAGCGAGGGGACTCCAACCACAGTCTCCCTCGTTTCCACTAATTGGGCCACACACACCCCACTTGACTGGCATCACTTGACCCCCCTTTTCAAAATGAAAAAGATGCTTTGCATGAAGCACTCTCAAACATACGCGTGCCTTTCCCGTCCCCTGGATGACCCAGGGGAAGAAAAGTCCTCTGAGAGCCATGACTTGTTCATCTTGGTTCTTTTAGAAACACAGCGAGGGGACTCCAACCACAGTCTCCCTCATTGCCACTAATTGGGCCACACACACCCCACTTGACTGGCATCACTTGACCCCCCTTTTGAAAAAGAAAAAGATGCTTTTCATGAAGCACTCTCAAAAATACGCGTGCCTTTCACGTCCCCTGGATGACCCAGGGGAAGAAAAGTCCTCTGAGAGCCATGACTTGTTCATCTTGGTTCTTTTAGAAACACAGCGAGGGGACTCCAACCACAGTCTCCCTCATTGCCACTAATTGGGCCACACACACCCCACTTGACTGGCATCACTTGACCCCCCTTTTCAAAATGAAAAAGATGCTTTGCATGAAGCACTCTCAAAAATACGCGTGCCTTTCCCGTCCCCTGGATGACCCAGGGGAAGAAAAGTCCTCTGAGAGCCATGACTTGTTCATCTTGGTTCTTTTAGAAACACAGCGAGGGGACTCCAACCACAGTCTCCCTCGTTGCCACTAATTGGGCCACACACACCCCACTTGACTGGCATCAGTTGACCCCCCTTTTCAAAATTAAAAAGATGTTTGCATGAAGCACTCTCAAAAATACGCGTGCCTTTCGCCTCCCCTGGCTGACCCAGGGGAAGAAAAGTCCTCTGAGAGCCATGTCCACATTGTCAGTGGACAGACACGTCTGCTTATCTGCCAGCAGACCCCCAGCAGCACTGAAGACAGGTTCCGAGAGAACGCTGGCTGCAGGACACGACAAGATCCCCAAGGCATACGTGGCAAGCTCAGGCAATTTATCCAGATTGGAAGCCTAAAATGAGCAGGGCTCAAGTTGCACAGTAATGGCATCGATGTTTCCTTGCATATACTCATATATCTGTGTCTCCTCCTCTTTTTCCTTGTCCAGCTCTTTTGTTTTCGCATGAGTATATGTCCTTGTCACTTTCCCATGTGTTTGTGTTGTGAGTTGTTTGTCACCTTTTGGACACCTTTGAGGGTGTTTTCTAGGTGTTTTTATGTGTTTGTGATTGCCTGCCATTGTTTCCTAGGCAGTTCGAGTTCGGTTCGTCGAATGTTCGACGAACCGAACTCGAACGGGACCTCCATTCGGTGAACCGACCTCGAGCCGAACCGCGACCGGTTCGCTCATCTCTATTGAACGCCTGAAATAAATTAACTTTTTGATGATATTCTAATTTATTGGGAAGTACTTGTATATTGCAAGGTAAATTTAACCTCACAATATACCGTATTTTTCGCTTTATAAGACGCACCTGATTATAAGACGCACCCCCAAATTTGGTGAAGGAAAAGAGATTTTTTTTTAATGTTAAATGGGGTCTATCTTGTAATGCAAGTGTCCGTCTAACAAATCATATAGGGTATATGTCTTTCATAGCCCCCATCCTAAAATTAGCCCCCTTAATTTGGATATGGCCCCCTTATATTGAATATAGCCCCCTTGTCCCCCCAAAGGCCCCCCAGTGATGCCACATGTCCCCCATTGATGGCACACGTCCCCTATTGCTGGCACACATCCCCTATTTATGGCACATGTCCCCCTGTGCTGGCACGTGTCCCCTATTGCTGGCAGCCTGGCACAGGTCTTATATTGCTAGCACATGTCCCCTATAGCTGGCAAACGTCCCCTACAGGTGGCATAGGTCTCCTACAGCTGGCACAGGTCTCCTATGGATGGCACACATCTCCTACAGCTGGCACAGGTCTCCTATGGATGGCACACGTTCCTCTGTGCTGCCTATGGCCCCCTATGGATTGTACACATTCCCCTGTGCTGCCTATGGCCCCCCTATGGATTGCACACGTTACTCTGTGCTGCCTATGGCCCCCTATGCATTGCACACATTCCCCTGTGCTGCCTATGGCCCCCTATGGATTGCACACGTTCCCCTGTGCTAGATATCGCCCTCATTCTCCTGCCCATAGTGAAATAAAACACTCTTTCCTTACCTTCTCAGCGCTGACCCTCCTCGTGTCTCCCTCCATGCTGCTGCTCCTCCTCCACTTCCTGGTTCTCGGTGCCGGTCATGTGATTGGCACAGCAGAGTGATATCATCTCTGCATGCCTGATCACAGTGGAAGCAGGGACACCGGGGAGAAACGCTGGAGGGGGTAAGTAAAGCTTTTTTATTTTAGGATGAGCAGCAGCATGGGGGCCATATCTAACACAGGGGGGGCATGTGCCATCACAGGGGGGCACAGGAACATATAATATGCACCGCTGCCCTAGCACATCACTGCGGTGCGGTTTCAGCACCACGGTGAGGGACAGCGGCTGTGCATATTATATAGGAGAAGGAGATCTAACGCTGCCGCCCGCAGCTTTCACCTGCCACCAGCAGCGCTCCAAAGTTGCCCCCACCTCCCCTGGACCCTGCAGTGTATATATATATATATATATATATATATATATACCCCCCGTATATTCGGATTATAAGACGCGTCTTATAAAGCGAAAAATACTGTAAGCCATAAAAACAATCCCCATAAAACAATTTCCAAATTTATTACAATTTCACAGCACAATTTTTTTTACATTTTCTAAAACATTATGTGGTAAAATAAATGGTGTCTTTTAAAAGTACATCTCA
The DNA here is from genome assembly GCF_048569485.1 of Anomaloglossus baeobatrachus. Classification (NCBI taxonomy): domain Eukaryota; kingdom Metazoa; phylum Chordata; class Amphibia; order Anura; family Aromobatidae; genus Anomaloglossus; species Anomaloglossus baeobatrachus. The sequence goes on from NC_134353.1 coordinate 190,416,063, forward strand.
TCATGCAAAGAGCAACCTCTCATATGTCTAAAATGGAAATTGGCCATGTTGTTAAGGGGTTGATTGAGTTTTCCTTTAGGAAACTGTATAGACATAGACATAGCACAGTATTTGATATGTTTATTTTTTCAATGATTTCATACATTTTTTCAGTGTCCACTGTTTACTAACCTCTCTTTAAATCACAGAGTATTCCGTAAAAATTGAAAACTGTATAACTCAAACTTCATCTGTAGTGTATGCTTTTTGTTTGTTCACTTTTTCATTCATTCATTCCTTTTAATTATAAAACAATCATAGGAAGTTGTGTTCTGACCTGAAGTATAATTAAAAATTATTGATGACATTATTGCTATTCAATATTCTCATTACTTAGTCTGAAAGCAATGCTGCTCCATCTATTTTCAGAGAGCAAGAAATGAAATATCAATCCATAATTAATTACTTGAAATTAATTGATATGAAAGTTTTGACACTAAGCACACAACCTAAATAAAATGATAAAGAATGCAGATATGTCTTTTGTTTTCATTCAAATATGTTTAACTACTGTTAGATATTTTCTTTCTTTACAGATGAGAAAAGGTAAAATAATGTGAGTAATACTTTTGTTTTATAAAACAACCTCCCTTAGGCTAATTTTACACTATCAGTTTTTTGCCATCAGGCATGATCCGGCAAAAAAAAACTGATGCGACGGATCCGTTGCATCAGTTTTTTCCATGCGTTCCTACTGTTTTTTAACGGATCCGTTATCATACTGAGCATGCTCAGTTTAACCCCTTAAGGACGGAGCCAGTTTTGTCCTTAATGCCCAGGCCATTTTTTGCAATTCTGATCAGTGTCACTTTATGAGGCTATAACTCTGGAACGTTTCAACGGATCCCGGTGATTCTGACATTGTTTTTTCGTGACATATTGTACTTCATGATAGTTATAAATTTAGAACGATATTTTTTGCTTTTATTTGTGAAAAAATCGGAAATTTGATGAAAATTTTGAAAATTTTGCAATTTTCAAACTTTTAATTTTTATGCCCTTAACCCAGAGAGTTATGTCACACAAAACAGTTAATAAATAACATTTCCCACATGTCTACTTTACATTAGCGCAATTTCTGAAACAAAATGTTTTGGGGTTAGGAAGTTAGAAGGGGTCAAAGTTCATCTGCAATTTCTCATTTTTTCAACAAAATTCACAAAACCATTTTTTTAGGGACCACATCACATTTGAAGTGACTTTGAGAGGCCTAAGTGACAGAAAATACCTAAAAGTGACACCATTCTCAAAACAGCACCCCACAAAGTACTCAAAACCACATCCAAGAAGTTTATTAACCCTTCAGGTGCTTCACAGGAACTAAAGCAAAGTGGAATGAAAAAAAGCAAAAAATAAAATTTTACCTAAAATGTTGCTCTACCCCAAATTTATTCACTTTTAGAAGAAATAACACAACAAAATGAACCCCAAAACTTGTTACCCACTTTCTCATGAACGCGCCAACACCCCACATGTGGTCAGAAACCTTTGTTTGGACAAATGGGAGGGCTCGGAACAGAAGGAGCAATATTTGCATTTTGGAAAGCAAATTTGGCTGAAATAGATTGCGGGCACCATGTTGCATTTACAGTTCCGCTAAGGTACCTAAACAGAAGAAACCCCTCACAAGTGATGCCATTTTGGAAAGTGGACCCCTCAAGGCTTCTATCTAGGGGTATAGTGAGCATTTTGGATCCACAGGTACTTCACAGATTTTGATAACGTTACATTGTCACATTGAAAATTTTCATTTTTTTCTCAAAAATGTTGCTTTAGCATCAATTTTTTCACTTTTTCAAGAGGTAATTCCAAAAATTTCACCCCAATGTTTGTTACCCACTTTTTTATGAGCGCGGTGATACCTCACTTGTGGTCTGAAACCTTTGTTTGGAGAATTGGGAGGGCTTGGAACGGAAGGAGCAATATTTGAATTTTGGAAAGGAAATTTGGCTGAAAAAGATTGCGGGCACCATGTCACATTTGGAGGACCCCTAAGGTATGTAAACAGCAAAAAACCACCACAAGTGACCCCATATTGGAAACTAGGCCCCTCAAGGAATTTATCTAGATGTTTGGTGAGTACCCTGAACCTCCAGGTGCTTTACAGAAGTTTATAATGTTGAGCCATGAAAATAAAAAAATAAAATTTTACCACAAAATTGTTACTTCAACCAGGTAGTTTTTTTTTTCACAAGGGTAACAGGAAAAAAATCACCATGAAATTTATTTCGCAATTTCTCCTGAGTTTGGTGATATCTTGTACGTGGTGGAAATCAACTGTTTGGGCACACTGCAGGGCTCGGAAGAGAAGGAGTGCAACTTGACTGCAAAATTGGCTGGAATCAATAGCGGACGCCATGTTGCATTAGGAGAGCCCCTGAGGTGCCTAAGCAGTGGAGGTCCCCCACAAGTGACCCCATTCTGGAAAATAGACCCCACAAGGAATTTATCTAGATGTTTGGCGAGTACCCTGAACCCCCAGGTGCTTCACAAAAGTTTATAATGTTGAGCTGTGAAAATAAAAAAAATATATTTTTACCACAAAATTGTTACTTCAACCAGATAGCTTTTTTTTAACAAGAGTACACGGAAAACTATCAGCATAAAATTTATTGTGCAATTTCTCCTGAGTATGCTGATACCTTATGTGTGGTGGAAATCAACTGTTTGGGTGCACAGCAGGGCTCGGAAGGGAAAAAGTGCCATTTGACTGAACAATTGGCTGGAATAATTAGCGGACGCTATGTCACATTTTGAAAGCCCGTAAGGTGCCTAAACAGTGGAGGTCCCCCACAAGTGACCCCATTCTGGAAACAAGACACCTCAAGGCTTTTATCGAGGTGTATATTGAGCATTTTGAATCCACGAATACTTTAGAGAATTTGATAAGCTTAGGTTGCCATATTGAAATTTTCATTTTTTTCACAAAAATGTTGATTTAGCGACACATTTCTCACTTTTTCAAGAGGCAACAACAAAACGTGTACTCCACAGGTTATCTAATTTCTTGTGAGCGCAGGGATACCCCACATGTGGCCAAAAACCTTTGTTTGGATAAATGGGAGGGCTTGGAATGGAAGGAGCACCATTTCAATTTTGGAAAAGTTGAAGTAAATTGCGCGCACCATGTCACATTAGCAGGGCCCCTTGGGTACCTATACATCAGAAACCCCCCACAAGTGACCTCATTTTGGAAACTAGACCCCTCAAGGATTTTATTCAGGAGTATAGTAAGCATTTTGAATCCACAGGCACTTCACAAAAATGTTGCTAGTACACAGTGTCAGCCTTCCTGCAGAGATGTGAGTGTTGTCCACGGGAGAACGCAGCTGCCCATGCCCACGATTTGGGTTCAGGCTGCTGTGGACTTTGGCTCTATTCTACCTGCAGAAAACACTCATCTCCGCAGCATAAATTGACATGCTGAGGCTCGGGAAGCTGCGCCACAGGTCGGTTTATGCTGCAGAGAAAAGAAACACAGTGGGCACGGGATTTCTAAAAATCCTTCCACTGTGCTTCTACTGCACAACGCAGCGTTATGGATGCAGGGAAAACACTCTGCGCCCAAAACGCTGCAAACCCTGATTGTGGGCACAGCGTAAAATGCTACAATGGATGAATGGATAGATGTCAAACATATATATAATGTCCACCCCCCTCTGCAGATTCTAAGCTGGCGCCCTTTAGTGCCTTTCATGTGACACTAAAGGGTGCCTAGCCTTGAATTTAGCCCAAAAGAAAAAAAAATAATTAAAATAAATGACGTGGGGTCCCCCCTATTTTTGATAGCCAGCTAGGGTAAAGCAGACAGCTGTAGCCTGCAAACCACAACTGACAGCTTCATCTTGTCTGGTGATCAATTTGGAGGGCTCCCCAAGCTGTTTTTTTTTTAATTATTTATAAATAAATAATTAAAAAAAACAAAACAAACGTGGGGTCCCCCCAAATTAGATCACCAGCCAAGGTGAAGCTGACAGCTGGGGTCTGGTATTCTCAGGATGGGAAGAGCCATGGTTATTGGACTCTTCCCAGCCTAAAAATAGCAGGCCGCAGCCGCCCCAGAAATGGCGCATCCATTAGATGCGCCAATTCTGGCGCTTCGCCCCAGCTCATCCCGCGCCCTGGTGCGTTGGCAAACGGGGTAATAAATGGGGTTGATACCAGATGTGTAATGTCACCTGGCATCAAGCCCAGCAATTAGTTATGTCACGGCGTCTATCAGATACCCGACATAACTAATTGACAGTAATAAAAAAAAAATTGACAACAAAAAAAAAATTATTTGAAAAAACACTCCCCAAAACATTCCCTAATTAGCCAATTTTGAAAAGAAAAAAAAAAATCCGCTGTAATCCATTCGGACGTCCCACGTCGACTCTGGACCTTCTAGAATATGGGGGACACGTTCAGGGAACGTATCCCCCATTTTCTAGGTGTGAGGACCCTCCATTTGAGGAGAGTGGGTGCAATGAATCTGCACCCACCCTCCCTGGGTCACAGCTGCAGTGTGCCGAGCAGCAGCAGCAGCCAGCGTCCTGAACACAGGAAGCTGTCAGCTGCTCGGCACATGTGACCGGCGTCCGCTGTGAAGGAGCCGGAGGAGGAGGGGGCCGCGGGGGATCAGCGCTCCGACAGGTATGTAGGACACCGGGGAACACCGGGGTGGGGATAGGGGGTGACTTGGCAGGGCCTGGGGAGCAGGTTTCTGTCATATGTGTTATGGCACATACGACAGAAACCATAGGAACAGTGTGAATGTGGCCGGCGCGCTGCTGTGCTCGCCGGTGCGTGCGGCCATCTTGGATTTTCGGGAAGGGGGTTGGGGGTTGGGGGGGCACTTTGGGGACACCGGGGGACCGGAGGGAACCGAGAAAGAGATTTATCTCCCATCTGACATGTTTGATCATGCCAGATGGGAGATAAATCATTTTTTACCGGCGCGGTCATTTACTATAACTTGATGATCGGTATACGGTGTATACCGGTCATCACGTGACTGGGGACCGGAAAAACCGGCCCGAATCATGATCTCCAGGGTCTCAGCTACCCCCGGCAGCTGAAACCCCGGAGATTTTCTGACGCTGGGGGGCGCTATACACTTTTTTCTGCCCGCCGTTTTAAAACGGCAGAAAGGAATAAGTACCCTTTTTTGGTGCCGTTTTAAAACGTAACGCGGTCGTAATGGGGTTAAAAAAACGGATCAGTCGTTGGATTCCATCATATGTCGGATGATGACGGATCCGGCGCCCATAGGCTTCCATTATACAACATGCCGGACGGCGTGGTTTGGTTTTTTGCCCTTGTCAAAAAACGTTCCATGCTGCATCCTTTCCGGCAGCCAGACGAAGAAATTTCACCGGATCTGGAGGATGCCGCATGCAATGCAAGGCCATCCGGCACAATCCGGCACTATTACAAGTCTATGAGGAATAAAATGGATCCGTCGCCGGATCCATTTTATCCGCAATTCGCCGGACTCTGCCTAACGGCGAAAAACTGATGTGTGAAAGCAGCCTTAGGCTACACTCATGCAAATGGGTAAAATGTCCCTCTGCTGTCAGATATTTTTATTGGATGGCACATGGACCCATAGAGTTTCTTAAGTCAATTCAAACATCCGTGAATATAATGGATCGAAGAATCAGATCACTGAGACTTCGAGCATGTCCTATTCTAATTTGATTATGAGGATCACAAAAGGACCTACTCGGTGGATCTGCATACCATCCAAAGAAAAAAATGAGGTAGCACACGGACACTTTACACGGATATGTGAATGTAACCTTGTTATGTATACCAATAATCCTAAGTATATAGTATACTCTCTTATTATGTATAGCACTGTCCTTTATTATGTAGCATCCTCTCTTGTTATATACAGCACAATCACTTATCATAAAGAATCCTCCCTAGTTATGCATTGCATCGTCATTTTTTACATTGCCTATTGTCTTGTCTATAGCGATGTCCCATTATTACATCGTGACTAATGATGAGCGAGTACTAAAAAGCTCGGGTGCTCGAGGCTCGGGCCGAGCATCCCAAGATACTCGTGTACTCGGCCCGAGCACCGAGCCCAATGTTATCCTATGGGAGACCCGAGTATTTTTATGAAATGACCCCCGGCAGCATGTAGAAACCCTAAAAATGTCACAAAAGTCTCAGAAGAGTGCTCAAATGACATGGCAACAGCATGGGGAAGACCCCTTGAAGCATTTATCACTCAAAAGTCACAGCTGTGAACAATTTTGTCCGAGTTTTACGCCATTTTTACGGACTCACCAGAAAACCTTCCAAAATGACACCAAAATGAATTTTCATGGCGGAAATGTTAAGGGCACATACCCAATAGTGAGATAGAGCTGGTGTATGTTACTTTTTGAGATTAATACATGAAAGATTTTACGTAAAACATTGTGTGGCACTCCGATGTCCAAAACGCACGTTTTGTGCTTTTTACTAGCGATGTCGGTCATTTTTTTTTTTATTCTATCTCCCGTCGGTCGGTCTCGCTCTTTCGGTCTCTCTCTGTCTTGTCTGTCCCCCTCTCACAGTCTGTCGGTCATTCTCCCCCCTCTCTCTTACTTACCGTTCCCCGATCACTGCCGCGGCGCTGCACAGCTGTTCACTAAACTCCGGCTTTTCCTCTTTTGAAAAAGCCGGCCGCTCATTAAACAATCTCGTAGTCCCTGCTTTCCTGCTTTTCGGCGCCTATGATTGGTTGCAGTGAGACACGCCCCCACGCTGAGTGACAGGTGTCTCACTGCACCCAAACACAGCAGCCGGTGTGTGTGTGTATACTGTGCAGTGAAATAAATAATTAAATAATTAAAAAAAACGGCGTGCGGTCCCCCCAATTTTAATACCAGCCAGATAAATCCATACGGCTGAAGGCTGGTATTCTCAGGATGGGGAGCTCCACGTTATGGGGAGCCCCCCAGCCTAACAATATCAGTCAGTAGCCGCCCAGAATTGCCGCACACATTAGATGCGACAGTTCTGGGACTGTACCCGGCTCTTCCCGATTTACCCTAGTGCGTTGGCAAATCGGGGTAATAAGGAGTTAATGGCAGCCCATAGCTGCCCCTAAATCCTAGATTAATCATGTCAGGTGTCTCCCCGAGATTCCTTCCATGATTAATCTGTAAATTACAGTTAAAAAACACACACACCCGAAAAATCCTTTATTAAAAATAAAAAACACTAACAAAGTCCCTCATCACCAATTTATTAACCCCGACAAACCCTCCATGTCCGGCGTAATCCACGGACCTCCAGCGTCGCGTCCAGCTGTGCTGCATGCAGGTGACAGGAGCTGCAGAATACACCACTGCTCCTGTCACCTCCACACAGCAACTGAGGTGAGTAGCGCGATCAGCTGAGCTGTCACTGAGGTTACCTGGATCCAGCGGTGGATGCAGCGGTGGCGCCGGGTAACCTCAGTGACAGCTCAGCTGATCGCACTACTCACCGCCGCACTGGTCAGCTCCACGCAACAACTGAGGTGAGTATAGCGATCAGCTGAGCTGTCACTGAGGTTACCTGGATCCAGCGGTGGATGCAGCGGTGGCCGCGGGTAACCTCAGTGACAGCTCAGCTGATCGCGCTACTCCCCGCCGCTCCGGTCAGCTCCATGCAGCAACTGAGGTGAGTATAGCGATCAGCTGCTGTCACTGAGGTTAATCACGGCACCGCTGGATCCAGCGGTGGCCGTGAGTTACCTGACTGACAGCAGCTGATCGCACTACTCACCTCAGCTGCTGTGTGAAGCTGACAGGAGCGGCGGTGTATTCTGCAGCTCCTGTCACCTGATTGTAGCAGAGCTGGACGCGACGCTGGAGGACTGTGGAGTACGCCGGACATGAAGGGTTTGTCGTGGTTAATAAATTGGTGATGAGGGACTTTGTTATTGTTTTTTATTTCTAATAAAGGATTTTTTCGGGTGTGTGTGTTTTTTAACTGTAATTTACAGATTAATCATGGAAGGAATCTCGGGGAGACGCCTGACATGATTAATCTAGGATTTAGTGGCAGCTATGGGCTGCCATTAACTCCTTATTACCCCGATTTGCCAACGCACTAGGGTAAATCGGGAAGAGCCGGGTACAGTCCCAGAACTGTCGCATCTAATGTATGCGGCAATTCTGGGCGGCTGCTGACTGATATTGTTAGGCTGGGGGGCTCCCCATAACATGGGGCTCCCCATCCTGAGAATACCAGCCTTCAGCTGTATGGCTTTATCTGGCTGGTATTAAAATTGGGGGGACCGTACGCCGGTTTTTTTAATTATTTGTTTATTTATTTTACTGCACAGTATAGACAAGCCCACCGGCTGCTGTTATTGGGTGCAGTGAGACACCTGTCACTCAGCGTGGGGGCGTGTCTCACTGCAACCAATCATAGGCGCCTGTGGGTGTGGAAAGCAGGGAATATGAGATGGCTGTGTGCAGAGCACAGCGCGCCCGCCGGTATAAAGGCTCGGTCACGCTGTGCAGGCCGGCCAATCACTGCAATTCCACAACTAACAGGGCTGTGGCATTGCAGTGGTCTGCCAGATAATCCCTGCATGAGGGCTGGCTCTCAAAAGAGCGCCAACATGCAGGGAGGAAGACCACGAGTACAGCACGAGTATCGCGAAATTACTCGGTACCCGCCGAGTAGCCCGAGTACAGTGATACTCGTGCGAGTACCGTGTAGTAACAAGCATACTCGCTCATCACTAATCGTGACATCTCTTGTTATATATATGTACAGTACTGTTATTTATTACATAGCATATTTTCTTGATGTTTTTATTATTCGTAGCATCCTCTATTTATTACATAGGTCTCTCTTGAGATATGAATTAGCGACTGTTAAAGAAATAGCATCAGACCAGAAGACCTGTACGTTAGACTCCTGTATTAGAAAATAATCTTTCCCATCTTTCATCAGCTGTCAATTTATTTTAAATCTAGTCACTGAACATGTGGTGATTGCCTGGCAATCATAGTAATGTCATAGCCATTTTTGCTACTGTCATTATTGTGATTGGCTAGTCGCATAGTGTCAAAGGGTTTATAAAAGACCCAGTAGCACCATGCTCAACACACTGTACCCATAAATAGTCTAGGGAGAAATTCTGCTGAAGAAGGGACAGTGTCTAATAGCACCACAGTTCCTGCTAGTGCAGCATTAAACCAAAAGTCCTTTTAACAGCTAATTGAAATAGATAATATTCTATACTAATACCGCTCGTACTCTGCAATTAGGGAATAGTTAGCTTCTGGAGTAAAGATAGTGTATTAGACGCATGTATATGTGACACCCTTACAAAATCAGGTTGTCACAGGAGACTGCATCCATCTTCCAAATGCAGGACTCTCTCCTCCTTGCCCTTCCAACACAACCCACACACAGGTACAAACATTAGCCACAAAAGCCTAGTCACCCCCCCAAAGACAATAGGGACACACCAGTGGATGGGGCCAGGTAGATGGTGATGCCCACCTAGGGGTCCTGAGGTGTTAAGGGGAGGGAACACGACAGTAAAATAGAACAGTCTAGTGCTGACAGTGGAAGTGAGAGGAGTGAAAGTGAAGTGATAGTCGGGAGTTGTAGCTACCGGACTACCGGACTACCTGGGCTGACTAGGTGGCAGAGGCAGAGCAGGTCCACAGGCGACGGAGATCCGGTCGCGGGAGACCTTAAGTTGACCAGGTCAGGGTTGTAGCCCACCGGTGCCGACAGCAGGAATCCAGTCCGGAGGCCATGCGCAGTCGAGGTACCTGGACTAGAGATGAGCGATGTAAACCTACAACTTCCCTTAAAGGAAAACAACAAAAATCCCAGTTGCCAAAACACCAATAAATTAGATAAAGGGGGAGACCACTGGTAAGATAGAGACCAAGACAAAAGTTCTTAGTGAAATACAAAAAAATTTTAATAAACTACATGTGATGTGACATAAGGACAGACAGTAGTGACGAATAGGATCTTAAAATCGCCAGACACAAAATTGCACAAACACCACCTGCAGATATAATGAAGTTACTAGATATGTGAGGGTTAATGTAAAGAACCCCCAGAAAACCAGAGAACGGGGAGATCATGTAATAAATAGTAGACAGATAATAGTCACCCAAGTGTACCTCTCCCTATATATGCCAAGGGAACATGTCACTAAATAAACATATAAGAGTAACTACCTTGAGACATGTCGGGAGTGCTGACAGGCCGAGCAAGTGGTGGTGGGCAGAGCCTTGCCGCGTGTTTCACCAGGCGTGGCTTCGTCAAGAGTGAGCGATGTTCGAGGTTCGAGTTACGCCAATTTCATGTTCGAGTGATTTTGGGGGGTGTTCGTGTCGTTCGACGAACTCGAACAATTTGCTAAAAGTTCGGTAGTTCAAGTTACGTTCGAGACCGGTTCGATCACCAAAAGCATGGCTTTTCACAGCTACGTGTGCAGGGAGCCATGCTGGCAGCCTGCGGTAAGCTGGTAACCAGGGTAAATATTGGGAATCCAAGCAGAGCGCTTTGCTTAGTAACCCGATATGTACCCTGGCTACGTGTGCAAAAATCCCTGAAAGCCACACTGAAGCACTTCCGTGTGACTTCCGTCGGATGGTGCTGCAGTCTGTGTCCCGCTCCAGCCCCACGGCTGCCCGATCAGCAGTGTCCGCAGCTGCCCACCCTGTACGGTGCCTGCAGCTGCCCACACTGTAGTGTGTCCGCAGCTGTCCGCTCAGCAATGTCCGCAGCTGCCCGCATTGTAGTGTGTCCGCAGCTGCCCGCTCAGCAGTGTCGCAGCTGCCTGCACTGTACGGTGTCCGCAGCTGCCCACACTGCAGTGAGAGCAGCCGCGGGGATTACAAGCGCTGCCGTCAGGAGGTTAGTAACGTTCCTTACCTGCGGTGATGAAGTCCTTCCCTCCTGACGTCAGCGCTGTCACTGCCTTCCATGGCTGCCGCTTGTCACATCTCCTCTCGCTGCCTCTTAGTAGCGGTGACGTCACAGGCTTCTGTGATACTTGGTTTGTGAAGGCGGAGGTCATTGAACTCAGTGACAGCGCCGCTGTCAGGAGTGCAGCGATCACCGCAGGTAATGTATCCCGCTAACCTCCTGACAGCAGTGCTCATCATGCCCTGCAGTGACCTGGGCTGACCTATTGATGTTAGCTCAGGTCACTGCTCTCCCAGCCAATATGGAACATTCTGTTCTTCATTGACTGGGACATTGACTATGGTATGGATCAACGTGGGACCCCCTTGGATTACACCAGACCTGGATTTGTTTTTCTTTCTAATAAATTGGTGAAAAAGGGAATGTGTTGAGGAGTGTTTTTTCAAATAAAAATGTGTTTGATGTCTATTTTTTTTTTATTACTGACTGGATTGGTGATGTAGGGTATCTGATAGACGCCTGACATCACGAACCCCAGGGCTTGATGGCAGGTGACATTACACATCTGGTATTAACCCCATATATTACCCCGTTTGCCACCGCACCAGGGCAACGGGATGAGCTGGAGCGAAGCACCAGTAATGGCGCATCTAATGGTTTTGCCCCTTCTGAGGCAGATGTGGCCTGCTATTTTTAGGCTGGGGAGAGTCCAATAATCATGGACCTACCTAGTCTGAGAATATCAGACCCCAGCTGTCCGCTTTACGTTGGCTGGTGATCCAATTTTGGGGGGACCCCCACGTGTTTTTTTTTTTTAAATTATTTATTTAACTTAAAATAACAGCAAGGGCTGCCCTCAGTTTTGGATTACCAGCCAAGGTGAAGCTGCCAGCTGTGGTCTGCAGGCTGCAGCCGTCTGCTTTACAATAGCTGGCTATCAAAAATAGGGGGAACCCCACTAAATACAAGGCTAAGCACCCCTTAGTGCCACATGAATGGCACCAAAGGGTGCAAAATTACAAAATGCAGGAGAGTGGGACATTATATGTCTTTCTGCCATTATAATGACAGAAAAGGCTGATATGAAGTGTACAAGCACAGGAAAATCACCAAAGCGCTCTACGCTGTGGAAAGCAGTAGAAAATGGCACTGGAGTAAACATGTGACTGCCTCATGTAGGTTGAAGCTATGGCTCGTGGGTAAAATTTATGTATTTTCCCTCCTTCAGTTTTTTTGTGGTATGCAAAAAACGGAAGGCACACAGCTGTCAAACGGATGACATACGGGCCGTATACGGAACGGAAACAAATGCCACACGGATGCATCCGTGAAAAAAAGGAGGACCGCAAAAACAGATCGGTCATGTGAATGTAACCTTATTCTAATCTGCCGTTTATAAACAGTAGGCAGAAATTAGTGAATAGCGCCCCACAGCGTCAGAAAATCTCAGGGGTTTCAGGGGGTAGCTGAGACCCTGGAGATCATGATTCACGGTTTTCCCGGTCCCCGCTCACATGATCACCGGTATACGCCGTATACCGATGATCACGTTACAGTATAAATGACAGCGCCGGTAAAAAAGTATTTATCTCCCATCTGGCATGAACAAACATGTCAGATGGGAGATAAATCTCCTCCCCAGTCCCCCGGTGTCGCCAAAGTGCCCCCCCCCCGACCTCCTCCCGGAAATCCAGGATGGCTGCGTGCACAGCAGTGCGCAGGCCGCATTCACCCTACTTCTCTGATTTCTGTCCCATGTGCCATGACACATGCGACAGAAATCTCCTCCCCAGGCCCTGCCAGGTCACCCCCTATAACCCCACCGATGTTCCCCGGTGTCCCACAGTACCTGTGCGGCGTTGATCCCCTGTGGCCCCCTTCTTCACAATAGACGCTGCCGCATGCACACAGCGGCTGTCAGCTCAGCTTCCTGTGTTCAGACACAGTGAGTGGCGGTAACCATGCATCTGTAAGCTACTGCAATGCCCTGCTCATGAGATAAGGAACATAGTTGATCAGGAGAGCTATACTACATTTCCAAATGGAGGTATTTAATTTTATAGTTTCCCTGCTGAACAACTACCAAACATGACAGTTCATTATACACCACAAGAAAACATGTCTAAATAGCAATCTCTGTTGTTTAGTATTCATTCAGCAGGATAACTTGACTTAAAGGGGTATTCCATCTCCAAGTTCCTATCCCCAATATATAGTAGGTGGAATAGCAATAATATTAGCAAATACCAATATTTGGAAATGTAGAATAGTTCTCCTTATTAGGCATGCCCTTACCTCATGAGCAGGGCATTGCAGCTTTGGTAGCAACAGTTACGACATGGACTCTGCTGCTGTGGACCCGGGGAGAGTGGGTGTAGACTCATTGCACCCACACTCCTCACATGGAGGGTCTGCACTCCTAGAAAATGGGGGATACATTCCCTGAGAGTGTCCCCCCATATTCTAGATGGTCCAGAGTCATCGTGGGACCCCCTTATTTTTTTTTCCTTACAATAAATTGGTGAAAGAGGGAATGTTTTGGGGAGTGTTTTTTCAAATAGATTTTTTTTGTCTTTTTTTTTGTTAGTACTGACAGTTTGTGATGTCGGGTATCTGATAGACGCCATGACATCACAAACTGCTGGGCTTGATGTCAGGTGTCCTTACAACTAGTATCAACCCAATTTGTTACCCCGTTTTCCACTGCACCAGGGCACGGGATGAGCTGGGGTGAAGCGCCAGGATTGGCGCATCTAGTGGATGCGCCACTTCTGGGGCACCTGCAGCCTGCTATTTTTAGGCTGTGAAGGGCCAATAACCATGGACCTTCCCACCCTGAGAAATCCAGACCACAGCTGTCCGCTTTACCTTGGCTGGTGATCCAATTTGGGGGGACCCTACATTTTTTGTAATTATTATTATTTATAAAATAATTATAAAAAAGAGCCTGGGATGAGCTCCACATTGGATCACCAACCACGGTAAAGCTGCCAGCTGTGGTTTTCAGGCTACAGCCGTCTGCTTATCCTAGCTGGCTATCAAAAATGGGGGGACCCACGTCATTTTTTTTTTAACTATTTTTTTAAATAAAAAAAATGAATGGGCTTCCCTGTATTTTGATTGCCAGCCAAGGTAACGCCAGGCAGATAGGGGTGGACACCCGTAGCTGTAGGCTTTATCTGCGCTGAGTATAAAAAATACCGCGGGGCGCTACGTCATTTTTTTTTAATGATTTATTTTTACAGTACTGTGATGTCAGGCAATCAAAATACAGGGAAGCCCATTTTTTTTAGTTATTTAAATAAATAATTAAAAAAAAATATATGGGCTCCCTCTGCATTTTTTGTATTGCTAGCTAAGGGTAATCCAAGCAGCTATTGGCTGCTAACCCCCACTGCTTGGTGTTACCTTCACTGACAATAGAAAATCCAGGGAAGCACTTTTTATTTTTGTTGCCAAAAAACTGAAAAAAAAAAAAAAGGACGTGAGCTTCGCCATATTTTTGTATGCTAGCCAGGTATAGCAGGCAGCTACGGCTGCCCCCAACCCCCAGCTGCCTATTTGTACCCGGCTGGGAACTAAAAGTATAGGGAAGCCCTTTTTTTTAATTATTTCATGAATTTCATGAAATAATTAAAAAAAAAAACGACATGGGCTTCGCCCCATTTTTGTGTCCAGCCAGGTACAACTATGCAGCTGGGGATTGGAATCCGCAGCACAGGTTGGCCCGAGCTTTCTGGGCCCCTCTGCTGCGAATTGCAGTCCGCAGCTGCCTCAGAAAATGGCGCTTTCATAGAAGCGCCATCTTCTGGCGCTGTATCCATCTCTTCCAGCTCCCCTGATGCCGGGTGTCTTGCTGGGTAATAATGAGTTAATACTGGCTTTGTTTAACTAGCTAGTATTAAGCCAGAGATTCTTAATGTCAGGCAAGTTTGACCCGGCCATGAAGAGTCTCCAATAAAGGGTTAAAAAAAAGACACCACACAGAGAAAAAATACTTTAATAGAAATAAATACACAAACACATTAGAGACTCCATGTTTATTACTCCCTCTCATGCCTCCACGATGATAGTCTTCTGTCTTCTTTCTCCTTCAACCCATCCAGCTCTGCTACATCAGACAGTACTGCATGGAGGAAGACGTTGCTCCTCCGTGCAGTCTAATCACTCAGTGAGAGTGAGCAGAGGCTGCGTGATGTAAGCAGTGACGTCACAGCTGATAGGCAGGTTAGCAACGGTGCTCCGATCACGTGATTCCCGATGCCGCTATTCACCGGCTGTGGCATCTAGTCCCTGCATGTGGGCTGACTCTATAAAAAGCCGACATGCAGGAACGGGGAAGCCGACCATGTGCCAAAGCATCTCGCTGGTACACGGACATGCTCAAACGAGCACCGCGTACCAGAGAGATGCACTGACAGGACCTAGCATGACGTCTAGCCATGTGACCAGTCTGTAGCCAATGAGATCATAGACACATGACTGGTCACATGCTATTTTGACGTCACGATAGGTCCTATCATCAGTGCTGGTTACCGGGAGGACGCAGCATTTATCGGAAGGAAAAGCGGCGGGAGACAGAGTGCAGGACGCATCGCGGGGACCTGTAAGTGTAATGGCAATGTTTTTTAACTGTATGTGTACATGTATAATGTGTTTTTATGTGTTTGTGTTTGCCTCCCATTATTTTCAATGGGGTTCGAATTGGTTCATCGATCGTTCGTCGAACCTTCGTCGAATGGAGCCTCCATTCGACGAACCGAACCGAACTCGAACGCTAGGGGGGTGGCTCATTTCCAACCTGGACCCCAGGGCGAGGACAGCTTCAAGCACCTTTCCGATTAACCAGCAGGGGACAAGATTCCACGTCTTGTCCCAGTAGGAAGCCCAGATAGAGCGAGACAGAAGCCCAACACGGGGGATAGGGCGTCTGCAAGTGCCTGCAAAAATCCCAAGGGTCAGATCTCGCGGGCTACTGCTCCCACAGCAAATCACTGGGAGTGGACTTTCCCATTTCATGCGGACTAGTCAACACATGAGACATCAAACTAGAGTGCAGGAGGAATGGCCCCTGTTCTGTTCACTGGTGTGCGGGACCCGGGCACACCCCTCCGGAAGCTACCGGTATCCGGCACTTGGTTTACTACTTGGACTCTGTGTGACTTATTCAAAAACAGTGATTACACCAGTACCATCCGGTCCAGCCTGCAGATTCCACTCCACCTACACCTGGGCCCCAGGATAACACCTCCCCTACCTGTGGAGGTTATACCATCCTGCTGCCCCGCTCCATCAGCCCTGGGTGCCCCATACCAAGGCAGCGGTGGTGTCACCAAACTATCACCGCAACCCACGAGTGGCATCACTGACAAACTCTCCCCTGTAAATAACCCCCTTTTTACAGTTGTGGGTGGCGGGCTGCTGCACGAGCCCCAGATCCGGCAGCCACTTGAGCCACAGCCACGATCCCAGATCCAAGTGCCTTGGGTAGCCTCCCTTGCCGTGGCCTGAGCCCCCGCCCGAGACATATACAGGGATTCAAGCCTTACAGGCCTTGCTGCTGCTACATACAACCAACAGAAATTTTCAGGGCTAATTTAAATAGATTATATTCTTTAATAATATCACTCTTATCTGTATTTAGTGTAAGCTAGCTGCTGGAGAAGGGATGTTGTATTACAGCCATGTAGGCAGGAATTCTAGCCTAACAGACTTTACTGCTGCTATGTAAAAAAACTATTTTATTCTATAATAATAACAACTCTCTTATCTGCATTTAGTATGGAGCAAGCTGCTGGAGAAGGGAGAGTGTATTAGAGGCATGTAGGCACGTATTTTAGCCTTACAGACCTTGATGCTGCTAAAGAAAAAATGTATTCTATTTTTTTAATAATACCGCTTTTATCTGCATTTAGTGTGGGGCAAACTGCTACAGAAGGGATAGTGTATTAAAGGCATGTAGGCAGGGATTCTAGCCATACAGACCTTGCTGCTATGTAAAAATTAATTTCTTTTCTCTAATAATACTGCTCTTATCTGCATTTAATGTAGGGCAAGCTGCAGGAATAGGGACAGTGTTTTAAAGTAATGTAGGCATGGATTCAAGCTTTGCTGTTGTATTGTTAACCCAAACATTCTTTTAAGGACTAATTAAAATCTATTCTCTTCTCCAATAATGCTCTTAGCTGCAATTAGTGTACGGCTAGCTGCTTGAGAAAGGATAGTGTATTAGAGGCATATAGGCAGGAATTTAGCATTACATTCCTTGCAGCTGCTATGTAAAAATCTATTCTACTCTATAATAATACCGCTATTATCTGCATTTAGTGTGGAGCAAACTGCTGGAGAAGGGGGAGTGTATTAGAGACATGTAGGCAGGGATTCTAGCCATACAGACCTTGCAACTATGTAAAAATTATTTTCTATTCTCTAATAATATCTGCATTTAGTGTAGGGCAAGCTGCAGGAAAAGGGACAGTGTTTTAAAGTCATGTAGGCAATGATTCAAGTCTTACAGACCTTGCGCTGCATTGTTAACCAAAACATCCTTTTCAGGGTTAATTAAAATCTATTCTATTCTCCAATAACACTGCTCTTAGCCGCAATTACTGAAGGGCTAGGATAGTGTATTAGAGGCATGTAGGCAGGGATTTAGCATTACAGTCCGTGCTGCAGCAACATAAAACCAAAAGTCCGTTTCAGACCTACACCAATTCTATTATCTATTAATACAGCTATTAGCTGCATTTAGTGTAGGGATTGCTCCTGGAGGAGGAATAGTTGTGGATTAGAAGTATATAGGCAAGGTATATTGCTTTATAGTCCTTTTTGAGGCATACTGCTACTGCAAGCTAAATGCATTGGTCAACGCACTGGTGATGTTATGGGACATATACTTGTGTCAGGCGAGGACTACAAACTGGGAAACATAATGACGGCTGGAGACCAAGTACCATGAGATGGCCACTGCCATGAGTTTGCAGAAAGCCTCAAAGTCCAGAAGCCTAAACAGCAACATATCCAGAGCAAGCAGTCAGGATATGTAAGTATAAAAAAGACAGTTGCACTCTGAAATGCTAAAGCATGCGAACCATCGCTGTAAGAATATAGCCATGCATTACTGCTTAAGGAAATATAAGAAAAAATTAAATAACATATTTAGCATACAAAAATGGCACAGTAGCTACGTCACAGCATATCTCATTTACTGGGTACCTCTCTGGGTTTAAAAACCTCCATGTGTATTCACGAATAGGAACTTGTTAATGGAGAATAAAATGACCTGTGGCTAATGGAGGAGGAGTGCACAGTCAGAAGGCATGACCCCATAATTTAGACAAAAAGACTGACGGCACTCCCAAACATACAGTCTGAACAAGTGCATAACTGAACAAGGCTTATAATGACAAAAAAGACAGTTGCTCTCTGAAATGCTAAAACATGCAATCCTTAAATATAAAGCCCGCTTTAAACGCTGCAATATATCTTACAATTTGTCGGCGGGGTCACGTCGTAAGTGACGCACATCCGGCATTGTAAGTTACATTGCAGTGTGTGACAGGTACGTGCGATTACGATTGAACGGTAAAAAGTTCATCGCACGCACGTCATTCATTCCTCATGGATTGAACGTCAGGTTGTTCATCGTACCCGGGGTAGCACACATCGCAGTGTGTGACACCCCGGGAACGATGAACAGCTCTTACCAGCGTCCTGCGGCTCCCGGCCCACAATGTGGAAGGAAGGAGGTGGGCGGGATGTTTACGTCCCGCTCAGCTCCGCCCCTCCGCTTCTATTGGCTGGCTGCCGCGTGACGTCGATGTGACGCCGAACGTCCCTCCCACTCCAGGAAGTGGACGTTCGCCGCCCACATCGAGGTCATATGGACGGGTAAGTACGTGTGACGAGGGTTAATCGTATGTGCGGCACGTTCAACAAATTGAACGTGCCGCACATACGATGGGGGCGTTGCAAATCGCATACGATATCGTATGTGAAATTGCAACGTGTAAAGCAGGCTTTAGAATATGGACATGCATTAATGCTGAAGGAAATATAAGAAAAATTAGATATTTAACATACAAAGATGGGCATTTCTAGATCTGGCCAGTAGCCATGTCACAGCATATCTCATTTACTGGGAACCAACTCTGAACTAAAGCCTCTCTCTGGGTTTAGAAACCTCCATGTGTATGGGCAAATAGGAACCTGCTAATAGAGAATAAAATCACCTCTGGCTAATGAGGTCCACAGTAATAAGGCATGACCCCATAATCTTGACAAAAAGACTAAGAGCACTACCTAACATGCAGTCTGAACAGGTGCATAACTGAACATGACAAAAAAAGACACTTGCACTCTGAAATGCTAAAGCATGCAAAACATGTTATGTGTGTCAGATAGCCAAGCTTCATAGCCACCACCAGGTTATGTCTATTTTCACACATGACCATGCCTTGTTGGCAGTGAGAACCACAAAAGAATAAGAAATTATTTTTA
Source organism: Anomaloglossus baeobatrachus (assembly GCF_048569485.1). Lineage (NCBI taxonomy): Eukaryota > Metazoa > Chordata > Amphibia > Anura > Aromobatidae > Anomaloglossus > Anomaloglossus baeobatrachus. Next base: position 190,435,482 of record NC_134353.1, read on the forward strand.
GCAGAGCTTGTTGCCACTTTGAGGCAGTGCTGCAGTACTCATAGCTGATATGGATGACATGCACTGAGATGACGTTTCGGAGATGGAGGAGGCTGAGTGCAGGAACTGGTGTAGGAGGTGGAGAAAACCCTGATGGAAATAGGTCCTGCAGTCCTCAGCGTCAGTAGCAATATGTACCATCTTGGGGTCCGACTTGGTTCCGGCCTCCACAAAGTTCACCCTTTGTGTCATCAGGGAAATGTAGTGTCCCTGGACACAAGCCCTTGTCCACATGTTGGAAGTTAAGTGGACATTCCAAGAAACTGTGTCTGTCAAAGCATGGGTGATGATATCGAACACGTGCTGGAGTAAGGCGGTGACTGCACATAATGAACAATAGTGGTGGCTGGAGACTGACTACTGCTGGATAGCCTTTTATTAGTTAGGGCTGCCTGATGCCCCTTTAAAATCTATGAGAGAGGGCCACCTGATGGCCCTACAACATTTGTGAATGAAAGCTGCCTGATGGCTCTCCAACATTTATAATTGTGCACTCACTGTTGGCCCTCCAAAATTGAAGTTTATATATATGGTGACCTCGGTAAGAATTCATTTGACCTCATTTGTCCGGGAGCACTTGGGCACCAGCGATCATAATATGGTAAGCTTCAACATAATATTCAATAGAACATTTCAAAGGGGGAAACCTGGAATTTTAGGAAAGCTGATTTCAACAAATTAAGGGAAGAGCTTAAATGTGTAGATTGGGACAAAGTCATGGTAACTGGGGATACCGAACATACATGGGGTAAGTTTAAGGATATACTACTAGAGTCCTGTAAAAAACATATACCCAGTGGTAATGTCCAGGAATAAAAAGAAACCACTATGGATAAATAAGACTGTACAAAGTATAATAAAACAAAAACAAAGGGCATTTAAAATCTTAAAGGCTGAGAATACAGAAATAGCATTGCAGGAGTATAAAGATATCAATAGGAAATGTAAAAAAGAAATCAAACAAGCAAAATTAGCTACTGAAACAAAAATCGCCAATGACATTAAAATAAATCCCAAAATCTTTTATAAATACATTAATGCCAAAAGGAAAACAAAGGATAGTATCGGCCCCTTAAAATATAATAACAAGTTAGTTATAGAGGACAAACAAAAGACTGAGATATTAAATAGGCATTTCTCATCTGTATTCACCAAGGAACTGACTGTACCAGGGATCATTCAACAAGTGAAAAATCAAAGTCCACCACCCGATATAATTAATTTAACACAAGATGAAGTACGTCTACGTCTGAGTAAATTAAACATTGACAAATCCCCAGGGCCAGATGGCATTCATCCACGAATATTGAGGGAATTGAGCTCCGTAATCGACAGACCGCTGTATCTCATATTTTTAGACTCACTTGTAACAGGGTTGGTGCCTCAGGATTGGAGGATTGCTGATACCGATATTTAAGAAAGGTAAGAGGGTAGATCCAGGCAACTACCGTCCAGTAAGCCTGACATCAGTAGTATGCAAAGTTTTTGAGGGCATTTTAAGGGATGACATGCAAAAATATATTGCAGAAAATAATATGATAACTGACAAACAGCATGGATTCATGAAAGATAAGTCGTGTCTAACCAACCTGTTGGGGTTCTATGAGGGGGTAAGTTCAAACCTGGATATTGGTAATGCAGCTGATGTGATTTATTTGGACTTTGCAAAGGCATTTGATACTGTACCACATAATAGCCTTATACTAAAGCTCCAGAAGCAAGGACTAGGGGACACAATATGCAACTGGATAAGGAATTGGCTAAAAGATAGGAAACAAAGAGTAGTAATAAATGGTACATTCTCTAAATGGGCTATAGTCAGCAGTGGGGTGCCGCAGGGATCTGTGCTTGGACCGATTCTTTTTACTCTCTTTATTAATGACCTTGTGGATGGGATTGATAGTACAGTGTCAGTCTTTGCCGATGACACCAAACTATGTAGGATATTAAAAACTGACCTGGATAGTACAATATTACAAAAAGATCTGGATAAGATGTCAGAATGGGCAGATACTTGGCAAATGAGATTTAATGTTGAAAAATGTAAAGTAATGCACCTAGGACGGAGTAATCCTATAGCTGCGTATACATTAAATGGAAGTAAACTCGGGACTACAGAACAGGAGAAGGACTTGGGTATTCTCATTACAAATAAGCTGAGCAGCAGCACTCAATGTCAAGCAGCAGCTGCTAAAGCAAACAAGATTTTAGGGTGTATAAAAAGAGAGATTAGATCCCGTGATCCCAACGTATTGTTACCCCTCTATAAATCACTTGTAAGGCCACATCTGGAATACGGGATCCAGTTTTGGGCTCCACATTTTAAAAAGGACATTCAGAAGTTAGAGTCAGTTCAAAGGCGGGCAACTAGACTATTACAAGGAATGGAAGGCCTCCCATATGATGACAGGTTGAAAAAGTTAGATATGTTTAGCTTAGAAAAAAGACGTCTCAGAGGAGATCTCATTTATATGTATAAATACATGTGTGGTCAATATAAAGGACTGGCACATGACTTATTCCTTCCAAAGACAGTACTAAGGACCAGGGGGCACTCACTGCGAGTGGAAGAAAAGCGATTCCGAAACCTAAATAGGAAAGAGTTCTTTACAGTTAGAGCGGTCAGACTGTGGAATACACTACCACAAGAGGTAGTAATGGCAGATACTATAACAGCTTTTAAAAAAGGGCTGGATGATTTCCTCAGTACACAAAACATTGTTGGTTATAAATGGCTTAGTGACTAAATGTAGAACTGGTGGAGGAAGGTTGAACTAGATGGACCTAGGTCTTTTTTCAACCTAAGTAACTATGTAACTATGTAACTAGTTCTCCTATCTATTGGTTTGGAGGAGTTGAAAAAGCGGTGTAGACAAATTACTTGCCATATTCTTTTGGTCATTAAATCTTTACTAGCGTCTGAATGGAAAGAAACAGATGTCCTATCAATACAAGAAGTTATAGATAGGGTTTCCTTACACAACATCTATGAGTACACCATAGCCCTGAAGGAAAGTAACGTTTCTAGATATGCTGAGAGGTGGTATCTGTGGTCTCTTAAATTTAACCCAACCCTTAAGATCTACGAAGTTTGATGTTATTCTCTTGGTTTGTTTTGGGGGTTTTTCTACATATATTGGTTGTTTGAATTTTCTTACTGTTTGCAAATTTTGCCTTATATTTGCAGTATGTTTCTTTGGCATAGTAATAGTTGCTAGGAATCCTGGAGTTGTTTTTTTTGTTTTTGTTTTTTAATTTTACCTTTAAAATTATATATAAAGCCTATTGTTTGTTAAAAATGTCAAAAATTGTAAAACAAGTAATTTCAATGCTTACTACACCTCATTTTATGTTTCCCTTTTCCCTATTATAAATAAAGACCGTATACAAAATTGAAGTGTGAGGATCAATTGAAAGACCTCCAAAATTTATGATTATGATTTATGAAGGGCCACCTGTGGGCTGTCTGATGACCCTCTAAAATCGTGAGTGAGGACCGCTTGATAGTCCTCCAAAATTTATAATTTAGGGCTGTTTGATGGCCCTCAAAAATGTATTAGTGAGAGAGACTTGCAGGTTCTGAAAAGTTTATGAGTGAGGTTCTCTGAAGGTTCTCAAAAATGTATGAGTCACGGCAGCCTGATGGCATTCCAATAATTATGTGTGATTTGCTTCTGATGGACCTCTAAATATTTGTCGTTAGGACCGTATGATGACCCTATTTGTATGGAGGATAAGATGGTGAAGGACAAGAAAAATAATAAAACTATGAACCGTATAACCTTTTTGTAAAGGGAAGAGGACATGGTAATACACCAGAAAAAAAAGAACACATAAACCCTTGTCCTGGGAGCTTGCAGTGTGTGGGTGCTCTGTGGAACAGTTGCTCAGTTTCTACCTTTCATGTGCCTGTATTCAAACTCTATGCACTGTGGTCAGCTTCTCTGTGCACCAGATCACAGTAGACACACTTTTAGTTTTCGATGTTTTTGGTTTTATTAGAGTAACATGGGTATTAATTTACTCTTTTGCCTGCCAAATCACCTTTGGGTGGGACCTTGAATATATTTTGAAGTCCAGTCATATTGCTGTTAGTTTCTGCCAGTCAGTGGAATACAAACTAATATATTTTTTTCTGTTGTTTTTGTTCACCACTCTGCACCTATCCTATGTTTGTTGTTAAAAAGTAGGCAGCATATTATTTAGCAATATTCAGCTTCTCTGGTATTTTGTATTCTTTTTTGCCTTATTCACTCTGGGATCATTTTCTACTTCAGCACACCTATCCTTGTGTAGTTAATTTACACTTTGCATTGGCATCTGGCTCTTTAGGAGGAATTGGAAGTACTCAATGGCCAATAGGGGAGCATAGCACTAAGTTGCCATAGTTTATTTTGTGGTCAGGGCTATTGGAACTCCAATAGGAACCACTAGGGACGGTTGGGATCTCGAGTCTGTACAGTAACCAGCAGGGTCAGTTGCACTTTTTGTGTGTTACCTTTCCCCTGCGTCTGACTCTGTACCAACTTCAACAACGGTCACCCAATATGTCGCAGGCAAATGTATCTGCCCTGGCCTGAAATATTGGTCCATGTATTGGCTGTTAAGTTGATATTTCAAGGACCTGCATTGGTGTGGGCATGGGTGACAATGTGGGACACGTGCTGATGTAAGGCACACTAGGAAAAATAGTGGTGGCTGGTGAACTAGTACTTAAGGATAGTCGACTCGTCACCAAATGGTTGCAGAAAGTCTCAGTGTCTACAAGCCTAAATGGCCACATTTTCAGGTGAAGCAGTCTGGAAATATGCACATTTAATGTGTGGGCCTTTGGATGGGTGGGGGCTGGGTATTTACATTTGCATTCCAAAACCTTGGGTAAGGACAGCTAGACGCTGCCCTGGTACAAAGAATTGAAGAATGTTGCTGATGGAGCTTGGGAACGTGCAACAACAGGTGCAGGGCGAGTGCCTGCTTCCTGGACAGGGGAATGGCAAGCAACACACACAGACAGAGCCAGTGGTGTCACCTGAAGACACTGATTGTGGACCCAAGTGTTCAGCCCACCAAGTCGGGTGCTTTGATGACATATGCCTGACCATGCCCGTGGTTGTCAGGTTAATTGTGGTCAGGGCCCTACTGATTTTGAAAAGATCTGGGGTTTTTTATCATCCCCACTTTCTTTAAAAAAACGACAGAATGGGGAACACCTAAGATTTAGCTCTGGGGAATAGTTGACTGCCTATTCTCTCTGCCCACATCCCTTCCACTGACGGCTCTCTCAAAATTCAGTTTAAAAATTGATTGAGGGCCACCTGTTGACCCTCTAAAAATTGACTAAGGGCTGCCTGATAGCACTTTAAAAATTGATTGAGCGTCGCCTGATGGCCCTTTAAAAATAATGAGTGAAGGCCACTTGAGGACCTCTAGAAATTATGAGCAAGAGCATGATGACTGTGGACATGGTGAAAGAGTAGGACAAAAAAAATAATAAACCATATCAACACAATTCAGAAATGTTGCTATCTAGTCTGTGGCAAAGCTTATTTAAAATAGATTGACGGAAATAGGAAAACTGTTCAGTGGTCAGATCAAAATTTGAAATTATTTATGAAAACCACAGACACCATGACTTGCTAATTCAAAAGGAAAAGCACCATACAGCTTGTTATCAGTGCACAGATCAAAAGACTGTGCTGGTATGAGGCTGCATTAGTGCCTATGGCATGGGCAGCTTACACATCTTGAAATGCACTAGTTATACTGAGCATTTTAGAACAATATATTATTATATGATCCCATTCAGACAGCATCTGTTTCAGGGAAGGCCTTGTATATTTCAGTAAGATAATGCTAAAGCACATTCTACTTCCATCACAACAGCATTTATTCACAGAAACAGGGTTCCAGTAATGAAATTGTTACCTGCAGTCCAGACCTTTCATATGTGGCTCATTATGAAGTAAAAAATTACTGTAAGTATTCTTCCAAAACTCCAGCAATTGGTATCCCATCTTCATAGATGTAGACAGACAACAAACAACAAAAGTAGAGGTGATGCCACACAATGGTAGGCATGGTCCTGGTCTTATTTTTTTGAGATGTATTGCTGCCATCAATTTCTAAAATAGTTTAATTTTAAAAAAATAAGCAGAGAAATGTCTGAATTTAAACTTCTATGCGATCCGTCATGAAAAAATATGGCTATAAAAGTTATCCAAATTATTGCATTCTTGTTCTTTTTAACATCCCACACACAGCATCCCAACTTTTTTTAATTGAGATTGTATATTAGCACTATCAAAGATCTGTGTAATGGTTGTTATAATATATAACAACTTTTGTTGTAATATACGTTTCATTCCTGAATTTGATGCCACTTTTATCAAATGAAATTGTTTTCTTATTAGAACCTCAATAAAAACTATTGTATCCATGGACATGTTTCTCCAACAATATTAAAAAATCCTTAGTCTATTCTGTCTTTCATGATTGCCTAACTTGTGATTTACAAAAGAAGTACATTTTTGTTATTTACAGCTTTGTCAATTACTAGTACCTAGTACTAGTACAAATGTTTGTTTTTTTTACTCTGTTAAAAGAAATGAGCAGACCCATGGATATTCGGGTCCTCCGAATCCTTACAGACTGAAACAAAAGTTTAGTTTGAAAATTGAACTTCATCCCAAACTTGAAACTGGACAAAAATCCACATATAAGTCAATAGGAACGAGAAGTTCTGTGCTGTAAAATGGTTGTAGTACAGGTTAGAGGGGTGCAAAAGTAAGCTAAATTTTGGTAAAACGGTTATACATACAGTCAGCGTCAGACTGCTACCGGAGGAATCTCCAGTAATGCCAGGCCTGGATTCAGTTACCTGCATTGCACTCCAGAGCTCTCACCTGAGCTCCAGAGTGCAGCCTAGACTGCACCGCGATCGCCGAGTGATTAATTCCCAGGCGATTGCGGTTCAGTTCATGACTACAGATGAGCGATGTTCGAGGCTCGAGGTTCGCCAATTTCATGTTCGAGTGATTTTGGTGGGTTTTCGAGACGTTCGACGAACTCGATCTTTTTGTTAAAATCTCGACAGTTTGAGTTACGTTCGAGAACGGTTCGAGCACCAAAACGTGGCTTTTTAAAGTAAGGCTATGTGCACACGTTGCTGTCTCCATGCGTCCTGCGTCCCCAGCACAATCCCTCTCTCTTTCCTACTCACCGATCACGGGCGCCTCGCTGCACGGCTGTCACAAATCTGCGGCATTTTTCCTCTTTTGAAAATGGCTGCCACTTCATTATTCAATCAGTTATTCTGTGCTTTCCCCGAACACCGGTGCCCTTGATTGGTTGCAGTCAGACACGCCCCCACAATGAGTGACAGCTGTCTCACTGCAACCAATCACAGCTGCCAGCAGGGGGCTCTATATCGTGCAGTAAAATAAATAAATAAATAATAATAAAAAAAAAATGCGGTTCCCTCATATTTGACACCAGCCAGGATAAAGCCACACGGCTGGAAGCTGGTATTATCAGGATGGAGAGCGCCACGTTATCGGGAGCCCACCACCCTAACAATATCACCCAGCAGCCGCCCAGAATTGCCGCATCCATTAGATGCGACAGTCCCAGGACTCTACCCACTCATCCCGAATTGCCCTGGTGTGATGGCAATCGGGGTAATAATGAGTTAATCATTCCAGACGTCTCCCGAGATACCTTCCATGATTAAACTGTAAGTGAAAGTAAAGAAACACACAGCGAAAAATCCTTTATTTGGAATAAAAGACAAAAAAAACATCCTCTTTCACCATTTTAAATCCCCAAATACCCCTCCAGGTCCGAAGTAATCCACACTACACTGTCAACTCTGCTACAGAACACGAGTGCTCTGTGTCCGCTCCACTTAGCACATGAAGAGAATCGCGCTGTCACCTCAGACATCAGTCTGCATTGCAGACCTCAAGACTACAAAATCTGCCTATGTTCTTCATTGGAGCCAGTGGCTGAACGGATAGAGCGTTCACCTAAGAAGCAAAACTTCATGAGTTCAAGCCCCGGCTGTGTCGGTTATTAATTTTTTTATTTTAAATTAATTCATTATTATTCTTTATTTATAATTGTACTTTAATTATACACAGAGGGGAGTAGCCGGACATGAGCTATGAGCTGCTTCACAGAATGAGGCTGCATTCATTCATTCTCTCTCTTTCTCTGTCTTTCTCTCTCTCTCTGTCTTTCTTTCTTTCTTTCTTTCTTTCTTTCTTCTTTCTGTCTTTCTGTCTTTCTGTCTTTCTTTCTTTCTTTCTGTCTGTCTGTCTTTCTTTCTTTCTTTCTTTCTTTCTGTCTTTCTTTCTGTCTTTCAGTCTTTCTTTTTTTATTGCACTGATGCATCAGCTGATTGTATAAAAGCCATTTATACAATTAGCTGCTGTGTCGTGTGGTTCAGGCCCTTGAACCTGACACATCATCTGATCGCTTTGCCTTCCAGCAAACCTATCAGATGATATTGGATCCAGATTGGACGGCACGGGACCCTTGACCCAGGATTACTGTGGAGGGGGGTTCTTTATTTCAATAAAGATGGAGTCCCTAATTGCGTTGTGTTTTATTTCTAATAAAAATATTTTTCTGTGTGTTGTGTTTTTTTTTATCTGTACTAGAAATTCATGGTGGCCATGTCTAATATTGGCGTGACACCATGAATTTCGGGCTTAGGGCCAGTTGATAATATACAGCTAGCCCTAACCCCATTATTACCCAGCGAGCCACCCATCACCAGGGCAGCTGGAAGAGTTGGATACAGTGCCAGACGATGGCGCTTCTATGAAAGCGCCATTTTCTGGGGCGGCTGCGGACTGCAATTCGCAGCTGGGGTGCCCAGAAAGCTTGGGCACCCTGAGCTGTGGATTCCAATCCCCAGTTACCCCCCCCCCCCCCCCCGAAAGTAGGACCCCCCCGAAAGTAAGGCAGGGTGGGGGTTTCGGGGGGGTCCGCCAATGTAGGGCACCCCCCGATTGTAAGGCAGGGTAGCGGGGGGGGGCCGGGGAATGTAAGGCCGCCTATGGGTGGTGGTCGCGGCGTAATGTAAGGCCGCATATGGGTGGGGGTCCCTGGGGAAAGTACAGGAACTTACCGCTGCCGCTGTTCCCTCGCTCCATCCAGGCCTTCTCCAGTCTCGTGCCACCCGTGGTCCGCCTCCGGTGAATGGCCCCCGCAAGGCTCCCTGCTGGCCATCAGCTCGAGCTGTGATTGGCCAGTCAGCCGGCTCGCAGCTGATTGGCCCTCAGCTCGAGCTGCGATTGGCCAGTCAGCCGGCTCGCAGCTGATTGGCCCTCAGCTCGAGCTGCGATTGGCCAGTCAGCCGGTTCGCAGCTGATTGGCCCTCAGCTCGAGCTGCGATTGGCCAGTCAGCCGGCTCGCAGCTGATTGGCCGAAATCAGCCGCGACGTCACCGCCTGCAGGCTCGCTCCGATTTCGGTAAGTTCCGAAACTCTGTGTGTGTGTGTGTGTGTGTGTGTGTGTGTACGGTATGTGTATGGGTGCCGTATTGGGCTGTATGTGTCAGTGTGTGTGTGTGTACGGTACCGGTACGATATGTGTGTGGGTGCCGTGTGGGGCTGTACCGGTACCGTATGTGTCAGTGTGTGTGGTGGCAGAGTGGGGGGCAGAACCACTGTATGGGGAGGCTGCAGGGGGGAGGATGGGGTGGATGCCGGATCTCAAACAATGGGGAGGCTGCAGGGGGGAGGAAGGGGTGGATGCCGGATCTCAAACAATGGGGAGGCTGCAGGGGGGAGGAAGGGGTGGATGCCGGATCTCAAACAATGGGGAGGCTGCAGGGGGGAGGAAGGGGTGGATGCCGGATCTCAAACAATGGGGAGGCTGCAGGGGGGAGGAAGGGGTGGATGCCGGATCTCAAACAATGGGGAGGCTGCAGGGGGGAGGATTGTCATTTTTTTTCCAATGTAAGGCCTCCCCCGAAAGTAAGGCAGGGTGGGACTTTTGGGGGTAAAATTAATGTAAGACAGGGCCTTACTTTCGGGGAAACACGGTAGTTGTACCTGGCTGGACACAAAAATTGAGCGAAGCCCACATCATTTTTTTTTTTTTTAATTATTTCATGAAATTCATGAAATAATTAAAAAAAAAAGGGCTTCCCTATATTTTTGGTTCCCAGCCGGGTAAAAATAGGCAGCTGGGGGTTGGGGGAAGCCCGTAGTTGCCTGCTGTACCTGGCTAGCATACAAAAACATGTTAAGGGGCAAAAAACTCCTGCATACAGTCCTGGATGGAGTATGCTGAGCCTTGTAGTTCTGCAGCTGCTGTCTGCTGTCTGTCTGTATGGAGGAGAGCAGACTGCAGAACGACAAGGCTCAGCAAGTTTGACCCAGCCATTAAGAATCTCCAATAAAGGGTTAAAAAAAAGACACCACAGAGAAAAAAATACTTTAATAGAAATAAATACTCAGACACACTTAGAGATTCCATGTTTATTACTCCCTGCCAGCCCTCCACGATCCTGCTCTTCTGCCTTCTTTTTCCTTCAACCCATGCAGCTCTGCTACATCAGACAGCATTGCATGGGAGGAAGACGCTGCAGCTCCCCGTGCAGTCCAATCACTCAGTGAGAGTGAGCAGAGGCTGCGTGCTGTATGCGGTGACGTCACCACTGACAGGCGGGTTACCATAGCACTGGTGCTCCGATCACGTGATTCCCGGTGCCACTATTCACTGGCTGTGACAGCTAGTCCCTGCGTGTGGGCTGACTCTGTAAAGAGCGCACACATGCAGGAACGGGGAGTCGACCATGTGCCAGTGCATTTCGCCGGTACACGGACATGCTGGAATGATCACCGCGTACTGGAGAGATGCACTGACAGGACTTAGCAATGACGTCTAGCCATGTGAACAATCTGTAGCCAATGAGATAATAGACACGTGACTGGTCACATGCTATTTTGACGTCACGATAGGTCCTATCATCAGTGCTGGTTACCGGGAGGACGCAGCGATTATCGGAAGGAAAAGCGGCGGGAGACCGAGTGCAGGACGCGTCGCGGGGACCTGGAAGTGTTATGGCAATGTTTATTAACTGTATGTGTACATGTATAATGTGTTGTTATGTGTTTGTGTTTGCCTCCCATTGTTTTCAATGGGGTTCGAGAGGTTTGTCGTACGGTTCGTCGAACGGTTCACCAACGGGGCCTCCGTTCGACCAACTGAACCGAACTCGAGCCTTCAGAGGCTCGCTCATCTCTATTCATGACAGCTGAAGACATCCCGGGCTGATCTCCTGTGCTCTGACCTGAACTCCGGATTGCAGCCCGGCATGTCCGCAGCTGTTATGAACTGAACTGCAATCGCTGGGGAATCAATCACTTGGCGCTCACGGTGCAGTCCTGCAAACTCTGAGATCAGACCAGGCTGCAGCTGAGAGCTCCGGAGTGCAAAGCAGGTAACTGAATCCAGGCCTGGCATTACAGTCTGACGCAGCATACAGTAGTCAGACTCTTTTCTGGGTCCGCTCCTTAAGGTTCATGAATATTCACTGCTTCACCAGCCTACCCTCTGTGTCAGCACCTGTGATTGGTTGCAGACTGCTATACACGCCCCCTATCCTCTGTGTCAGCATTTGTGATTGGATGCAGACCAGTTTTCTGTATGGAAGTGTAAAAAGAACTAAATAAATAATTTAAAAAAAGCTATGGACTTGCAATATTTTTAATAACCAATGCTTGAAAAATAAGACAACTATGGGCTGCAACACCCAGCGGTCTGCTTTACCATGGCAGTTTATCAAAATCAGAGAGAATCTCATGCAATTTTTTCAAATTATTTAGATAAAGAATTTTTAAAAATTCCCTCCTCATTTTTGATAACCAGCCCAGGTAAAGCTTACTGCTGCAGGCTGGTATGATTATGATGGAGAAAGCCTTGGTTATTAGCCCTTCCCAGCCTTAAAATACTAGTGCACAGCTGCCACAGAATTGGTACATCCATTAGATGTGCCAATTCTGGTGCTTTACATAGCTCATCCCGATTGCCCTGGTGCAATGGAAATCAGGATAATATATGGGGTTGATATCAGGTGTGATTTGTCAAAAATCCCAGCATCCATTAAGCCCTCGGTTAAGTAATGGGGAGGGATTTATGAGACGCTTCCATTACTAACCTTATAACTCATAGAAATAAACACACAGAAAAATCAGTTGAACCCGTTGTCGGATTGTGGTACTTCTATGCCGTCGTTTTCTGCAATCCAACAGTCCGGCAATCTGGCATCAGGTTCAACTCAGTTCACTGAGGACAGTGGCAGAACCCCAAGTGTGAACTCCAGTGACTTCACTGTCAGATTGCCAGACTGTTGCGGCACCGTGTCCCACAATCCGGCAGTCAGGCGATTTAGAAGCGGATCTACCATCGCACGCGCTTGGTACCATGGGAGCCTGGCAGTAAAATCCAGTGACCTGAGACGTCACTGCTTCTCACAGCTGGGTCCCTCACTGCCTTTAGTGTGTACCAAAAGCTGCATTGAGTGGTCGTGTTTTCTATCACTGCAGCTTCTGAATGTAGCAGAGCCAGGATTGTCGTGCCAAGTGGAATGGATTATTTAGGACATGTGGGGGTGTTCTGGAGGGTAATAAATTAGAAGAGCGTGTGTTTGTTTTTTATTTAAAAATGTATTTAAAATATACAGTATATATATTTTTTTTTATCAGGCACAGTGGGTATGGGCTAATGGCCAGAGGAGAAGGTCCAGGGTACCTGAAAATCAGCCTATTGAAAAATCAGGCAATGGCTAAAGGTGCAGCTAAAATCTGATCATTGGGTTGTCATGTCCATCATAATAGGCAGTGGTGGTTAGGGGGAAGAGTAACATACCTGCAGTGGCACTTCCTGCTTTCGCTCGTTAGAGCGCAGGGTGAAGAGATAAAATGCACACTGGTGTGTGCTCAGTGCAATAGCGCCTGTGATGGAGTCCACCTATCTGCAGAAGATCGAGCTGTGTAGGAGGAGTGTGTGACAAAGAGATGAGGGCTGGAGAAGCAGAGGGAAGTGGGAGGGAGCACCGATCAGAGTGTCAGGACTGTGTAGGCCACAGTGAGATGTAGTTATGGTGCCTGGAAGAAGAAGATAAGAGCACATTAGATATAGGTTCAATCTTTGTTTAGCATACTATATCAGGGTACATATGATACCACCGGATATAAAGTGAGTAATCCTGTAAAGAAAAAAAGCCACGATGGTACATATGAAAAATAAAGTAATAAAGTTATAAGATCATACACTTGAAGGTGAAAGAGTAAAATGGATAATTTCTATACTATGAATTACATGTAAATATGTCTCATTATACACTGTGTGCAGAATTATTAGGCAAATGAGTACTTTGATCACATGATAATTTTTATACATGGTGCCCTACTTCAAGCTGTATAGGCTTGAGAGCTAACTACCAATTAAGTAAATCAGGTGATGTGCATCTCTGTAATGAGGAGGTGTGTGGTGTAATGACATCAACACCCTATATAAGGTGTGCTTATGTATTAGGCAACTTCCTTTCCTTTGGCAAAATGGGTCAAAAGAGAGATTAAACGAGCTCTAAAAAGTCCAAAATTGTGAGATGTCTTGCAGAGGGATGCAGCAGTCTTTAAATTGCTAAATTTTTAAAGCGTGATCACCGAACAATCAAGCGTTTCATGGCAAATAGCCAACAGGGTAGCAAGAAGCATGTTGGGCAAAAAAGGCGCAAAATATCTGCCAATGAATTGAGGAAAATCAAGCATGAAGCTGCCAAGAAGACATTTGCCACCAGTTTGGCCATATTTTAGAAATGCAACGTTACTGGAGTATCAAAAAGCACAAGGTGTACCACACTCAGGGACATGGCCAAGGCAAGGAAGGCTGAAAAACGACCACCTTTGAACAAGAAACATAAGATAAAACGTCAAGACTGGGCCAAGAAATATCTTAGAACTAATTTTTCAAAGGTTTTATGGACTGATGAAGTGAGAGTGACTCTTGATGGGCCAGATGGATAGGCCGGAGGCTGGATCAGTAAAGGGCAGAGAGCTCCACTCCAACTCAGACACCAGCAAGGTGGAGGTGAGGTACTGGTATGGGCTGGTATTATCAAAGATGAACTTGTGGGACCTTTTCAGGTTGAGGATGGAGTGAAGACCTACTGCCAGTTTCTGGAAGACAACTTTTTTAAGCAGTGGTACAGGAAGAAATCGGTATTGTTCAAGAAAAACATGATTTTCATGCAGGACAGTGCTCCATCACATGCATCCAACTACTCCACAGCGTGGCTGGCCAGTAAAGGTCTAAAAGATGAAAAAATAATGACATGGCCCCCTTGTTCACCTGATCTGAACTCCATAGAGAACCTGTGGTCCCTCATAAAATGTGAGATCTACAGGGAGGGAAAGCAGTACACCTCTCGGAACAGTGTCTGGGAGGTTGTGGTGGCTGCTGCACGCAATGTTCCTCGTAAACAGATCAAGCAACTGACAGAATATATGGATGGTAGGCTATTGAGTGTCATCATAAAGAAAGGTGGCTATATTGGTCACTAATTTTTTGGGGTTTTGTTTTTGCATGTCAGAAATGTTTATTTCTAAATTTTGAGCAGTTATATTGGTTTACCTGGTGAAAATAAACAACTGAGAAGGGAATTTATTTGTTTTTTATTAAGTTGCCTAATAATTCTGCACAGTAATAGTTACCTGCACAAACAGATATCCTCCTATGATAGCCAAATCTAAAAAAAAAACCTCCAACTTCCAAAAATATTAAGCTTTGATATTTCTGAGTCTTTTGGGTTGATTGAGAACATAGTTGTTGATCAATAATAAAAAAAAATCCTCTAAAATACAACTTGCCTAATAATTCTGCACACAGTGTATGTTCTGTATGAAAAAATATGGTATTCGCTTGTTAATCATATTCCAGGAACATGAAAAAGTGGTGTGGTATGTTACTCTTCTCCCTAAACACCACTACTTATTATGATGGACATGGCAACCCAATGATCTGATTTCAGCTGCACTTTTAACCATAGCCTGATTTTTCAATATGCTGATTTCCAGGTACCCTGGACCTTCTCCTCTGGCCATTAGCCCATACCCACTGTGCCCAATATGTGGCCACAACCTTGCATTCTGGTACCCGTTATTAAAGAGTTTAACAGCAGTTCCTTATTGAGACATATCTTTTACAGATAAATGTGCACTGTGATCGTACCTGATACAATTTTTCCAGAAAAAGACTGGTGATCCCAATATTATGCAGGTATGTCCCTCTAACTCGCACTGGCAGACACTACCTTTTCTTCCATTTATATTAATAGTCTAATTTTTAACATTCCCTCTATCTCTACCAGCATACTGTCACAGGTTCATATGCATGGACTCCATATCAATATTGGCACCAGTTAGTTCCCTGATAGAGACATATATATATATATATATATATATATATATATATATATATATATATCTTGAAGTTAAAAAGGTATATCAGGTATACCAAATATTTCTGCCTTTTTGTCTTCCTAACCCCCATACATCATGCAGAATTTTGATAATACTATCACTTCCTTTACAATGGCACATGCCAAATACATATTGCCCTGTATTATCTAGCCAACTTAAATTGGAAATACTCCTTTTCTTCATCACAATGGATTTCACAACTAGACTATAAAGTGACACATCAGCATATGTTGGAGTACCCTCCTGCAATTTTCTTTCCCCACTATTCGCCGGCAAAGTATACATGCTGATTCACTGAATACACTTTCAGAATATTAATGCTTACACATTTGCATATGTCTCCACCGGTTCATATCCCCCACTAGGGCTTTTTCCCAAGATTTGTGTTTTGTGAATATTAACATGTCCTTTCTTTCCCCCCATAGGTAGGTACTAGTCTGACACAGCTGACAATACATGCAATATTGCATATCTCCCTTGTACAGATCATTGTTCATCTTTTTATATATATATTCTACTTGTCCTTTTTTGGCAAAAAAACATGGTTTTCTGCCAGGAGATGCAGGTCTGTGAAATCACTGACCTCAGTGGAGGTGAAGTCACTGAGTTTAATCAGGTCACCTAAGGTCAGGTTACCTGCTGTCACGCTCCCCGGGTCCCCTGCTCTGCTCCCCGGCTCACCTGCCATGCTCCCCGGCTTCCCTGCGTCGCTCCCCGGATCTTCTGTCCGGTCTCCGCCGCTCCCCGGTCTCCAGCCTCCATTGCCTGCGGTTCCCAGGCGTCCTGGTCCCCGCTCCCGGCGCCCGTCGGCTTCCCAGCCCCAGCCCGGCTCTGCTGCTTCCTCCTCACCGCTTCCTGCCCTGGCTTCTGGCACCCGGGCCTCGCGCATGCGCATTAGGGCGCGCGCGCGGTCATTGACCCTTTCTTAAAGGGCCAGCGTCCACTAACAGGATATTGGGCACACAGGTACAGGGTATAAAGGGGTTAAGTGTCCAAGTGGGCGGGGCCTGTTCTTCGTGTTTCCCAAGCTAGGAGTCAGGTCTCCTTGTGTTCCTGTGAGATACTCACCTCTCTCTCTTCTAGAGCCGATCCTGCCTCGCCATCCGGTCCTGCCGAATCCCGAACCCCGAACGCTGCCTATCTGCCATCCTGACAGTCCGTTCCATCTCTGATACCTGCGGTGACACGTCTTCTCGCTCCATCGGTTCCGGACTCCGCCTGACAACATCTCGGCTTCCGAACCTGAGCTCCGTCACCCGGACTACCATCAGTGACTCCGTGGTCCCAGGGACTTCTCCATTCTACTCTTGTGCACGGACTGTCCAGCTACCTGTAGTGCTTCAGCTCCCGGACCCCTTACCATCATCAAGGAGTTCGGCCCAGTGGATCCACCTCCTGGGTCTGCCCGTCCACCTGGCCCTAACAGTAAGAACAGGCCATGGATCCCACTGAAGCACTAGCAGCCTTGCAGGAGGAACTCACACGCCAGCGTGAGACTCAGACCCGCATGCTGCAATTCATGTCTTCTGTGGACGCCCGCCTGAACACGCTACAAGCGTCAGTTACATCTTCAGCATCTCGGGCTTCTACTAGACATTCCACGGCTCCAGTCCCCGTGGCAGCCTCTTCGGATGCTTCCAGACTTCGTTTGGCCTCACCACCCTGGTAAGCCGGAGATCCCAAGACCTGCAGGGGTTTCATAAACCAATGCTCCCTCCATTTCACGCAGCTGCCGCATTTGTTCGCCTCCGACCAAGCCAAGGTCGCGTTCATCATGTCCCATCTAGAGGGTGAGGCACTGGCGTGGATGAACCCCTTGTGGGAAAAGGAGGATCCTGTGACCACGAACATCCAGGAGTTCCTGCAGGCATTTCGTGGCACCTTTGACGAGCCCGGACGCGCCTCCGCGTCTGCCTCATCTCTTCTCCGGTTACGTCAGGGGACTCTGACGGTGGGTCAATACGCCATCCGTTTTCGCACCTTGGCTTCGGAACTCGGGTGGAACAACGAGGCTCTAACCGCCGCCTTCTGGGAAGGACTCTCGGGTCGAATTAAAGATGAGCTGGCTGGTCGTAACGTACCGTCCACCCTGGATGCCCTGATTACCCTAGCGACTCGAGTGGACATTCGCTTTCAGGAGCGATCCAAAGAGGTGTCCCGTGAGAGACGTCCGGTACGGCATTCCTCTCCTCCGCAGAAGCCCGCCGTACTTCAGTCAACGGCATCTGGTGTCTCCGTCCACGAGCCCATGCAGATCGACCGTGTGCGGCAGTCTGAACAACGCCGAGCAGAGCGGCTCGCCAAGGGCCTCTGCTTCTACTGCGGAGAGGGCACACACCTGCTACGCTCCTGTCCAGAGAGGCCGGGAAACTCCAAAGCCTAGGGTTGGTAGGAGAGGCCACCCTAGTTGCTGGGACTCTCTCAGACCCGGTTACGTGGACCGTTCAAGTGACAACGGTAGAGACGCGGTTCACGGCTGAGGCGTACCTCGATTCTGGGGCAGCAGGCAATTTCATCCAGCAGGCCACGGTGGACAAGTACCAGGTGCCTGTTACTCCACTCGACAAACCCCTCGTGATTGCCTCTGTGGATGGGAGACCCCTCTCTGACACCATCTCCTGGATCACCAGGCCGGTCGAACTGCGTATCGGTGCCCTGCACACCGAGAACATCGCTCTCTACATCCTTCCACACATGTCCCATCAAATCCTGCTGGGACTTCCCTGGTTACGGACACACGAACCATCAGTCAGCTGGGGCACTGGAGAAATCACCCGATGGGGCTCTTCTTGCCATGAGAATTGTCTGAAGACCAAACAACACATCCGACGACCTCCGGTTCCAGAGTCCCTACCGGGACTACCCTCGGCCTATTGGTCCTTCGCGGATGTCTTCGACAAAAAGGAATCAGAGGTACTTCCGCCACATCGTCCTTACGATTGTGCCATCGACCTGCTCCCGGGAACTACACCACCTCGAGGACGGATATATCCTCTGTCTCCAGCCGAAACAAGGGCCATGTCTACTTACATCACAGAGAGCCTGGCAAGGGGATTCATTCGGAGATCCTCCTCTCCTGCTGGAGCGGGCTTCTTCTTCGTTAAGAAGAAAGAAGGTGACCTACGCCCATGCATAGACTACCGGGGATTAAACCAAATCACCGTGAAAAACAAGTACCCCCTGCCGCTCATCCCCGAATTGTTTGATCGGCTTAGAGGAGCTCGTGTGTTCACCAAGTTGGATCTTCGGGGTGCCTACAACCTGGTCCGCATCCGCTCTGGGGACGAATGGAAGACCGCGTTCAATACTCGCGATGGGCACTATGAATACTGTGTGATGCCCTTCGGCCTGTGTAACGCACCAGCCGTCTTTCAGGAATTGGTGAACGACGTGTTCCGGGACCTTCTGTACATTTGTGTGGTGGTGTATCTTGATGACATCCTGGTCTTTTCTCCGGACCTCCAGACCCACAGAGAGAACGTGCAGCTGGTACTACGACGACTGAGGGAGAATCGTCTGTACGCCAAGTACGAGAAGTGTGTCTTCGAGCAGTCGTCTCTTCCCTTCCTGGGTTACGTCATCTCCGATACCGGACTGCAGATGGATCCGAAGAAGGTCTCTTCCATTCTCAACTGGCCTCCTCCTTCTGGACTAAAGGCAATCCAACGCTTTCTGGGATTCGCCAACTATTACCGCCAGTTCATCCCTCACTTCTCTGCTCTGACTGCTCCTCTCTCCGCCTTGACCAAGAAGGGGGCTAATCCAAAGGACTGGCTCACTGAAGCGGGCATGTGCCTCCTCTCCTGTGCTCCACCGTCCGGAGTTAAACCGACAGTTCACCTTGGAGGTGGATGCCTCCTCCTCGGGAGCCGGAGCAGTGCTCATGCAGAAGTCCTCCTCCGGGAAGATGGTGACTTGCGGTTTCTTCTCCAAGAGCTTCTCAGTGCCTGAACGCAACTACACCATCGGTGACCGAGAACTATTGGCAGTCAAACTGGCTTTGGAAGAATGGCGCTACCTTCTGGAAGGAGCAGTGTACCCCGTTATTATTTACACTGACCACAAGAACCTGGAATATCTGCGGTCTGCTCAGCGACTGAACCCACGGCAAGCCAGGTGGTCCTTGTTCTTTGCCAGATTTGATTTCCAGCTCCATTTCCGACCCGCGGACAAGAATGTACGCGCAGATGCCTTGTCCAGGTCTTTCATGCCCATGGAGCAGGAGGAGGAGACATCCCAGCCCATCATCTGCCCTAGTAAGATCATTCCGGTGACTCCTGTCACCCTGGCCCAAATACCGCCCGGGAAGACCTATGTCTCTGAGACTGACAGGCAAAAAGTGTTACACTAGGGCCATGCCTCGAAAATAGCCGGTCATGCTGGTCAGAAGAGAACATGGAGTACGATTGTACGTCATTACTGGTGGCCATCCCTTCGCAAGGACGTCGCTTCTTTTGTCTCAGCCTGCTCCTCTTGTGCCAGGAATAAGACGCCCAAACATCTGCCATATGGCCGTCTTCTGCCTCTGCCTATACCCTCTGTACCGTGGCAACACATTGCGATGGACTTTATTTCGGACTTGCCATTGTCCTCCGGACACACAGTCATATGGGTCGTGGTGGATCGGTTCTCCAAAATGGCTCATTTCGTCCCTATGGCTGGACTGCCCTCTGCCCAGGAACTCGCTGACGCTTATATACAACACATCTTCCGCTTGCATGGCTTTCCATCCCATATTGTGTCCGACAGAGGAACTCAGTTCACCTCATGCTTCTGGAGGGCTCTCTGCAAACATCTGGGAGTGACTCTGGACTTTTCTTCAGCCTACCATCCTCAGTCGAACGGCCAAGTGGAAAGGGTCAATCAAATCTTGTCCTCCTTCTTACGTCACTACGTCAACGCCCATCATGAGGACTGGTCCACGCTTCTTCCTTGGGCTGAATTCTCCCATAACCACCACGTCAGTGAGTCCTCCTCCAGCTCTCCCTTCCATGTCGTTTACGGACTTCAGCCTGCCGTCCCATTGCCTGTATCCTCTTCCTCGGATGTCCCTGCTGCTGATGCTGTAGCCCGTGACTTTGCAACCATTTGGGACTCTGTTAAGGCGTCCCTTGGACGTGCTTCCCTGCGGATGAAGAGACACGCAGACAAGAGGCGTCTGGACCCTCCGTGTTTCTCTCCAGGGGATCTCGTCTGGCTTGCTTCCAAGTACGTCCGATTGAAGCTACCATCCTACAAGCTGGGACCTCGCTACATCGGACCGTTTAAAGTCCTCAGCAAGATCAATGAGGTCTCCTACAAGCTGCAGCTCCCGGCCACGATGAGGATACCCAACTCCTTCCACGTCTCCCTGCTCAAGCCGGTTGTCCTTGGTCCCTTCTCCGCTGCTGCCAGTTCGGCTCCTCCTCCTATTGCCGATGACGACATCTATGCGGTAAGGGATATCGTGGCCATGAAAACTGTACGGGGCCGACAGTTCTTCCTGGTGGACTGGGCAGGCTATGGTCCTGAGGATAGGTCCTGGGAACCTCGGGAGAATGTGGGTACTCCTTTGATCCGTGCCTTCCTGTCCCGGTTGCGGGGAGGGGGGCGTGGGGGGGGTACTGTCACGCTCCCCGGGTCCCCTGCTCTGCTCCCCGGCTCACCTGCCACGCTCCCCGGCTTCCCTGCGTCGCTCCCCGGTTCTTCTGTCCGGTCTCCGCCGCTCCCTTGTCTCCAGCCTCCATTGCCTGCGGTTCCCAGGCGTCCTGGTCCCCGCTCCCGGCGCCCGTCGGCTTCCCAGCCCCAGCCCGGCTCTGCTGCTTCCTCCTCACCACTTCCTGCCCTGGCTTCTGGCACCCGGGCCTCGCGCATGCGCATTAGGGCGCGCGCGCGGTCATTGACCCTTTCTTAAAGGGCCAGCGTCCACTAACAGGAAATTTGGCACACAGGTACAGGGTATAAAGGGGTTAAGTGTCCAAGTGGGCGGGGCCTGTTCTTCGTGTTTCCCAAGCTAGGAGTCAGGTCTCCTTGTGTTCCTGTGAGATACTCACCTCTCTCTCTTCTAGAGCCGATCCTGCCTCGCCATCCGGTCCTGCCGAATCCCGAACCGCGAACGCTGCCTATCTGCCATCCTGACAGTCCGTTCCATCTCTGATCCCTGCGGGGACACGTCTTCTCGCTCCATCGGTTCCGGACTCCGCCTGACAACATCTCGGCTTCCGAACCTGAGCTCCGTCACCCGGACTACCATCAGTGACTCCGTGGTCCCAGGGACTTCTCCATTCTACTCTTGTGCACGGACTGTCCAGCTACCTGTAGTGCTTCAGCTCCCGGACCCCTTACCATCATCAAGGAGTTCGGCCCAGTGGATCCACCTCCTGGGTCTGCCCGTCCACCTGGCCCTAACACCTGCTGTTACAGCTGGGGTATGGTGGGAACCTTCAGCTGTGGCTCAGTCATTCTCTGCCTTAAGTCACAGCGTGCAACCATGGTCTGTGCCCGCGCACTGTGTCTTCATTATGTAGCAGGGATGGAATTGTAGTGGGATGTCGTGTCGATTACATCAGAACTGGGTGTTTGGTTGAATAAATGTGTAAGTGAGGGTGATTTTATGTATTTTACTTCAAGTAAATGATTTTTTCGGTGTTTGTGTTAATTTCTTTTCACTCAGAGATTAGTAATGGGGTGGGTCTCATAGGCACCTCCCATTACAAATCTAGTGCTTAGTGGCAGCTGTGAGGTGTCATTAACAACTTATATTACCACAATTGCCACCGCACCAGGGCAATCGGCTGAGCTGGGTAAAGTTTTGGAATTATCACATCTAATAGTTTTGATAACCCTCCTTCTTTTTTTCCACAGGTAGATAAATAAGTGATTGATAAAACTAAGCATAATTAGAAAGGTAGAACATGAAAAGGTAACTAATCACCAAAAGATTAGACATTTTATTGAAGTGAAAACTGCTCTACAGTGAATTTAAGTATTCTAATTGCATAGCATGATGCAGTTTACAGCTGATTATGCAGTTTTTAGTGTATGAGTGATAATAAATTTTAAGTGTACTGTGTTCCATCTACTTCATATTAGCTTACAAATGTGCTTTTTTGACAATATTTGATGTGCTCTAATAAACTTTAGAATTGCAAGCAGAAGAAAATGACAAGGATTGCCGATGAATGCTTCACACTCAGTACAGTAAAGCATAGGAAGATAAGCTATAAAATATTAAACAGCTGTATTTTCTGCACAGTAGTAGCAATTGCTCTTTTCAACTATGCTGACTTTGAAATAACATTGGAGGAAGGGTAGCAATAAAAAATTAAGAGTTAGCGATAGTCCTTGAAGAAGCTGCCTTTATTAAATCCAATTCTAAACAGAGTCTGACTATAGCTACTGAAAAAAGTATATAATGCTGCAAGGTCACACATAAACCCTGGTAATATTATGGAAAAATTGACGGTTAGCAACTTCTACTGGGTTCAGCATGTCAATTAAAATCACTAAATTATGGGTTAAACATTCTTTCTATTAAATTGAAATAGCAAAAGGAGAAATTGAGGTATGCATATAGTAGTTTATTATTCCAATTACTGTTACAAGGGAAATTATACAAATGTCATCAGGTTTCCCATTATTAAACTGTTATGTGTAGAGATGAGCGAACCGGTCGCGGTTCGGCTCGAGGTTGGTTCGCCGAACGGACCTCCCGTTCGAGTTCGGTTCGTCGAACGTTCGACGAACCGAACTCGAACTGCATAGGAAACAATGGCAGGCAATCACAAACACAGAAAAACACCCTCAAAGGTGTCCAAAAGGTCACAAACAACTCACAACACATGGGAAAGTGACAAGGACATATACTCATGCGAAAACAAAAGAGCTGGACAAGGAAAAAGAGGAGGACACACAGATATATGAGTATATGCAAGGAAACATCGATTCCATTAATGTGCAACTTGAGCCCTGCTCATTCTTGGCTTCCAATCTTGATAAATTGCCTGAGCTCGCCACGTACGTCTTGGGGATCTTGTCGTGTCCTGCAGCCAGCGTTCTCTCGGAACCTGTCTTCAGTGCTGCTGTGGGTCTGCTGGCAGATAAGCACACGTGTCTGTCCACTGACAATGTGGACATGGCTCTCAGAGGACTTTTCTTCCCCTGGGTCAGCCAGGGGACGGGAAAGGCACGCGTATTTTTGAGAGTGCTTCATGCAAAGCATCTTTTTCTTTTTCAAAAGGGAGCTCAACCGATGCCAGTCAAGTGGGGTGTGTGTGGCCCAGTGAGTGGCAACCAGGGAGACTGTGGTTGGAGTCCCCTCGCTGTGTCTCTAAAAGAACCAAGATGAACAAGTCATGGCTCTCAGAGGACTTTTCTTCCCCTGGGTCAGCCAGGGGACGGGAAAGGCACGCATATTTTTGAGAGTGCTTCATGCAAAGCATCTTTTTCTTTTTCAAAAGGGAGCTCAACCGATGCCAGTCAAGTGGGGTGTGTGTGGCCCAGTGAGTGGAAACGAGGGAGACTGTGGTTGGAGTCCCCTCGCTGTGTCTCTAAAAGAACCAAGATGAACAAGTCATGGCTCTCAGAGGACTTTTCTTCCCCTGGGTCAGCCAGGGGACGGGAAAGGCACGCGTATTTTTGAGAGTGCTTCATGCAAAGCATCTTTTTCTTTTTCAAAAGGGAGCTCAACCGATGCCAGTCAAGTGGGGTGTGTGTGGCCCAGTGAGTGGAAACGAGGGAGACTGTGGTTGGAGTCCCCTCGCTGTGTCTCTAAAAGAACCAAGATGAACAAGTCATGGCTCTCAGAGGACTTTTCTTCCCCTGGGTCAGCCAGGGGACGGGAAAGGCACGCGTATTTTTGAGAGTGCTTCATGCAAAGCATCTTTTTCTTTTTCAAAAGGGAGCTCAACCGATGCCAGTCAAGTGGGGTGTGTGTGGCCCAGTGAGTGGCAACGAGGGAGACTGTGGTTGGAGTCCCCTCGCTGTGTCTCTAAAAGAACCAAGATGAACAAGTCATGGCTCTCAGAGGACTTTTCTTCCCCTGGGTCAGCCAGGGGACGGGAAAGGCACGCGTATTTTTGAGAGTGCTTCATGCAAAGCATCTTTTTCTTTTTCAAAAGGGAGCTCAACCGATGCCAGTCAAGTGGGGTGTGTGTGGCCCAGTGAGTGGAAACGAGGGAGACTGTGGTTGGAGTCCCCTCGCTGTGTCTCTAAAAGAACCAAGATGAACAAGTCATGGCTCTCAGAGGACTTTTCTTCCCCTGGGTCAGCCAGGGGACGGGAAAGGCACGCGTATTTTTGAGAGTGCTTCATGCAAAGCATCTTTTTCTTTTTCAAAAGGGGGCTCAACCGATGCCAGTCAAGTGGGGTGTGTGTGGCCCAGTTAGTGGCAACGAAGGAGACTGTGGTTGGAGTCCCCTCGCTGTGTTTCTAAAAGACCCAAAATGAACAAATCATGGCTCTCAGAGGACTTTTCTTCCCCTGGGTCAGCCAGGGGACGGGAAAGGCACGCGTATTTTTGAGAGTGCTTCATGCAAAGCATCTTTTTCTTTTTCAAAAGGGAGCTCAACCGATGCCAGTCAAGTGGGGTGTGTGTGGCCCAGTGAGTGGCAACCAGGGAGACTGTGGTTGGAGTCCCCTCGCTGTGTCTCTAAAAGAACCAAGATGAACAAGTCATGGCTCTCAGAGGACTTTTCTTCCCCTGGGTCAGCCAGGGGACGGGAAAGGCACGCGTATTTTTGAGAGTGCTTCATGCAAAGCATCTTTTTCTTTTTCAAAAGGGAGCTCAACCGATGCCAGTCAAGTGGGGTGTGTGTGGCCCAGTGAGTGGAAACGAGGGAGACTGTGGTTGGAGTCCCCTCGCTGTGTCTCTAAAAGAACCAAGATGAACAAGTCATGGCTCTCAGAGGACTTTTCTTCCCCTGGGTCAGCCAGGGGACGGGAAAGGCACGCGTATTTTTGAGAGTGCTTCATGCAAAGCATCTTTTTCTTTTTCAAAAGGGAGCTCAACCGATGCCAGTCAAGTGGGGTGTGTGTGGCCCAGTGAGTGGAAACGAGGGAGACTGTGGTTGGAGTCCCCTCGCTGTGTCTCTAAAAGAACCAAGATGAACAAGTCATGGCTCTCAGAGGACTTTTCTTTCCCCTGGGTCAGCCAGGGGACGGGAAAGGCACGCGTATTTTTGAGAGTGCTTCATGCAAAGCATCTTTTTCTTTTTCAAAAGGGAGCTCAACCGATGCCAGTCAAGTGGGGTGTGTGTGGCCCAGTGAGTGGCAACGAGGGAGACTGTGGTTGGAGTCCCCTCGCTGTGTCTCTAAAAGAACCAAGATGAACAAGTCATGGCTCTCAGAGGACTTTTCTTCCCCTGGGTCAGCCAGGGGACGGGAAAGGCACGCGTATTTTTGAGAGTGCTTCATGCAAAGCATCTTTTTCTTTTTCAAAAGGGAGCTCAACCGATGCCAGTCAAGTGGGGTGTGTGTGGCCCAGTGAGTGGAAACGAGGGAGACTGTGGTTGGAGTCCCCTCGCTGTGTCTCTAAAAGAACCAAGATGAACAAGTCATGGCTCTCAGAGGACTTTTCTTCCCCTGGGTCAGCCAGGGGACGGGAAAGGCACGCGTATTTTTGAGAGTGCTTCATGCAAAGCATCTTTTTCTTTTTCAAAAGGGAGCTCAACCGATGCCAGTCAAGTGGGGTGTGTGTGGCCCAGTGAGTGGCAACGAGGGAGACTGTGGTTGGAGTCCCCTCGCTGTGTCTCTAAAAGAACCAAGATGAACAAGTCATGGCTCTCAGAGGACTTTTCTTCCCCTGGGTCAGCCAGGGGACGGGAAAGGCACGCGTATTTTTGAGAGTGCTTCATGCAAAGCATCTTTTTCTTTTTCAAAAGGGAGCTCAACCGATGCCAGTCAAGTGGGGTGTGTGTGGCCCAGTGAGTGGAAACGAGGGAGACTGTGGTTGGAGTCCCCTCGCTGTGTCTCTAAAAGAACCAAGATGAACAAGTCATGGCTCTCAGAGGACTTTTCTTCCCCTGGGTCAGCCAGGGGACGGGAAAGGCACGCGTATTTTTGAGAGTGCTTCATGCAAAGCATCTTTTTCTTTTTCAAAAGGGAGCTCAACCGATGCCAGTCAAGTGGGGTGTGTGTGGCCCAGTGAGTGGCAACCAGGGAGACTGTGGTTGGAGTCCCCTCGCTGTGTCTCTAAAAGAACCAAGATGAACAAGTCATGGCTCTCAGAGGACTTTTCTTCCCCTGGGTCAGCCAGGGGACGGGAAAGGCACGCGTATTTTTGAGAGTGCTTCATGCAAAGCATCTTTTTCTTTTTCAAAAGGGAGCTCAACCGATGCCAGTCAAGTGGGGTGTGTGTGGCCCAGTGAGTGGAAACGAGGGAGACTGTGGTTGGAGTCCCCTCGCTGTGTTATACATGCTTTTAGAAGGGCATGACATGGCTTGGAGGTTGACTTTCATAAAATGCAAACTGTTGGCTACCAAAATGCTGCCTTTCCAACAACTGTGGTTATAGGCAATGAGGAACATACTGATGAAGATGAGACGCAGATACCCGATTGGGATGACAACTTAAATATTCGGTCAGGGCAAGAAGAGGCTCGGTCTGAGGGGGAGGGGAGTGCAAACACAACAATTGATGATGAAGTTCTAGATCCCACCTACTGTCAACCCCCAGTCAGGCACTCGAGGAGGTCAACAGAGGCGGTGGAGGAGGATGCAACCGACGACGAAATTACCTTGCGCCTTCCTGGACAGAGTCGGAGCACTGGTAGCACGTCTACAACTGCATCCTCAGCCACCACTCTGCCTATGAGCATTATTCGGGGTGCATCAACAGGTCGCATGGCCTCTAAGCCTTGCCTAGCCTGTTCCTTTTTTGACATAGAAAAAGATCGCCCAAATCATGTGATATGTAAAATTTGTCATGATTCTCTTAGTAGAGGTCAAAACCTCAGCAGTTTGACAACTTCTTCCATGAATCGTCACATGAATAAATATCATAGGTCCCGGTGGGAAGCTCACTGTGCTGCAATGCGGCCTAGCGGAGCGAACCATCCACCGCCCGCCCCTTCCAGTGCATCCGCGCGCTCTTCATCTTCTAGGACTGTGGGGACAGCTGTCACACCTGTTTTTCCACGCAAAACTTCCACCACTGTAACCGCAACAGGCAGTTTGCTTGGTAGGTCGTCAGTTGGTTTGGAAGGGGAAACAAGTGAGTGTGTACAGCTCTCTCAGACATCGATAGCACCTACGTTGGATGAAGGCAACATCATGTCTCCGCCTGCACTTTCCTCACAAACCTGCATTTTTCCAGGGACACCCTACTCAACACCGTCTACACACAGCAGCCAGATCTCTGTCCCTCAGATGTGGTCAAATAAAAGGCCACTTCCTCCGACCCATGACAAAGCTAAGAGGTTGACTCTATCCCTCTGTAAGCTGTTGGCTACCGAAATGCTGCCTTTCCGCCTAGTGGACACACAGGATTTTAGAGACCTTATGTCTGTCGCTGTGCCCCAGTACCAGATGCCTAGTCGCCACTACTTCTCTAAGAAAGGTGTGCCCGCGCTACACCAGCATGTCGCACACAACATCACCGCTTCCTTGAGAAACTCTGTGTGTGAACGGGTGCATTTCACCACCGATACTTGGACCAGTAAGCATGGACAGGGACGTTACATGTCGCTGACTGGGCACTGGGTAACTATGTTGATAGATGGTGAAGGGTCTGCTGCACAAGTCTTGCCGTCCCCACGACTTGTGTGTCAATCCTCTGTCTGTCCAAGTTCCGCCACTGCTTCTGCATCCTCCACCTCATCTGGGTCCTCCACCTCCGCCCCAAGCCTGCCTGGTCAGGCCACCAGCGTTCTCACTGCGCAGAAGGAATCACGCACCCCTCATTACTATGCTGGCAGCAGAGCGCAACGGCATCAGGCGGTCTTTAGCTTGACATGTCTTGGGAATAAGAGTCACACAGCTGAGGAGTTGTGGTCAGCTCTGCGGTCCGAGTTTAATAAATGGTTGTCTCCACTCAACCTGCAGCCTGGTAAGGCCGTGTGCGACAATGCTGCAAACCTGGGTGCGGCCCTTCGCCTGGGCAAGGTGACACACGTGCCTTGTATGGCTCACGTGTTGAACCTTGTTGTCCAGCAATTTTTAACACACTATCCCGGCCTAGATGGCCTTCTGACCAGGGCACGTAAACTGTCTGCAGTGCTCACTTCCGCCGTTCAACCGCCGCAGCTGAGCGACTTGCATCGCTCCAGAAGTCTTTCGGCCTGCCGGTTCATCGCCTGAAATGCGATGTGGCGACACGCTGGAATTCAACTCTCCACATGTTACAGCGACTGTGGCAGCACCGGCGAGCCCTGGTGCAATACGTCATGATGTATAGCCTGGGCCAACGAGATGCAGAAGTGGGGCAGATCACCCTGATGGAGTGATCTCAGATCAAGGACCTATGCACCGTTCTGCACAGTTTCGACATGGCGACGAATATGTTTAGCGCTGACAATGCCATTATCAGCATGACGATTACAGTCATTTACATGCTGGAGCACACGCTAAACACTATTCGGAGTCAGGGGGTGGGACAACAGGAAGGGGAGGAACTACAGGAGGATTCATATGCGCAAGACACAACAACATCACCAAGGTCCAGACGTTCATCATCACCAACGCGGCAGGCATGGGACCATGGGGGACAGGGATCAACAAGGGCGCATGGTAGCAGGCGAGATGTTGAGGAAGGTGCAGGAGGACATGAAGATATGGAGGACGAACTGTCCATGGACATGGAAGACTCAGCGGATGAGGGAGACCTTGGTCAAAATTCAGTTGAAAGAGGTTGGGGGGAGATGTCAGAGGAAGAAAGAACGGTTAGCACCTCTATGCCACAAACACAGCGTGGACTTGGTCCGCATGGCTGCGCAAGACACATGAGTGCCTTCTTGTTGCACTACCTCCAACATGACCCTCGGATTGTCAAAATTAGAAGTGATGATGACTACTGGCTTGCCACACTATTAGATCCCCGGGACAAGTCCAAATTTTGTGACATAATTCCACCCATAGAAAGGGACGCACGTATGCTGGAGTATCAGCATAAGCTGTTACTCGATCTTAGCTCGGCTTTTACACCAAACAACCGTGCAGGTGAAGGGAGTGATTCTCCCAGTTGTAACTTGACAAACATGGGACGGCATCGTCATCTTCAACAGTCTACCCGTACCAGTAGGACCGTATCTGGTGCTGGTAACAGCAATTTTATGGAATATTTTCATAATTTTTTTAGACCCTCCTTTGCAAGGCCACCAGAGACAACAAGTCTGACACATAGTCAACGGATGGAGAGGATGATACAGGAGTATCTCCAAATGAACATCGATGCAATGACTTTGCAAATGGAGCCTTGCTCCTTTTGGGCTTCAAATCTAGAAAAATTGACAGAGCTCTCCAGTTACGCCTTGGAGATTTTGTCGTGTGCAGCTGCCAGCGTTGTCTCTGAACGTGTCTTCTTCAGTGCTGCTGGGTGTGTGCTGACAGATAAGCGCACGCGTCTGTCCAGTGACAATGTGGACACACTGACGTTCATCAAAATGAACAAGTCATGGATCCAGAAGGAATTTACTACCCCTGTGTCATCCTGGGGAGAGTAAATGCTTGTGGATTTGGAATGTGCTTGATGCAAATCAAAACATCCTGTTTGCAACTAGGGCACAAGTGCTGCCACTGATGGGGTGTCTGTGTGCCCAATGTTGGGAAAAAAGGTAGACTCCGCTTGGAGTAACCCTTGCTTGATGTGTTTTTTAAAAATGATACAAGATGAACAGATCTGAAGGCAAGATGAAGGCAACATCATGTCTCCGCCTGCACTTTTCTCACAAACCTGCATTTTTCCAGGGACACCCTACTCAACACCGTCTACAGACAGCAGCCAGATCTCTTTCCCTCAGATGTGGTCAAATAAAAGGCCACTTACTGCGACCCATGACAAAGCTAAGTGGTTGACTCTATCCCTCTGTAAGCTGTTGGCTACCGAAATGCTGCCTTTACGCGTAGTGGACACACAGGATTTTACAGACCTTATGTCTGTCGCTGTGCCCCAGTACCACATGCCCAATCACCACTGCTTCTCCAAGAAAAGCATGCCCGCGCTACACCAGCATGTCGCACACAACATCACCACTTCCTTGAGAAAATCTGTGTGCGACAGGGTGCATTTCAACACAGATACTTGGACCAGTAAGCATAGACAGGGTCATTACATGTCACTGACTGGGCACTGGCAAACTATGGTGAGAGATGGAGAAGGGTCTGCTGTACAAGTCTTGCCGTCCCCACGAGTTGTTTCAATCCTTGTTTTGTATGTAGAAGTTAATACACTGCTTCTGCCTCTTCAACCTCGTGTGGGTCCTCTACCTTGGCGCAAACCCTGTGTGGTCAGGCCACCCTTCCTTGCAACTGCGCACAAGGACTACCACACACCTCCTTACTATGCTGGCAGCAGAGCTCAATGCCATCAGGCGGTCAAAGCTTTACTTTGAAATGTATGGGAAATGTGAGTCACACCGCTATTACAGAGAATAGTAGTCAGGCAGGGTCAAAACATTAATTGAGGAACAGGAACAGAATGGGACGGCCAGGAAAGAATCAGAAAACAAGCAGAGTTGAAATGCGTATCGGCCAACAAGGTACATAAACAGCAAGCAGGAAAAGTAGTCAGGTAACAAGCACACAAAATCATAAAACTGAACTGGGGGTAAAATTAACCAGAGGTTCATAGCTATGTCTGGCAGTGGTCTGCAGACAGGATGGGCATAAAAAAGGGTGTGGTGTCTTCCCATTGGTTGTAGCTGAATGATGGTATTTCATCTGTGAGATACCCACCAGCTACATTCAGCCAGAGATTCTGCATCTGTCAAGGTAATGCAGCCCAGTGGGTGAGCATAACCTGCGTTCACCTGCGCCGCTGGCATCGACTACTCTCACATCATCAGCACTATTCATGAAAGGAACACGTTGTCACCTGGCAACCGGAGTACAAATTGACGGAGCGGACTACGTTGGTGACTTAACAGCCGTGTGCGGCAATGATGCAAACCTGGCTGCGGGCCATCCTCAGGGCAATGTGACACACGTGCCTTTTAGGGCTCACGTGTTGAACCGAATTCGCCAGCAATTTTTAAAACACCATCACGGCCTACATGGCCTTGTGCAGTGGGCACGCTCGCTATGTGCTCACTTCCATCGTGCGCACACAGCAGCTCAACAACTTTCATCACTCCGGAAGTCTTAGGGTCTGGCAGTTAAACGCCGTAAATGCGATGTTTCGACACGCAGGAATTGGAATCTGCACATGTTGCAGCGTGTGTGGCAGCACCGCAGAGCCCTGCTGAAATACGGTAAGACATATAGCCTGGGATAACTTGATCCAGAGGTGGTGCAGATCACGCTGCTGGAGTGGTGTCAGATCAAGGACCTATGCACCCTGCTACACAGTTTTGAAATGTCGACGAAGATGTTTAGCACTGGCAATGTCATTCTCAGCGTGACAATTCTGGTCATCTACATGATGGAGCACACTGTAATTATTATTCTGAGTCAGGTGTTGGGACAAGAGGAAGGGGAGGAAGTACAGGAGGAGTCATATGCGGAAGGGATAACAAGATCTACGAGGTCCAGATGGTCAGCGGCACCTATGCGGCATTCATGGTGAGGGAGAGGGATTAACAAGGGCGCATAGTATCAGCAAAAAGTGTTGATGAAAGTGCAGGAGCCCATGAAGAAATGGAGGACGAACTGGCGATGGGCATGGAAGACTCAGCAGATGAGTGAGAGCTTGCTCACATTTCGGTTGTGCGAGGTTGTGGGTAGAGGGCAGAGGAAGGATGCACGATTCTCACCTCTCTGCCACCAACACACCAAGGACTTGGTCCTCCTGGATGCACAAGACACATGAGCGCCTTCTTGCTGCACTACCTACATGACCCTCGGATTGTATGAATTTGAACTAATCCTGAATACTGGGTTGCCACACTGTTAGATCCCCGGTACAAGACAAAATTTGGCGAACTAATTCCTGCCATAGAAATAGACGCACGTATACAGGAGTATCTGCAGAATGTGGTACGCAATTTTAGATCTACTTGTCCACTAAACACCAGTGCTGCACAGAGTGAATCTCAACGCTTTGTCATGGATAGGAGGAAATGGTCTTTTACTTGTCCACATCGGAGGGACCGAGGGATGGCTGCTGTGCTGAGATGGCGTTGAGTACGGTGTCCCTGCACAGTTGCACTTTTGGTCATATCCCAAAATGAGTTGAAAAAGGACAGATGCTGTTGGAAAGGGGAACAGGTGTGTTGGAAAGGGGAAAAAAGTTTTGGTCCGTGGATTTGGTGGTTAAGCAACTGTAACATTTGCTGAAGAAACAACATCTGTTACAGTGGGACTGGCAGATTTGGATAAAGTGGTATATAATCTGTGACCGCTATATAACGAAAATTAATAAGAAAAGAAAGAGAAAGGTATATATCCCCATCAGCAGTCAGTGTCCACCGTGCTCCCAGTTGGAAAAGGAGAGGTTGGCAACTTGAAGGTTTGGTGGAGGATACAGAGCTGTGTGGCTATGAAACTAATAGTAGCCTGAACCGAGTTAGACGCCATTCGGATCTGGAGACTGTGAGCCCTGTTAGCGTCACAGGGTCCACATGCCCACCCAGCCCAGGAACTCCCTGTTAACAACACAGGGGCCATTGAGTACGCTGACCGTGTGCGTAGGGGCCACACCTGTGGACAGCAGGCGCATCAGCAGCAGCAGGCCTGTTAATGCCACTGGGCTGCACAAGCAGGACTGTTAGGACAGGAGCTGGTCTTAACCGTTCTGCGTTACCAACTGTGGTGGTGGCCTGCATCCACCACCCGATCCCTGCCTACCTCTGGCCTAAAGCCGCAATGGGTTCAACACATGGAGGTGTGCTCTTTCGGAGCATAATAGAAGACTGTGCACCTCCTTGTTGGCTCCAGCCCCTTTTATAACCTGGGTCCGCCCCAAACCAGGGTGAACCACAATGCACCTCCTGGAGACAAAAGTAGAGTGACACGTCATGAGTGGCATAACTAGCGTCCTATTTGGAAACGCAACTTCAATGATGACCTCATGGCTGCCATGACCCAAACACCTCACCAGTCATCGTCTGAGCATCAATAATGCGGTGACAAGTCATAGGTGTGGGCCTCTGCAAGCCATTTGGGAGGACACCTGATGCCCTGTGGTCTATATGGGACCCCCACATCAGGGCCAGGGCCAAAGAGTTCATTACCGGACCTAGTCTCTGATGCAGGAAGTGCCTGAGCATGCTCAGTAGCATGAAATACAGTCTCTGAAAAAAGACTATCAGCTTTAGCATGGTGTCTATGCCCAAAACAGGACTTAGACCCGGCACGGAATGCAAGCACCTGTGCAAAGAGGCTTTTCACACTTAGTGTGGGAGCATGCGCTGTATCCCGAAATGAAAACTTAGCGTCAGGAATGGCACAGTCAGGCTGAGCATACTCACTAGGCGAAACACTGTAATTATGCTGCAGCTGGGGTACATCGGCACACGCATGCGCACTAGCTGCCTCTCCACACTTAGACGTGGAGGGGAAATTTGTCTTGGAGATGCTGTCTATGAACAGAAGGAAAAGCTAAAGGAAGCCTGACTTTCTATCCCTCCGAATTATGAAATGCAGCAATGAATTCCATGAGTTTGCTATAACATTAGCGTAGCAAAATGTGCATGAGGGTGTGATGTAGAGGTGCTAGAAATAGCTTGTCACCAGTGGGGCACTAATGGAATACAACAGCCAGTTCTATGATGCCACAAAATGGCAGTATTTTGTGCTATCATTATAGCTTATTAAAAACAGAGCACGAGGTTGTCATGCAGAGGTGCTGCACATAGATTTGCAGTAGTGTGAATTGACAAAAGTACAATAGCCACGTTTAGGATACAACTAGGTACAGTGAGTGTTTGCTAGTAAAATTGCTTAGTTTAAAAAAGTTGTAGTGTGCAATGCAGGCAGACGTGCTATGCAAATGTCTTTGCACTAGTGGGACTATAGCAAAGTCCAATAGCCACGTATAGGATGCCACTAGGTACACTGAGTGTGTGCTAGTATAATGGCTTCGTTATAATTAGTTGGAGTGTGCAACGCAGGCAGATGCGCTCTGCAAATGTCTTGGCACTAGTGGGACTATAGCAAAGTCCAATAGCCACGTATAGGATGCCACTAGGTACACTGTGTGTTTGCTAGTATAATGGATGAGTTTAAAAAAGATAGAGTGTGCAATGCAGGCAGACGTGCTGCAAATAACGTTCCAATACTGTGAATTGACAAAAGTACAATAGCCACGTTTAGGATACAACTAGGTACAGTGAGTGTTTGCTAGTATAATGGCTTCGTTATAATTAGTTGGAGTGTGCAACGCAGGCAGATGCGCTCTGCAAATGTCTTGGCACTAGTGGGACTATAGCAAAGTCCAATAGCCACGTATAGGATGCCACTAGGTACACTGACTGTTTGGTAGTATAATGGCTGAGTTTAAAAAAGTTAGAGTGTGCAATGCAGGCAGACGTGCTGCAAATAACGTTCCAATACTGTGAATTGACAAAAGTACAATAGCCACGTTTAGGATGCCACTAGGTACACTGACTGTTTGCTAGTATAATGGCTGAGTTTAAAAAAGTTAGAGTGTGCAATGCAGGCAGACGTGCTGCAAATAACGTTCCAATACTGTGAATTGACAAAAGTACAATAGCCACGTTTAGGATACAACTAGGTACAGTGAGTGTTTGCTAGTATAATGGCTGAGTTTAAAAAAGTTAGAGTGTGCAATGCAGGCAGACGTGCTGCAAATAACGTTCCAATACTGTGAATTGACAAAAGTACAATAGCCACGTTTAGGATGCCACTAGGTACACTGACTGTTTGCTAGTATAATGGCTGAGTTTAAAAAACTTGGAGTGTGCAATGCAGGCAGATGTGCTCTGCAAATGTCTTGGCACTAGTGGGACTATAGCAAAGTCCAATAGCCACGTATAGGATGCCACTAGGTACACTGAGTGTGTGCTAGTATAATGGCTTCGTTATAATTAGTTGGAGTGTGCAACGCAGGCAGATGCGCTCTGCAAATGTCTTGGCACTAGTGGGACTATAGCAAAGTCCAATAGCCACGTATAGGATGCCACTAGGTACACTGAGTGTTTGCTAGTATAATGGCTTCGTTATAATTAGTTGGAGTGTGCAACGCAGGCAGATGCGCTCTGCAAATGTCTTGGCCCTAGTGGGACTATAGCAAAGTCCAATAGCCACGTATAGGATGCCACTAGGTACACTGAGTGTTTGCTAGTATAATGGCTTAGTTATAATGAGTTGGAGTGTGCAACGCAGGCAGATGCGCTCTGCAAATGTCTTGGCACTAGTGGGACTATAGCAAAGTCCAATAGCCACGTATAGGATGCCACTAGGTACACTGAGTGTTTGCTAGTATAATGGCTTAGTTATAATGAGTTGGAGTGTGCAACGCAGGCAGATGCGCTCTGCAAATGTCTTGGCACTAGTGGGACTATAGCAAAGTCCAATAGCCACGTATAGGATGCCACTAGGTACACTGAGTGTTTGCTAGTATAATGGCTTCGTTATAATTTGTTGGAGTGTGCAACGCAGGCAGATGCGCTCTGCAAATGTCTTGGCACTAGTGGGACTATAGCAAAGTCCAATAGCCACGTATAGGATGCCACTAGGTACACTGAGTGTTTGCTAGTATAATGGCTTCGTTATAATTAGTTGGAGTGTGCAACGCAGGCAGATGCGCTCTGCAAATGTCTTGGCACTAGTGGGACTATAGCAAAGTCCAATAGCCACGTATAGGATGCCACTAGGTACACTGAGTGTTTGCTAGTATAATGGCTTCGTTATAATTTGTTGGAGTGTGCAACGCAGGCAGATGCGCTCTGCAAATGTCTTGGCACTAGTGGGACTATAGCAAAGTCCAATAGCCACGTATAGGATGCCACTAGGTACACTGAGTGTTTGCTAGTATAATGGCTTCGTTATAATTTGTTGGAGTGTGCAACGCAGGCAGATGCGCTCTGCAAATGTCTTGGCCCTAGTGGGACTATAGCAAAGTCCAATAGCCACGTATAGGATGCCACTAGGTACACTGTGTGTTTGCTAGTATAATGGCTGAGTTTAAAAAACTTGGAGTGTGCAATGCAGGCAGATGTGCTCTGCTAATGTCTTTGCACTAGTGGGACTATAGCAAAGTCCAATAGCCACGTATAGGATGCCACTAGGTACACAGAGTGTGTGCTAGTATAATGGCTTAGTTATAATTCGTTGGAGTGTGCAACGCAGGCAGACGTGCTGCAAATGTCTTGGCACTAGTGGGACTATAGCAAAGTCCAATAGCCACGTATAGGATGCCACTAGGTACACTGAGTGTTTGCTAGTATAATGGCTTCGTTATAATTTGTTGGAGTGTGCAACGCAGGCAGATGCGCTCTGCAAATGTCTTGGCCCTAGTGGGACTATAGCAAAGTCCAATAGCCACGTATAGGATGCCACTAGGTACACTGAGTGTTTGCTAGTATAATGGCTGAGTTTAAGAAACTTGGAGTGTGCAATGCAGGCAGATGTGCTCTGCTAATGTCTTTGCACTAGTGGGACTATAGCAAAGTCCAATAGCCACGTATAGGATGCCACTAGGTACACTGAGTGTTTGCTAGTAAAATTGCTTAGTTTAAAAAACTTGGAGTGTGCAATGCAGGCAGATGTGCTCTGCAAATGTCTTTGCACTAGTGGGACTATAGCAAAGTCCAATAGCCACAGATAGGATGCCACTAGGTACACTGAGTGTTTGCTAGTATAATGGCTTACTTAGAATGAGTTGGAGTGTGCAGAGGACAAGAGGGTACAGTGGCAGGATTGTGGTGCTCTGGGTAGAGGAATGGAAGCCTGCCTTTCTATTCCCTCCTAATGGTGAAATGCAGGGAGGAAATCCCTGACCTGGGCTACACAGACGCTGTTGCTGTTTGCAGGACCTGTCACCTATGGCTCTCTGACCCTGCCGGTACGAGCCCTTAAAAGGACTGCTAGAATGTGCTCTCCCTAAGCTGTCTAACGCTGTGTATGCAGCGCATACAGCTGTATCGGCGATAGGACAAAGGACGGAACTGCGACAGTGATGTCTGACACCAAAGACGCAGAAGGCAGATAATGGCGATCGTGAAGAAAATGTCCGGTTTTATAATGCAGGGACATGTGACATGCAGATCCTATCACACATGCCGTTGCTTCTCTGCCTCAAAGTCCACTTAGGTGTGTGTGTGTCTGTGATTGGCTGACATGCTGGCCAGCCCCACAAGACGCGCGCGCTTAGGGAAGGAAGACAAGAAAAAAAAAAAAAAATGGCGATCGCCATTATAGAAACAGCAGTGATCTGAAGGCGCTGTTCACGCACACTATACACTGAAATGTGATAATAGTTTGATTCACAGAGTGACTTACACTATTACAGCAGAAACCAAGCTAAGATTTAGCTGTTTTTTGGCTGCTAGAACCGTTCTCGAACGTTTCTAGAACTATCGAGCTTTTGCAAAAAGCTCGAGTTCTAGTTCGATCTAGAACATGCCCCAAAATCACTCGAGCCTAGAACTGGAGAACCACGAACCACGAACCGCGCTCAACTCTAGTTATGTGCCTCCTATGTAGGATCCTAATTAGCAGATTTGCGTACCCCTGTAGCCTGGCATCACACTAAAATGTATCTGTAAACACCGCTCGAACTGAAGAGTAATCACTAGTGATGAGCGAGTACTAAAAAGCTCGGGTGCTCGAGGCTCGGGCCGAGCATCCCAAGATACTCGTGTACTCAGCCCGAGCACCGAGCCCAATGTTATCCTATGGGAGACCCGAGTATTTTTATGAAATGACCCCCGGCAGCATGTAGAAACCATAAAACTGTAAATTAAACAAAAAAACATGCGTGTGTGTGTAAGCGTGCATATATATATACACGCGGAGTGGAGTGCGGGAGGGGCCGTAGCCGAGCGGGGAAGTGTCGGGCTAAAGGCACGGTCATGCTGTGAGGGCCGGCCAATCACTGCAATTCCACAAGTAACGGCTGTGGCATTGCAGTGGTCTGCCAGCCAATCCCTGCATAAGGGCTGGCTCTAAAAAGAGCGCCAACATGAAGACCACGAGTACAGCACGAGTATCGCGAGATTACTCGGTCCTCGCCGAGTAGCCCGAGTACAGTGATACTCGTGCGAGTACCGAGTAGTAACAAGCATGCTCGCTCATCACTAGTAATCAGCACTGAACAGTCGGATAGGAGACATCTTTGGCATCTGCTGGGACCTCATTAATCATGCCCCATAAATCAAAGGCAAAAGGCGGGGT
The DNA here is from genome assembly GCF_048569485.1 of Anomaloglossus baeobatrachus. NCBI lineage: Eukaryota > Metazoa > Chordata > Amphibia > Anura > Aromobatidae > Anomaloglossus > Anomaloglossus baeobatrachus. The sequence continues at coordinate 190,474,445 of NC_134353.1, forward strand.
TAGAAAGTTCACAGCAGGCAAGGAGAATGGTGTGTACATGCCCATCAGACTACTCAGTGCTTGCTATATGAGGAGGGTATGTAAACAAGATCATTTTTAGCGGTATGCCAGGCAGAACATATCGTTAGGATTAGTGATGAGCAAGCACTAAAATGCTAGAGTGCTCATTACTCGTATCGAGCAGGTCGAATATAATGGAAGCTCATGGAACTCAAGCATTTTTCCATCAGATGCTCCAAGGACGTCTGAGGGAGCAGGAAAATTGCTTAAACAAATGGAAACAGCACTCAATTGGAATATAAACAGCATAGAGAAGATGTCTGGATACTTCTCTGACTCACAGGACACTGCTGGGAACAATGTTGGCACAGTATTACGCCACTTTTATAGACTGACAATAAAACATTCGAAATCAAAGTTAAAATTAATTTTACAGGAAAACAATAATAGGAAACCTTTCCTGTAAAAACTCATATGTAAGGCAAATTAAAAAAATGAGAAAAAAAACACCTTCTTTGCATTAGGATATTTTTTACACTTTTGCATTGTTTTCAATGGAGAAAAATATTTTACCAATAAGTGTAATTTTTAAATTTTACTACTATAACTGGGCATATGCTGTGTGTCAGGTCAAACACATCTTGTTTAACTTATGAAAGAGGGACTCTGAAACTCACAAAGCCTGTGCGGACAATGCAAGAACTGACAAAAATTAGAAGGAAGAGGCATTCCAATATACCCTGTGTTAAACAAAATGTAAACCTCATATAAAATCTGTTAAAACTGTTAGGTGGGGGACTCTGAAATGCCTGAAGCCTTTACACTAAGTGCAAGGACTGCATAAAATTAGAAGGAGGTACTCCAAAACACCCTGGAAGACACATAGAGGAAGACCTTAGAAACTCTTGATTCCCCTTATTAAGAATTGGACTTACACACATTGTAAAGGTGCTGCCAGTACAGTTTGAACTCAGGTTAGTACCAGCGTGGGAAACCAGCAAGGGAACCCCTGTTTCATTCTGGGTTTTATTTTCTGTTTTTTTTTTAATATATATATATATATATATATATATTGTGAGGTAGCGTGGTCGGCTGCGCGGCAGAAGACACGGGATCCAGGCACCAATGGTCACAGCACGCGGTTTATTGTCAAAACAAAAATCCAAAACAGCACACAACACGTGTTCCGGAATATCCTCCTCCAGAACCAACAAGCCAGATTCCAGAAATGGCTCACATGTGCTTCTTCGGCAGAAGCTTAGGGAGTTGTATTCACTCCCTCACACTAGGGCCCACACCCAGGTTCCTGTTTCCCTTTAACCCTCCTTTCAGCCTGCAGGAAAACAGCAATAAACCCTGGAGTGGAGTTGCTTTCTATACATGGAGGGAGCACAACCGGGGCGAGACGTACCGGCCGTCATAGACAACCCCGGTCACAGTCTCACAATATATGTATATATATATATATACAGTACGGACCAATAGATTGGACACGCCTTCTCATTCAAAGAGTTTTCTTTATTTTCATGACTCTGAAAATTGTAGATTCACATTGAAGGCATCGAAACTATGAATTAACGCACGTAGAATGAAATACTTAACAAAAAAGTGAGAAACAACTGAAAATATGTTTTGTATTTTAGGTTTTTTAAAGTAGCCACCTTTTGCTTTGATTACTGCTTTGCACACTCTTGGCATTCTCTTGTTGAGCTTCAAGAGGTAGTCACCAGAAATGATCTTCCAACAGTCTTGAAGGAGTTCCCAGAGATGCTTAGCACTTGTTGGCCCTTTTGTCTTTACTCTGTGGTCTAGCTCACCCCGAACCATCTCGATTGGGTTCAGGTCTGGTGACTGTGGAGGCCAGGTAATTTGGCGTAGCACCCCATCACTCTCCTTCTTAGTCAAATAGCCCTTACACAGCCTGGAGGTGTGTTTGGGGTCATTGTCCTGTTTAAAAATAAATGATGGTCCAACTAAACACAAACCAAATGGAATAGCATGCCACTGCAACATGCTGTGGTAGCCATGCTGGTTCAGTATGCCTTTAATTTTGAATAAATCCCCAGCAGTGTCACCAGCAAAGCACCCCCACACCATCACACCTCCTCTTCCATGCTTCACGGTGGGAACCAGGCATGTAGAATTCATCCGTTCATCTTTTCTGCATTGCACAAAAGCATGGTGGTTGGATCCAAAGATCTCAAATTTGGACTCATCATACCAAAGCATAAATTTCCACTGGTCTAATGTCCATTACTTGTCTCTTCTGCTTGTTGCCTGTCCTTAGCAGTGGTTTCCTATCAGCTATTTTACCATGAAGGCCTGCTGCACAAAGTCACCTCTTAACAGTTATTCTAGAGATGTGTCTGCTGCTAGAACTCTGTGAGGCATTGACCTGGTCACAAATCTGAGCTGCTGTTAACCTGCTATTTCTGAGGCTGGTGACTCGGATAAACCTATCCGCAGCAGAGGTTACTCTTGGTCTTCCTTTCCTAGGGCAGTCCTCATGTGAGCCAGTTTCTTTGTAGCTTTTGATGTTTTTTGCCACTATATTTGGGGACACTTTCACAGTTTTCACAATTTTTCGGACTGACTGACCTTCATTTCTTAAAGTAATGATGGCCACTCGTTTTTCTTTACTTAGCTGCTTTTTTCTTGCCATAATACAAATTCTAACAGTCTATTCAGTAGGACTATCAGCTGTGTATCCACCAGACTTCTGCACAACACAATCGATGGTCCCAACCCCATTTATAAGGCAAGAAATCCCACTTATTAAACCTGACAGGGCACACCTGTGAAGTGAAAACCATTTCCGGCGACTACCTCTTGAAGCTCATAAAGAGAATGCCAAGAGTGTGCAAAGCAATAATCAAAGCAAAAGGTGACTACTTTGAGTCATGAAAATACAGAAAACTCTTTGAATGAGAAGGTGTGTCCAAACTTTTGGTCTGTACTATATATATATATATATATATATGCTGTGACTAAGACAAATGATTTTCCTTTCAAATTATTTCCTAGTGGAGCATTGCAGCTTAAAAGCCTCCTCCCTGGCATGCTGGAATGGTGTGTCAGGCTCTGTAAATAGAATGGCTTCTCCTTTAGACTACGTCTTAGGGGTACTTTGCACACTACGACATCGCAGGTGCGATGTCGGTGGGGCCATGTGGAAAGTGACGCACTTCCTGTGTCGCTCTCGACATCGTAGTGTGTAAATCCTAGATGATACGATTAATGAGCGCAAAATCATCGTAATCGTATCATCGGTGTATCGTCGGCGAATTCTATAATTACGCTGATGTGACGGTCCGATGTCATTCCTCGCTCCTGCGGCAGCACACATCGCTGTGTGTGAAGTCACAGGAGCAAAGAACATCTCCTACCTGCGTCACCGCGGCTCCTGTCGGCTATGCGGAAGGAAGGAGGTGGGCGGGATGTTAACATCCCACTCATCTCCGCCCCTCCGCTCCTATTGGCCGCCTGCCATGTGACGTTGCAGTGAAGCCGCACGACCCACCCCCTCATAAGGAGGCGGTTCGCCGGCCAGAGCAACTTCGCACGGCAGGTGAGTGCATGTGAAGCAGCCGTAGCAATAATATTCGCTACGGCAGCTATCACAATGATATCGCAGCTGCGACGGGGGCGGGGACTATCGCACTCGGCATCGCAGCATTAGCTTGCGATGTCATAGTGTGCAAAGTACCCCTAAGACTCTCATACAGCCAGACCAGATCTTATACTTTGCACTGACGAGGGACAACCATTCTGAAACACCGCGTCTGCAAACTGAGGTTCTGATCTGGCATAAATCCTAAGGGGCACTTTGCACGCTGCGACATCGCAGGCCGATGCTGCGATGCCGAGCGCGATAGTCCCCGCCCCCGTCGCAGCTGCGATATCCTTGTGATAACTGCCGTAGCGAACATTATCGCTACGGCAGCTTCACATGGACTCACCTGTCCTGCGACCGTCGCTCTGGCCGGCGACCCGCCTCCTTATTAAGGGGGCGGGTCGTATGGCGTCACTACGACGTCACACGGCAGGCGGCCAATAGGAGCGGAGGGGCGGAGATGAGCGGGATGTAAACATCCCGCCCACCTCCTTCCTTCCGCATATCCTACAGAAGCCGCAGTGACGCCGGTAGGAGATGTTCCTCGCTCGTGCGGCTTCACACACAGCGATGCGTGCTGCCGCAGGAACGAGGAACAACATCGGACCGTCGCATCAGCGTAATCATGGATTGCGCCGACGCTGCACCGATGATACGATTACGACGCTTTTGCGCTCGTTAATCGTATCATCGAGCCTTTACACACTACGATGTTGCATGCGATGCCGGAAGTGCGTCATTTTCAATTTTTACCCCCACCGACATCGCACCTGCGATGTCGTTGTGTGCAAAGCCCACCTAAGTTATATGACAAGACTCGTTGGAGGGTCACTTTTGACTTCTAAGATTGCTACCTCCAATAGGTGGCACCAGAGTTTGTCTTCTTCCTCCGTGAAGAGACAATTTGAGACAAATGATGTGACATACTACATATTCCATTATGCCATCCTTCCTACTAATATGCCTGTTGGAAGCAAAGGAGGCCAGTTTGGACCTGTGTTAGGTACTATTCCTGCTCATACTTTTTGTCATGGTTTTTTTTTTCACACTGCTTAGTCTATTGTTTGGGACACTTTTTGTTTGCCATACAATTTTGACGCAACTATAAAGTTTTAAAAAAAGTTAGAGACACTTTTCCAGGCCAGCAACAAAAAAGTAATCAACAGAATGTGTCCCTTCAGTTACAATGCAATATGTTCCACCCATAAAAAATATTGTCCAAAACAGATGTGCACCAAACCCAGTAATACTTGGCCTTCATCAGAAAGTTGCAGACTTCAAACCTCTTCTATAGAGCTCCATTTATCTGGGATGCGATGATGTCTGTGAATTGTGCTAACTGCACCAGAAAACACCATCTCATCGCCAAAGCTAATGAAGACAAGGTTTGGTTTATGAAGTTGAAAAGTAAGATAAAGGTACAGTTAAAGGTACTTTTTACAGAGTACATCTATTTTAATTTGCTTTCAGAATTATAACACTTCAAATAAGTTTCCAGTTTTTATTAATTATGGTAAAAATACAGGAATTTTTGAATCCACTTATATTTCTAGTGAATAATAAACTGCTTTTAAAGATTCGCTATTTTGACATTGAGTGTCTTCCTGCATTGTGCCGTAGTAGACATACAGTGTTTCTGCTGTTCATAGACCAAAATGCAGTCTTTATGGCTACTGAGTAAGATGAACTAATCCTTTTACAACTTGGAGCTATTCAGAGTTTTCAGGTTCTTGCATTCTGAAAATTTCTGTAGCGGATCTGTCCCTGTCAAATGTTATAATTTTTCCACAAATGGTAAACCTTTTGTCTAGGGCTACATATTGAAGGTAGATAAGTGAGAATCCTACCTTTTAGGCTAGTTTCACACTGGCGTTGTTTTCCTTCAGTTGCAATCCGCCGTTTTGGAAAACAGCGGAATTCGTTAATGGATTCCGCTGCTTCCCATAGACGTGTATGGACTATGGATTGCGAGTGATGGACCGGGTGGAAGGAACGCAGCATGTAATGTTTTTTGAGCAGCAGAATCATTAGGATTTCGCCGCGCATGCTCTCTCTGTCTCCCTGCACACTTAAGCAGGGTACACATCAGATTACTAAGTAAAGCGCTTTGCCTAGTTACCCGATATTTACCCTGGCTAAGTGTGCAAGGATCCGCGCTAAGCAGTGTATGCTGGTAACCAAGGTAAATATCGGGTAACCAAGCAAAGTGCTTTGCTTAGTTACCCAATATTTACCCTGGTTACGTGTGCAGGGAGCCCGACACTTCCTGCACTCCGCATGTACACATGCACACAGACGCACGCACACGCACGCATACACACACACACACACACTCACCTGTCCCCAGCCATGCAGTCCCCACGGCACTGATGTCCTCAGCGCCATGGCCCCACTTGGCTCCACCCACCCCACACTCCACCCCCTGCACTCCGCCCCCCGCCCCTCACACACATTCTCGGCGGCCGAACGATCAGCTGATCACCCGGCGACCGGCTGCTGTGAGCGATCAGCTGATCACCCGGCGACCGGCTCCTGTGAGCGATCAGCTGATCACCCGGCGGCCGGCTACTGTGAGCGATCAGCTGATCACCTGGCGGCCGGCTGCTGTGAGCGATCAGCTGATCACCCGGCGGCCCGCTGCTGTGAGCGATCAGCTGATCACCCTGTGGCCGGCTACTGTGAGCGATCAGCTGATCACCCGGCCACCGGCTGCTGTGAGCGATCAGCTGATCACCCAGCGGCCGGCTGCTGTGAGCGATCAGCTGATCACCCGGCAGCCGGGTGATCAGCTGATCGTTCTCAATAGTCTGCCACCGGTAAAACTGTAAAGAAAAAAAAAAGCAGATTACATTGTTTTGTATGATCTGTTGCATCCGTTGTGCCACTATATGCAACACATCCGTTTCATCCGTCACACAACGCAATGCAACAGATACCGTTCAACGCAAGTTTGAAACTAGCCTTAAGGCCGCTTTACACACTGCGACATCGCTCAAGCGATCTCGTTGGGGTCACGGAATTTGTGACGAACATCCGGTCGCTTTAGCGATGCCGTTGCGTGTGACACCTTTGAGCGATTTTGCATTGTTGCAAAAATGTGCAAAATTGCTCATCGGCGACATGGGGGTCCATTCTCTAATATCGTTGCTGCAGCAGTAACGAAGTTGTTCCTCGTTCCTGCGGCAGCACACATCGCTCCGTGTGACACCGCAGGAGCGAGGAACCTCTCCTTACATGCCTCCCGCCTGCAATGCGGAAGGAAGGAGGTGGGCGGGATGTTACGTCCCGCTCATCTCCGCCCCTCTGCTTTGATTGGGCGGCCGCTTAGTGACGTCGCTGTGATGCCGCACGGACCGCCCCCTTAAAAAGGAGGCGGTTCGCCGGTCACAGCGACGTCGCAGAGCAGGTAAGTAGTGTGACGGGTCCAGGCGATGTTGTGCACCATGGGCAGTGATTTGCCCGTGTCGCACAATCGATGGGGGCGGGTACCCACGCTAGCGATATCTGTACCAATATTGCAGCGTGTAAAGTGGCCTTTTTTGTATTTGCAACATCGCTTAAGCTTAATTCATATGTATTTTTTTTTCATACTTGTTCTATCTATATTTTTTAACACAGAATACAGACATATTTTAAAAGGACCTATCACAAAAAATCTAATTTTATTAAAAAAAAACCTAAATTTAATTAAATGTATATGTTTACCTATTTTAGATAGATACTGAGTGCGGTTAAAGTCAGAATTAATCCAAACACCTGTCACGCTGTACTCTAAGATGTACAATAGCAGTACAGCGCAGTAATGTGGGACTGAGAGGATTCCTGAAACTATCTGAGAAGGTAGTTAGCTGGTAAACCACTAGGGGGCGTAAAAGTGGACGAAACGTATGAGCAGAGAATTCCCTAGCAGAGGTAATACTAGTCAAGCCCACCAGATGGCAGTAGAATCGTCAGAAAGCTGTGTCACAACATTAGGTCTTGTAAGTACACAAGGGCAAAGTCTAAACGTAGTCAGAGGGAAGCAAATAGTCAGTAGCCGGGAAATCAGAGCCTAGAAGCGAGGGGGAGTGGGAAGACAAGACAGAATTAAGGTGAACAGATAAGGAACGAACAGGGAGACAGCGGGAGAGACACTGAAGGAAACAGACAACAGAGGAGGTTAACAGGTCAGGTGAACACGGAGGTCAGGAGGGGGCAGGGCGGACAACAGGTCACTCAAGAGCAGAACACAGCAAAGCCAGAAGTATCACTGGTGAAGTCCAAGAGAAACAGTGCCCTAATAAAGCAGCCTGACCTCCAGAATGAGGCAGAAAGGATTAACCCCTAACGTGACTTGCATCAGAAGTGAAACTAAAAAAAAGGCTCAGCTCCAGCTGATCCAGGAGTCAATCATGACAACACCTTTCTTTTTGTACCTTTTTTTCAATGGAAGCATGCTGCAATCTTGGAGATGGCACAGCTCCTCATTGAACCCTCTGCACTTTGCTTACTTCAAATGTACATGTGTAGGCAGAGAGACAAGAAGCATGCTGTTCCCATGGGCATGGTGTTCCTTTAGTAGAAGACTTTTCTCGGCCTGTCTGTATCTATCACTATCATACTTATCTGGGTTCAAATCGGAGTGAAAATGCTTCTATAGGAGCATACACCAGTGTGATAGAGATAGATAGTGAAGCTGTTAACAGGCACAAACAAGTGTGATACTATACTCATTGCTGGTGGAGCGGCGGTGCATAGTTCCATAAATGCATGGTGCATACTGCCCTAAGAGCCTTCTGCACAGTGCCCTAACTGCCTGGACCATACAGCCCTAAGAGCCTGGTGCACAGTGCCCTAAATGCCTGATGCATACTTCCCAAAGAGCATGGTGCACAGAGTCCTAAATGCCTGCGTGATGGTGGGATATGGTGTACTGTGTATCATGTTGTGTAGGGTCGTATTTTAGGCGTGGTTCACTGTCCATTATTTGTAATGCTTGTGTGTACATTGTATTGTATGTAGGTAATCACCCCCTGTAGTGTTTGTCTTTAGGTGTGGGGGGAGCTGGGCATGGAATCCACCGAACCGCTTTGCTTACCTAGGGGGATGAGTCAGTCTGTTTGAGAACTTGAAGAGAGAAGGAAGAAGATTGATCCTTTGGGAGGGAAAAGCTGAGGCTCCGGCCAGCATGCCAGAGAGACTGTGAAAAAACCCCATTTGCCTGGAATAGGACTGCTGGAGGATTTTTACTGATCCCCGGGACATTTATGACATTACTGGACAATTTTACCCTCTGTGTGGTGGATTATATGATAGTCATTCTGTATTGCATGGAATAAATATGCTTTCTATTGTTCATCCATCTCTCGCTCTGTTAATTGCGTGATATGGAAGAAGGACCCTGTCACAGCCTGGTGCATACTATCCTAACCACAGCCTCTTCTCTACTGGGTATTTGTTTTGGGGGGAAAAAATGAGCAGAACATTAAATAGGGTACATGGAAATGGCAATGTTGATGCTGGTGATTATGATGTAGCTGCTGCAGGGAGAAGATGGGGTCAATCTGTGGCTGCTAGGGTCCCAAATGAAACACCTTCCTCTGGTACACACAGGCAACAAGACGATCTACATCATTTCATAGGCCTGAATACCACTGGATAAATGGTGAGGCCAGAACATCGTGATGTGATTTTAGATTGGATGGCTGACAGTGCCTCAAGTTCCTTCACATTTTGTTCCACTGTATCCCTTGCTGAAAGCACAGAGTTGGCACCTGAGGACCATGGGCATCTGTTTTCTCTGTCACCCTCTGTAAATCAGCCAAAAGTCAGATCACCATATCATGCAGCAGTCACTTCTGCTTTTTGATAACTTCTGTCTGGCATTCTATGGCCCATTCACCTCACCCTGCCCCTGAAGTGGCAGAGATTTAGTGGACTGATACCCAGCCACTTGTTCTGTTGGATAATGGGTATGTGATTGAGCTAGTGTTCACAGTCAGCGGACCACTGCAGCACATTTATGATAATTAAGAAACACAGAGGCTGCAGCTTTATGCAGTGTGCATACTGGCAAAGACTGCAGGGGTGAGAATTGGGTGGAAGATTATGCGGATTGATGACAAGGTCCTAAGCTGGTGTCACACACAGCGACAACGACAACGACGTCGCTGCTACGTCACCATTTTCTGTGACGTTGCAGCGACGTCCCGTCGCTGTCGCTGTGTGTGACATCCAGCAACGACCTGGCCCCTGCTGTGAGGTCGCCGGTCGTTGCTGAATGTCCAGCTTCATTTTTTCGTCGTCACTCTCCCGCTGTGACACACACATCGCTGTGTGTGACAGCGAGAGAGCGACGAAATGAAGCGAGCAGGAGCCGGCACTGGCAGCTGCGGTAAGCTGTAACCAGCGTAAACATCGGGTAACCAAGGGAAGTCCTTTCCCTGGTTACCCGATGTTTACGCTGGTTACCAGCCTCCGCTCTTGCTGCCAGCGCCGGCTCCTGCACTGTGACATGTGGCTGCAGTACCCATCGGGTAATTAACCCGATGTATACTGTAGCAAAGAGAGCAAGGAGCCAGCGCTAAGCAGTGCGCGCGGCTCCCTGCTCTCTGCACTGTGACATGTAGCTGCAGCACACATCGGGTTAATTAACCCGATGTGTACTGTACCTAGGAGAGCAAGGAGCCAGCGCTAAGCGCGGCTCCCTGCTCTCTGAACATGTAACACAGCGACGTTATGATCGCTGCTTCTGCTGTGTTTGACAGCTAAGCAGCGATCATAACAGCGACTTACAAGGTCGCTGTTACGTCACCGAAAATGGTGACGTAACAGCGACGTCGTTGTCGCTGTCGTTTAGTGTGAACCCAGCTCTAGACTTCACATGAAGTGAAGGCCATCTGTGTGACGTGCATGTTTTGAAAAAGAGGAGGTGGTCATGTGGACCCAACAGTACAGCAAAAGGAAGAGCAGAGTACAAAAGCACAGTGGGTGGCCCCTAGCCATTAAGTCGGCTGCTACTCACAATGCCAATGAACTGAGCTCAAAACAGCCTGCTCAAAGCAGCTTCCTGGCATGGCAATTCTTCAGGCAATGTGTTGATAACAAGAGACAGGTGGTTTGCACGCTGTGCCTTCAGTACCTGAAGCGAGGCATAAATGTTCTGAACCTGAGCACCACCTGCAGGAGGAGTCATCTGATTACAAAGCACAAGCTGCAGTGAAGTAGACTCCTAAAAAGCTAGGAAAAATTTGAAGCTTTTTCTGTGCCCTCTTCTGCTGCAGTCTCGGCCTCTTCCTCCTCTCACTATTAACAGGGTCACCTGCGCCTTAAAGTCAGGATGTGACAGTGTTGAGGAGGGCCAATGGATCAAATACTTAATTAACCTTGAGACGTAGGGGGTTGTGGGAAATCACTAATGAAACATATTATTTCACCTTACATAATCAGCTCAGATATTTAATCATGTAACACACATTAAAGATGGCTGCCATTTCCTGTTCTCCACATTCGGCTTTGGTATGCAAGGAATGTCCAGATGTACGAAGAATCACCATATAAGGGAAAGAACCCATTGGCCAACCAAGGACCACCCCACTGATGGCCTCATGGAACAACCCCATTTATGATCTCACAGACAAGCCCACGATGATGCCCACCAGTCAGCCATGGATTAACTCATTGTTCAACCCACGAGCCAATGGGCATATCCGAACATGCCTACTACAGAGTTCACCACACCCCATACCCTAGTTTATATAAGTTTCAGCTTTTACAAATAAATCTCACTTTGGGCCAACCTCTGAGGAAAGATTCACATCCGACTGTGTGTCTGGTGTTATTCTTTTGTGCATGCACTTGATCTACAATAGTAAGGTCATGAGCAGGCAACTACTGGACATATCTAAGTGTTCACACTAACAACAGCACTACTACCACCAGCAGTGTTATCGATCATCTCCACACCGTCCCATGAAAACTTTCAGCTGTCTAGTCCTCCAACCCTGGGAAATTTAGGAAATAAGGAAAAAATCTACGGTGAAAGGGCACTGCACATCACTGACCACAATATGCTATTAAAAAAGGTTTTATTTTACACACAATGCGTTTCTGCAGTGGTCTGTCCCCTTCATCAGGTCTAATTACAATATACTACTGTGGCGCCCTGGCCTAGACAGGTCGTCACAGATAACATACAAACACACCCCACCCCCATTAGACAGGGACACCAGCCAAACAAAAATCCTTGTTGCCTCCCTCCAGTGTCTGATGTCCACACCAGGTGGGGCGGAGCTAAGCGGTTGGTCCCACCCACCGAGGAGTTCACAGGCCTGGAGGCGGGAAAAGTGTCAGTTAGGAGTTGGAGTTTGAAGTGAGAGGAGTGAGCACTTGGTTGTCTGGGTTTGTGGCCCAGGCACTGAGAGCAAGGTTGGCAGACGGTGGTGGCCGTCTGCAGGAGTGGTGGAGCAACGCGGAACCGTAGGACCGGGGACGGGCGACGGCCCGCCGGTAGCGATCGGGGAGCGAAGTGAAGCCAGCACACACAGGCAGGGCCATCAGACCCCGACCAGGCTTGGAGCCGCCGACAATAGTCAGACCCGAATGTGACTGGAACCCCAGGGGTTTCACAACAGCAAAAGTCCTGATTGAAGGCAACCGCCCACACCGTGAGGGTATACAGCTACCGCCTAAGGCTAGACACCCAAGAGCCAGCGTCTGCGGGCAAACGGGCTCCTTTGGTACCCATACACCGGGGAGCGGACTACCATTGGGAATCCATAGTAGTCAGAAAGAGAACATTAAGGTGCAGGGAAAGACAGCCGCCATCACCTGTCCGGGGAGAAGCACTGCAGCCGGCTGCGGGACCCGTCCATCCAGCCATTTGGTTTACCGAGGACTTTGTACCTTTCTTGCTGAGTGAGTACACCCATGCCATCTGGCACCGCACCGCGCTGTCCCTGCAACCCTGCACCTCACCAAGCCTGCCTCCCCGTCTCATCACCGGGCCCCGGGACCACCGACCCCTACCCACGGAGGGGGAAAACAACATCCCAGCTGCTCCCCACCATCGCTCCCAGGATCCCCGTCACTAGCAGCGGTGGTGCCAATCTTCACCACAACCCGTGGGTGGCGTCACGGACTAAATACCCCAAACCAACCACCCCTTTCACTCACGGGTGAGGAGCGCCGCTCGAGTCCCCGGATCCGGCCCACCGCTCGAGCCACTGAGCAGCCGCAGCAGCGCCGGACCCGAGCGTTAGCGAGAGCGCAGCACCGACGGCGTCCTCCCCGCCCGCGACACTACACACATATATAGGAAGAAAAAAAAAATTTAAAAAGTAGAAAAGAAACGAGGTGTGTTTAAAATCATTAATTGATCAGTTTTGCTTTTCAATTGACAGATTACACGAAAAATGGATAAAATACAGGTTAACAAAATATCAGGTATAAGTAAAAATGTACTTTTTTACTGTTTTTCAAACCCTGGAGAGAAAAGGGATATAACCTACTAACCACCCATGAGCCCTGGTCCTGAATGACAGCATTTCAACATTTCTGGCCTTTGAAATGCTGCATTCCAGCTGGTGGAGATGGAAAGTTTTAAAAAGCTGATGTCAATGTCTGTCCCAAAGTACAAGATTCCCAGCCACCACTACTTTTTCAGCCTTGCCTTTCCTGCCCTGCACACACATGTTGGGGACCACATCAGGTCTCAACACCATCAGTGGCAAGGTCCACATTACTACTGATATTGGGACACTAGCATGAGCTGGGATATTGTATCTCCCTAACTGTCCACTGGGTAAATATGGTGGCTGGGCCACAGGCAGCAAGTGTTCTGGCGCGTGTCATACCATCACTGAGGATTGCTGTACGTTTCTCTGTCTATGTTGCCTCTTCCTTCTACTCTAGTTCTTCCACCACCTCTTCATCTGATCAGCATAAGGGTATGTGCCCACTATGAGGAAACCATGCTGCGTTCAGAACGCAGTGAGTCCTGACCCGGGGGGCCGCGCATCTCCTCCACAGAAGAACGCAGGAGACCGCAGCTGTCAGTACCCACGATCAGGGTCCTGTGCGCTGCGGTCTCCTGCTTGTGTTCTCTCTACAGAGGACACAGGCAATTCCGCAGCAAATAATTGACATGCTGCGATCGGGAAAGACACTCCGAAGGTCAGTGTTTGCTGTGGAAAAAACAAGCATAGTGGGCACGGGATTTATTGAAATCCCATCCACTATGCTTGTACTGTACACTGCAGCGGTTTGGATGCAGCTACGTCCAAACTGCTGCAAATACTGATCGTGGGCACGCACCCTTAGGCCCCCTTCACACGTCCGTGATACACGTGCGTGTTTGGTCCGTTTCCGTATATACCGGAGACACGGCCAAACGTGCACCAATGTTAATCTATGATTGTGGTCACACGTGCGTTATTTCATTATGTCCGTGTGTGCGTGTCCGTGATCCGTATGTGTTTGCGTTTTGCACGGATGCATGTCCGTTATCTGCACGGAGCACGCACACGTGGACACAATGAAAGTCTATGGGTATGTGCACACACGTTAGTAAACACGTATGCATCTACCTATAGTCCGTGTCCGTTTGGTGTTTTTATTTCTAGTGATGTCGGCTATTCTTTCTATTTCTGTGTATGTCGGTCAATTTCCCTGAGTCCGTCGTTCGGTCTCTCTGTCTCTCTGTCGGGGATCGGGGATCGGGTATCGGTGAGTATGAGAGAGGGGGGGAAACTTCAGTCACTCGGGGGATTAGCGGTCACCGGTGAATCCTTCACAGGTGACCGCTAATCAGTACTCGACACAGACAGAGCCGCGGTATGAGGATAAAGTCGGGTGAAGTTCACCCGAGTTCATTCTCATCGCGCAACTCTGTCTGCTGTAAGCCGACATTTATAAACGACATTGTGCATCACACACACGGACATTCCACACGGACATTCCACGTACACATACACGTTAATTCCACACGCACACACGGACGTTCTACACACAAACACGGCTAGCATACGCAATTCACACAGGTGCCACACGGACCATAAAAACGGACACAAAAACGGGACACGGACCCGAAAAACGGCCCGTAACACACGTGCGTGTTTTTCACGGACGTGTAAAGGGGGCCTTAAGGTGGCTTTACACACTGCAACATCTCAAACGACATCGCTGTAACGTCACCAGTTTTGTGACATTACAGCGACCTCCCCAGCGACATTGCAGTGTGTGAAACACATCAGCGACCTGGCCCCTGCTGTGAAGTTGTGATCGCTACAAATCGTTCAGGACTATTCTTAGGTCCTTTGTTTCCCACTGTGCAGCATGCATTGCTAGAAAGTTTCAGTGTGTAAAGGGGACTTTACAGCGACTTCCTTCCCTTTCAAAAAGCTGCTTTACAACGTCCCCAACAACCAGCTAGGTCGCTCTGCAGGTCCGGATCGCTGTTGCGTCGTTGCCCAGGTCTGCCTGTTTGACAGCTCACCAGAGACTTTGTAGCGATCCCGGCCAGGTTGGGATCGCTGGTGGCATCGCTAGAAAGTTTCAGTGTGTAAACCGAGCTTTACACTTGCATGACCAACTTCAGCACTGTCAAGAGGAAATTACAACAATCTGTTCTGAAACTCATCTGTATGGGTGATAAATCTCACACCACGCAGGATTGCTTATCTCTACTTATCAGTTTAGAATGCATAAAAAAACATTGATATGGTAAGTAGTGATGAGTAAACCCATGGATATTCAGGTTTGCCGAACCAGCATGGAAAACATACAGACTACTTACAGATATATTGTTCTTGGACAGAGGACTCCAGCACCATAATAGACAGTGCTAACTAGAGGTGAGCGCAGTTCGTGGTTTGTGGTTCTCCAGTTCGCGGTTCGAGTGATTTTCGGGGCTGTTCTAGATCAAACTAGAACTCGAGCTTTTTGCTAAAGCTTGATAGTTCTAGTTACGTTCGAGAATGGTTCTAGCAGCAAAAAGCCAAGCTAATTACTAGCTGGCTTTCCGCTGTAATAGTGTAAGTCACTCTGTGACTCACACTATTATAAAATTTCAGAGTATAGTGTGCGGGAACAGCGCGTTCAGAGCACTGCTGCTGGGATAATGGCGATCGCCATTTTTTTTTTCCTGTTCTTGCTTCCCTATCTAAGCGCGCATGTAGTGGGGCGGGCCAGCATGTCAGCCAATCCCAGACACACACACAGCTAAGTTGACTTTTAGCCAGAGAAGCAACGGCATGTGTGATAGGATGTCCATGTCACATGTCCCTGCATTATAAATACGGGCATTTGCCCGTCTGGACGCCATTATCTGCCTTCTGCATCTGGGTGTCAGTCACCGCTGGTGCAGCTCCTGTCTCCGATACTGCTGTGTACGCTCTACACACAGCGCTATACAGAATAGGGATAGAAGTTTCTTTCAGCCCTTGTAAAGGCTAATTACAGCAGGCTCAGAGCCATAGGTGACAGTAAGGTCCGTGGAAAGAGTTTTTAACAGATCCACAAAGGGAGCGTCTGTGTAGCTAAGGTCAGGGAGTTCCTTGCTGCATTTCACCATTAGGAGGGAAAGAAAGTGAGGCTTCCTTTCCTCTACACTGACCCACAACCCGGCCACTGTACCCTCCTGCCCTTTGCACACTCAAGCTCATTGTTACTAAGCCATTATACTAGCAAACACTGAGGAATCTTAGTGGCATCCTAAAAGTGGCTGTTGGACTTCCATTAGTGTCCCACTAGTGCAAATCTATTTGCAGCACCTCTGCATTGCACACTCAAGCTCATTGTTTCAAAGCCATTAGAATACCAAACACTGAGGAAACTTAGTGGCATCCTAAAAGTGGCTGTTGGACTTCCATTAGTGTCCCACTAGTGCAAATCTATTTGCAGCACCTCTGCATTGCACACTCAAGCTCATTGTTACAAAGCCATTAGAATACCAAACACTGAGGAAACTTAGTGGCATCCTAAAAGTGTCTGTTGGACTTCCATTAGTGTCCCACTAGTGCAAATCTATTTGCAGCACATCTGCATTGCACACTCAAGCTCATTGTTACAAAGCCATTAGAATACCAAACACTGAGGAAACTTAGTGGCATCCTAAAAGTGTCTGTTGGACTTCCATTAGTGTCCCACTAGTGCAAATTTATTTGCAGCACCTCTGCATTGCACACTCAAGCTCATTGTTACAAAGCCATTAGAATACCAAACACTGAGGAAACTTAGTGGCATCCTAAAAGTGGCTGTTGGACTTCCATTAGTGTCCCACTAGTGCAAATCTATTTGCAGCACCTCTGCATTGCACACTCAAGCACATTGTTACAAAGCCATTAGAATACCAAACACTGAGGAAACTTAGTGGCATCCTAAAAGTGGCTGTTGGACTTCATTAGTGTCCCACTAGTGCAAATCTATTTGCAGCACCTCTGCATTGCACACTCAAACTCATTTTTACTAAGCTATTATACTAGCAAACTGTGCTGCCATTTTAAGGGCCATAGTTTCATTATCCGGGATAGTTATTGTTGTTTATTCTGCTGTCAATAAAGGTAGACCACTGCTGCAATCTACACCACCTCTCAATTTTTAGTACCACATTTTAAGTGGACATTCCTGTGGCTAGCAAAATGAGTGGCAAAATGACAGATGCTGGTGGAAAGGGGAAGAGGCGTGTTGGAAAAGGAAAAAAAGGTTGGGGAAGGTGGCAAAGCTCCATTAACATCTGCTGAAGATAGGCCATCTTTCAGCAAAAGTAAGTTGTCTACTACTTTCCGTGGACAATCGGATGTGCTCCCTTTTTTACGAACACAAACAACTGGAACAAAGGTAGATGTTGCCCAAAAAAAGAAAATGCTTGAATGAATATCAAGTGGTCCAACAAGTGCCCTCTCTGCCACCTCAACTACCGCATGCAAAAAACACCAGTCCTCTAAGTTGTCATCCCAATCACACTTGCTTTCTCCCAGCTCTCAAGTCTCCATCCACCCTGCACAGTATGGTGGAACAGAGATGGCTGAGTCTGCAGAGCTGTTCAGTCACACTATAGCCTGGGAATCAGAGGTCTGCTCCCAAGCTACAGTGAGTACAGACCAGGAAATGGTCTGCAGTGATGCCCAGAACCTTTGTGACTCAGATTCAGGCCATGATGACCAAGTTTCTGAGCATAATGTTGACCCTTATTCACAAACTGAAACACCTGTTGTAATAGACAATGAGGAACATACTGATGACGATGAGACGCAGATACCAGATTGGGATGACAACTTAAATATTCGTTCAGGACAGGAAGAGGCTTGGTCTGAGGGTGAGGGGAGTGCAAACACAATGCTTGATGAGGAACTTCTAGATCCCACCTACTGTTAACCCAAAGTCAGGCATTCGAGGAGGTCAACAGAGGCGGTGGAGGAGGATGCTACTGACGACGAAGTTACCTTGCGCCTTCCTGGACAGAGTCGGAGTACTGGTAGCACGTCTACAACTGCATCCTCAGCCACCACTCTGCCTCTGAGCACTAGTCGGGGTGGCTCAGCAGGTCGCATGCCCTCTAAGCCTTGCCTAGCCTGGTCATTTTTTCACATAGCAAAAGATCGCCCAAATCATGTGATATGTAAAATTTGTCGTGATTCTGTTAGTAGAGGGCAAAACCTCCACAGTTTGACAACTTCTTCCATGAATCGTCACATAAATAAATATCATATGTCCCAGTGGGAAGCTCACCATGCTGCAATGCGGCCTAGCGGAGCGGACCATCCACCGCCTGCCCCTTCCAGTGCATTCTTGCGCTCTTTATCTTCTAGGACTGTGGGGACAGCTGTCACACCTGGTTTTCCACGCACAACTTCCACCACTGTAACTGCAACAGGCAGTTTGCTTGGTAGGTCGTCAGTTGGTTTGTAAGGGGAAACAAGTGCGTGTGTACAGCTCTCTCAGACATCGATAGCACCAACGTTGGATGAAGGCAACATCATGTCTACGCCTGCACTTTCCTCACAAACCTGCTTTTTATCTGGGACACCCTACTCACCACCGTCTCCACACAGCAGCCAGATCTTTGTCCCTCAGATGTGGACAAATAAAAGGTCATTTCCTGCGACCCATAACAAAGCTAATAGGTTGACTTTATCCCTCTGTAAGCTCTTGGCTACCGAAATGCTGCCTTTCCGCCTGGTGGACACAGGATTTTAGAGACCTTATGTCTGTCGCTGTGCCCCAATACCAGATGCCCAGTTGCCACTACTTCTCTAAGAAAGGTGTGCCTGCGCTACACCAGCATATCGCACACAACATTACCGCTTCCTTGAGAAACTCTGTGTGCGAACGGGTGCATTTTACCAAAGAAACTTGGACCAGTAAGTATGGACAGGGACTTTACATTTCGCTGACTGGGAACTGGGTAACTATGGTGATAGATGGTGAAGGGTCTGCTGTACAAGTCTTGCCGTCCCCATGACCTGTGTGTCAATCCTTTGTCTGTCCAAGTTCCTCCACTGCTTCTGCCTCCTCAACCTTGTCTGGGTCCTCCACCTCTGCCCCAAGCCTGCCTGGTCAGGCCACCAGCGTTGTAACTTCGCTCAAGGAATCACGCACCCCTCATTATTATGCTGGCAGCAGAGCGCAACGGCATCAGGCGGTCTTTGTCTTGAAATGTCTTGGAAATAAGAGTCACACAGCGGCTGAGTTGTGGGCAGCTCTGGAGACTGAGTTTGGTAAATGGTTGTCTCCACTCAACCTGCAGCCTGGTAAGGCCGTGTGCGACAATGCTGCAAACCTGGGTGCGGCCCTTCGCCTGGGCAAGGTCACACACGTGCCTTGTATGGCTCACGTGTTGAACCTTGTTGTCCAGCAATTTTTAACACACTATCCTGGCCTAGATGGCCTTCTGAACAGGGCACAAAAACTGTCTGCTCACTTCCGCCGTTCAAGCGCCGCAGCTGAGCGACTTTCATCGCTCCAGAAGTCTTTCGGCCTACCGGTTTATCGCCTGAAATGCGATGTGCCGACACGCTGGAATTCGACTCTCCATATGTTACAGCGACTGTGGCAGCACCGTCGAGCCCTGGTGCAATACGTCATGACGTATAGCCTGGGCCAACGAGATGCAGAGGTGGGGCAGATCACCCTGATGGAGTGGTCTCAGATCAAGGACCTATGCACCCTTCTGCACAGTTTCGACATGGCGACGAATATGTTTAGCGCTGACAATGCCATTATCAGCATGACAATTCCAGTCATTTACATGCTGGAGCACACGTTAAACACTATTCGGACTCAGGGGGTGGGACAACAGGAAGGGGAGGAACTACAGGAGGATTCATATGCGCAAGAGACAACAAAATCACCAAGGTCCAGACGTTCATCATCACCAAGGCGGCAGGCATGGGACCATGGGGGACAGGGATCAACAAGGGCGCATGTTAGCAGGCGAAATGTTGAGGAAGTTGCAGGAGAACATGAAGAAATGGAGGACGAACTGTCCATGGACATGGAAGACTCAGCGGATGAGGGAGACCTTGGTCAAATTTCAGTTGAAAGAGGTTGGGGGAGATGTCAGAGGAAGAAAGAACGGTTAGCACCTCTATGCCACAAAAACAGCGTGGACTTGGTCCCCTTGGTTGCATCAGACACATGAGCGCCTTCTTGCTGCACTACCTCCAACATGACCCTTGTTTTGTCAAAATTAGAAGTGATGATGAGTACTGGCTTGCCACACTATTAGATCCCCAGTACAAGTCCAAATTTTGTGACATAATTCCAGCCATAGAAAGGGACGCACGTATGCAGGAGTATCAGCAAAAGCTGTTACTCGATCTTAACTCGGCTTTTCCACAAAACACCCATGGTGCACGGAGTGAATCTCCCAGTTGTAACTCGACAAACATGGGACGGTCTCATCATCTTCAACAGTCTAACCGTACCAGCAGCACCGTATCTGGTGCTGGTAACAGCAATTTTATTGAATCATTTCATAATTTTTTTAGACCATCCTTTGCAAGGCCATCAGAGACAACAAGTCTGACACATAGTCAACGGCTGGAGAGGATGATACAGGAGTATCTCCAAATGAACATCGATGCCATGACTTTGCAAATGGAGCCTTGCTCATTTTGGGCTTTAAATCTTGAAAAATGGCCAGAGCTCTCCACTTACGCCTTGGAGATTTTGTCGTGTCCAGCTGCCAGCGTTGTCTCTAAACGTGTCTTCAGTGCTGCTGGGTGTGTGCTGATAGATAAGAGCACGCATCTGTCCAGTGACAATGTGGACAGACTAACGTTCATCCAAATGAACAAGTCATGGATCCACAAGCAATTTACTACCCCTGTGTCATCCTGGGGAGAGTAAATGCTTTGGTATTTTGAATGTGCTTGATGCAAATCTACCTGTGAAGTGTACAACTGGGGCACAAGTGGTGCCACTGAAGGGGTGGGTGTCTGTGTGGCCCAATTTTTGGAAAAAAAGGGTGACTCCGCTTGGAGTAACCCTTGCTTGTTGTGCTTCTAAAAATGATTCAAGATGAACAGATCTGGGATCAGTAAAGACTTTGCTACCTACCCCGGTGTCATCCTGGGGACAGTTAAGGATGGCGTATTTTTGAATGTGCTTGATGCAAATCTACCTGTGAAGTATACAACTGGGGCTCAAGTGCTGCCACTGAAGGGGTGGGTGTCTGTGTGGCCCAATTTTTGGAAAAAACGGAGACTCTGCTTGGAGTAATTCTTGCTTGCAGTGTTTTTAAAAAGGACCCAAGATGAACAAGTCATGGTTCAGCAAAGGTTTTGCTACCTACCCCGGTGCAATCCTGGGGACGGTAAAGGATGGCGTATTTTTGAATGTGCTTGATGCAAGTCTACCTGTGAAGTGTACAACTGGGGCACAAGTGCTGCCACTGAAGGGGTGGGTGTCTGTGTGTCCCAATTTTTGGGAAAAAGGGAGACTCCGCTTGGAGTAACCCTTGCTTGCTGTGTTTCTAAAAATGATCCAAGATGAACAGATCTGGGATCAGAAAAGACTTTGCAACCTACCCCGGTGCCATCCTGGGGACGGTTAAGGATGGCGTATTTTTGAATGTGCTTGATGCAAATCTACCTGTGAAGTGTACAACTGGGGCACAAGTGCTGCCACTGAAGAGGTGGGTGTCTATGTGGCCCAATTTTTGGAAAAAAGGGAGACTCCGATTGGAGTAACCCTTGCTTGCTGTGTTTCTAAAAATGATCCAAGATGAACAGATCTGGGATCAGTAACGACTTTGGTATGTACCCTGGTGTCATCCTGGGGACCGTTAAGGATGGTGTATTTTTGAATGTGCTTGATGCAAATCTACCTGTGAAGTGTACAACTGGGGCACAAGTGCTGCCACTGAAGGGGTGGGTGTCTGTGTGGCCTAATTTTTGGAAAAAAGGGAGACTCTGCTTGGAGTAACCCTTGCTTGCAGTGTTTTTAAAAAGGAGCCAAGATGAACAAGTCATGGTTCAGCAAAAGCTTTGCTACCTACCCCTGTGCACTCCCGGGGATGGTTAAGGATGGCATATTTTTGAATGTGCTTGATGCAAATCTACCTGTGAAGTGTACAACTGGGGCACAAGTGCTGCCACTGAAGGGGTGGGTGTCTGTGTGGCCCAATTTTTGGAAAAAAAGGGAGACTCCGCTTGGAGTAACCCTTGCTTGCTGTGTTTTTATAAAGGAGCCAAGATGAACAGATCTGGGATCAGTAAAGACTTTGCTACCTACCCCGGTGTCATCCTGGGGACGGTTAAGGATGGCGTATTTTTGAATGTGCTTGATGCAAATCTACCTGTGAAGTGTACAACTGGGGCACAGGTGCTGCCACTGAAGGGGTGGGTGTGTGTGTGGCCCAATTTTTGGAAAAAAGGGAGACTTTGCTTGGAGTAACCCTTGCTTGCTGTGTTTTTAAAAAGGAGCCAAGATGAACAGATATGGGATCAGTAAAGCCTTTGCTACCTACCCCGGTGTCATCCTGGGGATGGTTAAGGATGGCGTATTTTTGAATGTGCTTGATGCAAATCTACCTGTGAAGTGTACAACTGGGGCACAAGTACTGCCACTGAAGGGGTGAGTGTCTGTGTGGCCCAATTTTTCGAAAAGAAGGGAGACTCCATTTGGAGTCACCTTGCAGTGTTTTAGATGATTTTAGAAGGGCATACCATGCCTATATCTGTGTTTCGTCCTCTTTTCCCTCGTAACGCTGTTTTGTTTTCGCATGAGAATATATTCTTGTCACTTTCCTTACGTGTTTGTGTTGTGTTATGAGTTGTTTGTCACCTTTTGGACACCTTTGAGGGTGTTTTCTAGGCGTTTTTATGTGTTAGTGATTGCCTCCCATTGTTTCCTATGCGGTTCGAGCGGTTCGCCGAACCGAACTCGAAAGAGACCTCTGTTCGGCTAACCTAACTCGAGCCGAACCACGACCGGTTCGCTCATCTCTAGTGCTAACCACTGAGCCACCAGTGCATGTCAGAAGAAGGATACTACAGAGTATTCAATGAAAATTGCTCAAGAACCTTCTAAGTTGATATAAGTAGGAGGTATCAGATCCTCTTTAACCTGGCATCAAAGAAAGTGTTACTGTATTCAGTGCTGACAATGTCAACGACTAGCACAATCACAGCAAAATAAATAACTCAGTAAGGGTATGTGAACACACTGCAGTTTTGTTTCTCCAGCGAAAAACGCACCTTCTTGCAGAAAAAGGCACCTCTGGCCAAAAAATGCTACAAAAAAGCATGCGTTTTTGCCCTTGTGTTTTTTTTTTCCTTTTTGCAATGGCAAAACGCAAGGAAAAACACAGAAAAGAAGTGACACGCTGCTTCTTTTTTCTGCAACCAAAACTGCAGGCAAAAAAGAAACAACATGCGCACAGTTTTTCGGATTTCTCATGGACTTTGCTGGGGAAGGTCATACATGCAGTTTAGTACCCCAAACTGCAACCAAAACTGCACAAAAAAGCAGCAAAACGCAGCAAAAAAGCAGTGTGCGCACAAGGCCTAAGGATTCACAGTTGGTGTCTGATATTTATCCCTGTCAATTATTGTGTGTCAATACATATTCCAACGTTTTCATTGGGTTGAGCATAATAAAAGGTCACCAATAATATTATATACTTCAACACTGTCTAGGACAGAACAGAATGAATCAATATTGCATTTTTATTATCTTGGTTTGTGGATTATAGACCACTGATTGGAAATCTTCTAACAAATAGAATGAAAAATAAAAAAAACGAAATTTAAAGCACAAATCACCAAAGACATCAAATTGAAATACTATTGTAGTGGTGGAGCTGCTACAAACTACTCCTCTACATAAGAAGAAAATGAAAATACAGTAAAATATCAGTTACTTGTTAAGAATAAAATATAAGCCACACTCTTCATTGACAATCATGACACATCAGTTTAGCTGCAGTTAAGAATCAGAAACCGGTGTACTGCCCCATATATCCTACAACATTGATTTTTTAATAAATTAAAACAGAACAGCAGTTTTCTATGAACACACGATCAATATACAAGGGGGTTGTTTATTGAAATTTCAATACTCATAAAGAAATCTCAAAACATATTAATGTTCTCTCAGAGGTAATTGAGTTCCCAGCATGCAGTGAAAATCCATTTATTAAAGTTTCTGATCTTTGAATACATCTATTCATGTAACTAAATTGGACTTACAGTTTTCTTGAAAAAGTCAAATGAAAATATATCCATATAGCAAACAAAAGAGCAAATAAAACTCATATAATGTTCATCTATGGAAAGATTTGGCAACATCTCATAATGCTTGCTTGCGAAATCCATTTTTAATACACTTTAATTAATTAAACAAGCATGCTAAGTGAAAACAAAAACCTTTTAAGAGCCACCCATATGCAGTCATTTGCAATATTATCATTTAGCCATTAAGCATAATTCCAAACTCTATTCTGATAAATGTGGATTTATGCAATAAATATATTTATTTATTCCTTCTTATCTACAACTGTAATACTGTAATAATTTTACATAAAAGCCAAAATTATTAGATTTAGTAATGTAGGTAATAAGACTTAATCCATACAGCCATTTCTCAGTATATCAGACACATACTAATTTGTATATAGGTCATAATTGACAGTTTGATATTTTGTTGCTTTGTTGAATGAATAAATAAACTAATACATTTATATCAGATTATATTGATGTCTCACCACCGAGTTAAATATTTTGCTATTACTAGAAAAGCTAACTCTAATGAAGCAGATCTTTTAACTTAACTCCTTGATAACATGGCAAATTTCATTTTTTGCATTTTTGTTTTTGTGTGTGGTAAAAATTACTTACCAATATGATTCTCCTCCACGGTCACAGAGGTCACCACTGTGACCGAGCCCGGGGATGCAGGGGGCTGGCCCCAGCCCCTGATTCAGATAGCTGTGTGTTGGAGGCTGCACGGAGATCCGTTGGGTCCCTGTACTGTGATGGGCTGGTCGCCGATTAAGGCCTGAATATTGCTCCCCACGCTCACGATCCTGGCATGAGGAGCAGAGAATACGCTAATAGCTGACGCTGCTTTAAGTGGCCACGCTTATGTGCTGGTCAGTTCCCATCACAGGAGGATGCCAGGGGAGCGCAGGGTAGGTGAGTACCATGGCCACCAGTCGCACAGGGCCCTTCTGGCAGACAGCAGATGGGGCACCGCAGGGAGCAGCAGTTTACTGTCATTTGCTGCTGCTGCGGTGCACAGGCTCCAGCCCAGGATGCCCTCCCCTCCTCTGTGTCCTGTCTGCTCCCGTCTTCACCACACAGAGGGTGGCACCATATATACCAGGCTACATCCATGACTGTGGTCATGTACCCGGATATAGGCATGATGGGGGTCATACACCAGGATGGGTCCATTTTGGGGAGATATACCATGATGGGGTCATGAGGGTGATATATATACCTGGATGGGGATGGGTAGAAGACATATATACCAGGATGGGACCATATATACCAGGATATAGCCATGATGGGGTCATACACCAGGATGGGGCAATGATGTGGACATATTTAACAGGATGGAAGACATAATTACCAAGTAGTGGCCCAGGATGGGGGACCTAGGCTCAGACTCTGCATCTGGGCCCATCATGTCTTTACGCCACTGTTCTCCTCATCAGTTTATGGTGAAGCCAAACTTGTACATTTTTTTTTATTTCTTTTGTGCTGAAATAAACACAGAAATTTTGCCCAAAAAGTTTTGACTGCTGATTTGTTGCCATTTTCCCATACCCATAATTCTTTTATTTTTCGAATTATGAAGCTGTGTGAGGGCTTATTTTTAATTTTTGTTGCTGTTGAAAATGACTTTTTTAAGGGATTTCATTTTAGGAAAGATATTTAATTTTGATCAATTCCTACAGCATTTTTGCTGTATTGTGGCAACAAAACAAAGGAAATGTTGGCCTTTTTAATTTTTTTCTTTTTACAGATTAGGATAATTATTTTAGATTTTGATAGAAACATCTGAGGAAATGATGATACCACATATGTGAAATTTGTATTTCTTTATTATCTTTATTTTTAATGGGGCAAAAGGGCAGTGATTTAAGCATTTGTTTTTTATTCTACTTTTTACTGTATTTATAAGTCCCCTTAGGTGTCTTGAACCAGCAGTCAACTGAAAGATTGTGCTATACAATGTACTTCAGTATTGTTTTACAATGACATGCAGGAGTTTGGGCACCCTGATATCCACCTGGTGAAGATATAGTGTATATCGAAACGCGTTGTGGCTGATAGAAAACAATAAATTCTACAAAAATGAATCTAATACTGTGGCCTCCTTAGCGCTCTATCAGACCGTGCTTCCATTCTTTACTGCTGATTTTCCCCTCTGTGGGTTCACGGCTAGAGCTGCTTGGTATGGAGGTCAGATTACCAGAGACGCCCAGTGATATGTCACGTGACTAGCTTTTCAGGAATTTGCTTCCCTGGATGGACATTGTGGGCTAACAGGTCAGAAGAGCTCTGACACCACACTCCCGTCTTACACCGTAGTTGTGCAAGGGCTGCACAACCACATCAGGTGAGCAAGTTTTTTTTCTCCTCCTCACCACTATCTCCCAAACCCTTCACATGAGCTCCCTTGTTTCATTTTTTATTCATGAAGTTAACAATGACACATTTTCTTTGTATTTCAGGCAAAAAATAAATAATTTATTTCCATCCTTTACATTTATTTAAAAGTTACAAAAAGGAAACTGGTCAAATGCAAAAGTTTGAACACCTATAGAGATTTGCGTACTCAGATAACTGACTAAGATGTCATACCTTAATTAGCCTGTTTGGGATATGTCTTGTTCCCTATCATCATTAGGAAAGGCCAGGTGATACAAATTTTACAGCTTTATAAAATCACAGCCTCTTCTAACCTTGTGCATAAAAAAGTAGTAATCTGTATTCTTCTAAGCAGCTGCTCAGCACTCTGAAAAGCAAATTGGTAGAGGCCCACAAAGCAGGTGAACATTATCGGAATATAGCAAAGCATTTTCAAGTTTCCCTTTCCTCAATTTGAAATGTAATTAAGAAATAGCAGTTAACAGGATCAGTGAAGGTCAGGATTAGGTCTAGAAGAGCAAGCAAAAATTCTGTGAGCGCTGCTCTTAGGATTGCTAGAGAGGCAAATCAGAATCCCTGCTTTACTGCAAAAGACCTTCAGGAAGATTTTCTCAGACTCTGGATTTGTGACACAGTGTTCTACTCTTCACAGACTCGTCCTCCCCATAAAATTCAGCATCAGAAGTATGCAAAATCCATCTACACAAGCCTGTTGCATTTTGGAAACAAGTCCTTTGGACTGATTAAGTTCAAATATAAATCTTTGGCCACAATGATTAAAGGTAGGTGTGGAGAAAAAAGGTCACAGAACTATAGAAAAAGAATATCTGGTTATCCATTAATTATGGATTGGAATAATTATGCTTTGGGGTTGTGCTGCAGCCAGTGGCACTGGGAACATTTCACAGGTAGAGGGAAGAATGGATTCAATGAAATTTCAACAAATTTTCATGCAAACATAACATAATCTATAAAAGAGCTGTAGTTGAAAAGAGGATGGCTTCTACAAATGAATAACGATCATAAACACACGTCAACATCCATATCCAGAATAGACTACCTAAACAGTTGCAAGTTGAAAGTTTTAAAATGACCCTCACAGTCCCCTCATCTGAACATCATTGAAAATCTATGGCTGGACCTTAAAAGAGAAAGAGCAAGATGACCCAGGAATCTCACAGGATGGAACGACTTTTCCAAGAAAGAATGGATAAAAATCCCTCAAACAGAAATTAGAAGACTCCTGACAGGCTACAAAAAGCATTTACAAGCATTTATACTTGCCAAAGTGGATGCTACTAACCATTGAAGGGGTGTCTGAACTTTTGAATCTGCCCATTTTCCTTTTTTGTGAATTTAAAGGGTAAAAGATGAACATATTTTTTTGCCTTAAATACAAGTATCTTTAACTTTTAGAGATCCTTTCATCTTCAACTTGCTTAACTGTTCACAATAACAGTAGTTTTGACCAGGGGTGCTCAAAATTTTTCATAACACTCAATATAATGAAAATTGCAATTTCCTTTGAAGCCTAGCCAAAAGCTTGGTTTCAAAGGAATCCTGTGTTGACAGTCATAGGGGTCTTCAACAGATCAGCTATCATAGCAACCCATCAGCACCCTGAAATCACATCACATAGAATGACGGGCATAGAATGACATGCTGGCATGCTTGTAATGCTGCTCTTAGAGTTTGACTGAGCTATTTAGGTTGACAGTCACAGGCAGAGGCAGAGCTCTGCTCCTCTCACGGCTGTTGGAGGCAAGTCCTCGCTGTAACAGCCATTACCTATAGGTATTGGTCAGACTCACCCTGTAACTTATTCCATCCACCTGCTTCTGAGATATACAGGGGATAGCTATCAGAGATTAAACAGAATCTGTGAATAACATCAACCCCACTAACACTAGAAGTCCCAAAAATGTTGAGCTTCCCTCTGAAGTCCCGAAAGAGGGTTAAATGAAATACAATAAACTGAATAGAACTAACTAGAAACTAAATGGCTAAACTCAATGGAAAACAACAACCTCCTGTGGTGTGACAGTAATGGCCTTAATTACAGAACAAAAGACGGTGATTATAGGATGTTAGCTAAAATCCTTCAGGTCATTCGACTCCTCTCTTGGTTCCAAAGGTAGAAATGTTAAATGACCCCTCTCTGGGACTTCTAGTGCTAAACTGCTTCTATGGCCATGCAGATGTTTGCAATGTAAATCTATCTAGACTTTAGATAAGCTAATCTTTTGAAATTCAAATTCACTGATTTCGACAAATATCTAAAAAAAATTGGATTGACTGTAAATAAATTTACGTGCCTTACATAATTCAAAATCTTCTGCCTGAAAAATATGTGTAGAAGACGGTGTGTTCCGTCTATAGTTAATTGAACATGTTTTAAGCTCTATAATGCAAACACAGCCTTTTTAATACCAAATGACATCCACCTATCTGTCTCAAAGAAAGCAGAGGTAACCAACAGTTTATTTAACAATACACTGCTGTATCAGAGTTTTTAAGCTACCAAAATTGTATAAATGGTATAAAAATGCAGATGGATGCATTACTGTCGTACTGTTGTGCAAATAGAAGCAGTGGCATATTCACATAGTTCGGTGCGACAATTACTACTGTTTAGTTGGTAGAAAGAGCTTTGTACTTTGCTAAAAGAAGAACCAACAGCATACTTAGAAACTATACAAAAAATAATCCATTTAATATGGAGACAAAACAGGTGAAATGTATTGAATTGATTGTGAAGAAGTAATTAACCTGAAGTAAATGTTTTTATTATTTTTTATGAACCCGAACGTTTTTGCTAATTGCTAATGATTAGGCAATTACAAAGGCTTTATTTGTATCAAATCATCCAAAGATAATCTCCTTATTTATGGACACAAAAAAGTGGCATTGTTTTGATTGTGAAGAAATCCTGAGTTGAAATCAAGCCTTTTTAAAAAATTATCTCTTTTTCTTGAGAGTGCAAATGAGTCACAGTAGACAGACAGGAATTGTGTAGCAGGTATGGCTGGCAGGGCTTACAGTATGAGCAGCATGGTAGAGAATTAAAACAAAACAGGGCAAGAAATGCTTGTGTGGCGCCCCTGACTCGGCCAGGTACCACTGAGTACTGCACCCATGCTGAGACAGTACCTCCAGGTAATCCTAAGGCTATGTGCGTACGTTGCGTAAATACATGCAGTTACGCTGCGCTTTGTAGCGCAGCGTAACTGCATGCGTCCTGCGTCCCCTGCATAATCTATGGAGATTGTGCAGGGGCCGTGCGCACGTGGCGTTTTAGAGTGCAGCGCTTCGGCTGCTGCCAGAAGCGCGCGTTCTAAGAAGTGATATGTCACTTCTTCCGTGCGCTTTGCCGGCAGCCCCTGCACTGTCTATGGCAGGAGCTGCAGGCAGAGCACATGGAATCGGCTTTTTTTTTTTTTCACTACGGACATTTTCTGCAGCGATTTGAAGCGCACGTGTGCGCACGTGTGCTCTTCAGATCGCTGCAGAAAATTCTGCAGTGACTGTACGCAACATGCGCACATAGCCTAAGGGCCAGAACGAGGTGTGTACGCACAGACACATAGCAACCAGGTCTCCCACACCTTTAGAGGGGACCCTTGGGTAGTCTCTAGAGAGGGCTAGCCTTCAATTCTTTTTGAGGGATGTAGTGGAGGGGCTGGGAGCTAAAGTGCAGAGGCTGTCAGGAAAGGAGTGGAGCGAGCCAGTCTGGTAGTGGTGAGCGGCGGTTGCTAAGGGATACGCGCGCTCACACTAGTCAGACCCTTCACGGTGTAGTGACAGTTGGTGGGAGAGAACGGTCACCGAGGAGTCAGAGAAAAGAGGTGCTCCTGGTGACTAGGCATGTACAGGGAACAGGTTCTTAGAGCAGACTCAAGTTTAACTATCTGCTAAACCTGCCGGTGAGGGGAACTACAAGTACCTCACCAACCACACAGAGTCCGAGCCTCAGCAGCAATGCAGGGACCCATAAGGAGACAGAGCCAGAAGCCATCTCACCTGCTCCACGCTGCCGGCAAACGGTCCAAAAAGGGGAGAAAAGGCAGTAGCGACTCCCTGGATAGACTCCCACGGTACTTCAGGTCAGGGTGTTATCCGAACACAGAAGTGCTAGGAAGGCGAGCTAACTGGTCACCCTCAGACTGGCCCGAAGGAGCCCCTGGTCCTGCCTGGTTAATCACAGCAATGCCCGGGTCAGCTCACCATAACATCTGTGTGAGTAAAAGTCAGTTAAATGACTTTTGGACTCTGCCTGAGGTATTCTGGACCCGTTATTCTACACACCTGAGCCCCTGGGGCCTGCCTCACTCATGGGAGGCCACACCATCTGACTGCAGACCCCATCAGCCCCAGACAATCATAAAATCTGCAGTGGCGGTCATCCATATCTCTGACCGCAAGCCGTGAGTGGCGTCACGAAACATACAAAATCTGACATACCTGTTTGCCATATACAGAAGAAGACTCTGTGGCATCCCTGAAGCTGGATCGGTATCCCTTGGGCTACACACTTGCAGTTTGGGCAAGAAATGGCAGCTCTGGTGACAGTGGTACAATGAAGCTCTATGAAGCACAATAGGCAGCAAGAAGGTGTGTGGCTGGAATAGTTGTGCAGTGGCTATGGTAGGAGCAGCAATGTGGACAGTTAAGATGGGATAGGCAAGATTAGGACCAGCAATGGCAGCCATGGTGGTACTACAGTATAGAAGACATGATAGATACTGAGTATGTTAGGCTCCCAAAGTGTGGTGAATCCTCCAAACCCAAAGTTCACATGGGCACATGGGACACAGGCATTAGAGTAGAAGGCAGGTGAAGCATGCAAGAGACAGGTAGCAGAGATGCTAAAAGCCGCAGGCAGACAAAAACATCCTGGAAATAGCAGACTGGTAGCTGAGAAACTGCAATCTGTGGGCAGGCAGGAGATGTCCTGGAGAAAGGAGAGAGGTACTGAGCAGGTTAAGGTGCACAGAGAAACAATGAGTCCAGCAGTTAAGCCCTGGGGGAAATGGAACTAAAATCCTTATTGTCACCCATAAATTCCCGTCTTCACAAGGACGTCCACAACTTGTTTGGTGAGTGGTCTCACCAAAGAGCAGAACCCCCCCCCCCCCCTCCGAATGATATGTCCACTGAAGAGTCCTCATGGACGAGTCTCGTCGGGACGCAAGGTCATTGTAGGGGTTCAGCTTAGTATAACCAGTTCTGGACATCCTTGTAAGGACAAGAGCTTATGGGTGACAATACAAATTTTAGTTCTATTTCTCCCAGGGCTTAAGAGGGTCAGTCTAATGATAGATTTCTTTGCATTATCCATATACTCTGGCTCCAATGGATTTGGTGAGACTTCTCCATTTATTCTAAAAAAGGAATTATATGCTTAAATATCATCAGAGTTTCAACTATATTGACCACTGTCACTGTGGAATTTACTATTTAGGTATATTATGTTATTTCTCTCCTTTTTCTATATTGGATGACCATTGTCTATCCTTGGAAACGGAATTAACACTTTTTTGTTTACTGTTTTGTTTGTTGTGGGGTTTTGTTCTTGAGGGAATATTTAAATGTATTTAATATCTGGTGGCATCCTGGGGTTTGTACAATTGTGTACCAAGACATTATCCTAGGCTATTTTTTCTTTGGCTGATTAAGCAAGAAAACCTTTTGTCATCCCAGGAGCTATGTGGTATATTTATGTGTCCTAAGGGATGCTAAACGTTTATCTACCACATATTAAAAGTAAAATTTTAGTCATTTGCTTATTTCCAAGGGACCAAATAACCCTAGGCCCTCCCAGGCTGATAATACTAGCCCTCGACTGTCTGCTTTACTTTGGCTGGAATAGGACGGAGTCCAAGCTATTTTTTCTTAATTAGTTATTTAAATAATTTAAACTAATGGCTTGGCATCCCCTATATTTTTGATAACCAGGGAAAACTGACAGCTGAGGGTTGCAGCCCACAGTTGTCAGCTTTACCAGTCCTGGTTATTGAAAATAAGCAGGACCTCAAGTAATTTTTTTTTCACTTATTCCCTATCCACTTTTGGTCACATACATTCACTTTTACTAATATTGTTAAATTGCCCCGCTGTATATACGCTAAATTTAAAATGGTTCCTCGCTGTCTACCAATAATAATTATAGTAAATCTTTATTGTTCTTTGCAGAATAGAAACAGGTATCATTGGATTGGAAATATTGCTTTGCAGAACATTACCTGTTATATTGGTAAAGAAGGTGGACTGAGGGGATTAATGACTGAGTAGAATGGTAACTTCAGCTGATGATGTTGATGTAGTCTACACCCTCCTGCTTTGATTGATATAAGCATTCCTCCACTTCTAGAGTTTGCATAGTCAAATGTGACTTGTCTATGATACTACTACTGCCAGGATGGTTGCTGCTCCTAGCGGCAATCTAATTCTTATCCATGAAATCAGATGTTTTTATATCAACCGTCCATGTCTTTCAACCTTGCCATGTTTAAGTATACCATATGTTTTGGACAAAAGTATAACTTTAAGGCTATTTGCGCACGTTGCGTCCTGATCAGTGCAGAAACAAGCGCACCAGCTGGCAGATTTGACACTGCGTTTTGACAAAAAGAATGCATCCAAAACGCATGTATTTTGAATGCATTTTACATGCGTTTTGGATGCATTTTTGTCAGTGCGGTCCCCCGGCAATTCAGCTCTGCTAGATGCCCGCTGACAGCATACACAGACAGAGCCGGGCGATGATAATGAACTTGGATGAACTTCACCTGACTTCATTGTCATCCCGCGGCTCTGTCTCTTTGTGCTGTCAAGAACTCAGATGAACCTCCGAGGTAAGTGCCAGGATACAGAAGTCCGCAGCAGTGACGTCAGAAGTTCACCCGATTTCACTGACATCGTGCGTCTCTCTCTATGTCGCAGCCTGATTTGCGGTCACACGTGAAGGACTCACCTGTGACCGGAAATCCCGAGTGACTGAAATGAGTCGTGCGATCATCGGTGCCGTCACTCAGGTTACTCACGTCCACAGCTTCAGTCCTCCACAAGAGAGCGGTGGCCGCGGGCAACCTGAGTGACGTCATCGCTGATTGCGCGGCTCACTTCAGTTGCTGCGTGGAGCTAACAGAGAGCGTTCGTGGTCTGTGGTCACTCGCTGTCAGCTTCATGTAGCAGAGCTAAAAGCATCATGGAACCTCATGTGGATTACGTTGGACCTGGAGGGGTATTAATAAAAGTGGTGAAAGAGGGTGTTTTTTTGTTTTTTATTCCAAATAAAGGATTTTTGGAATGTGTGTGTTTATTTTCTTTAACTTACAGGTTAATCATGGAAGGTATCTTGGGGAGACGCCTGCCATGATTAACCTAGCGCTTATTACCCCGATTGCCACGAGACCAGGGCAATTCGGGATGAGCCGGGTAGAGTCCTGGGACTGTCGCATCTAATGGAGACTGCAATTCCGAGCAGCTGCTGGCTGACATTGTTAGGCTGGGGGGCTCCCCATAACGTGGGGCTCCCCATCCTGAGAATACCAGGCTTCAGCCGTGTGGCTTTACCCTGGCTGGTATCAAAATTGGGGGGTACCACACGTTGTATTTTTTTAAATTATTTATTTATTATACTGCACGATATAGACATGCCCACCAGCGGCTGTGATTGGTTGCAGTGAGACAGCTGTCACTCAGCGTGAGGGCGTGTCTGACTGCAACCAATCATAGGCGCCGGTGGGCGGTGTAAGCAGGGAATACGTGATGGAATAATGAGCGGCCGGCATTTTCAAAAGAGGAGAAGCCGCCACAGTGTGACAGCCGTGCAGCACCACGCCGATAATCGGGGATCGGTGAGTATGTGATAGGGGATGGGAGGGAGAGATTGACATCAGCAGAGAGAGAGAGAGAGTGAGAGAAAGATCTGCGTTTGTTATGTCAAATAAACATGCAGATCACAACAAAAATGCAGTGCAAACGCGCTGCTTAGCATTTTGGTAGCGTTTATCATCAACTCATTGATTTCAATGGGTGTAGAATGCTGCAAAAACGCTCAAAAGAAATGACATGCTGCTTTTTTAAACGCAGTGATTTTGAAAAATTTTTGACACTCAAATCGCTGTGTTCAAAAAAGCAATGTGCGCACGGATTATGCGCAATCTTCATTGATTGTGCAGGGGATGCAGGATGCATGCATTTATGCTGCAGTTTAAAAAGCTGCGTAAACGCAAGAAATTACGCAACCTGCCCACACAGCCTTAATTTGTTTCCAAACTTAGTTAACAAACTTAACCAAAGCTAAATATTCTCACCCTTAGCAAAAAAACCCCCATAACCCTAAATGAAGAGGTTGCCATGTAAGTACACCCACAGAAACTAATTTGTGTCAACAGCCAGCTGTATTGTATTTGTGCCTACGATTGCTACATCTGCAAAAAGTCAGATAGTTACAAAACATTAACCTCTTATTGTTGTGGTTTTTTTTCTTTTCTTTTTCTATTTTATTTTAAATAACGATGCTCAAGCAAAATTCAAAGTAAGTTAATGAAACATAAAATGCTGGGTTTTGAATTTGCTACATGTATGGTTACGACTGGTAACAAGTGGCAATAATACTGTGAAGTGTATGGTATCTAGAGAAGACAATTAAAAAAGGTATTAAAAAAAAAGACCTTTTATAGTGAAGTAGAAGAAAAAAAGTCCTCGTGCTTTTACAAATTAAATGGAAGAAGGAGAATGTAGGTAGAATTACTTGCCACAAGCAAACATAGACAACTGACTGCTAGAATCAGCTGGCATGTATACAAGTCTAATATTAGACAAATTGATGGCTCAAAAAATTATTTCAAACAATGAACAGGATTATGCGGTTTATTTCTCTTGTGTACACATTTAATATGAGACTATTGGAGCAATGAAGCGAGCTCAACAAATTATTTTACACAATGTGCACACTTTGGTAGAAAAACACTTTTGCACACATTTCAGACTTTGGGAGATTTTCCTTTAAAAAGTAATTGCAGATCTCAAAATACAGGGATGACACTATCATTTACAAACAGAGGTAACCCTTATAATCTGATTTAGTTTCAAAATCTACAATAATTGGTTTAAAACTACTTTTGCTTGCTGCTTGAAAACAAAAAAAAGCTCTATTAATCCTTAATGACCCATGAGGAACTATGTTTGTCATCGATCATCTCAACTTGTGCAAGGAAAGATGCGTGCAAGCCCCCATTTTTCCTTGCACATGTCAACTAATTTTATTGCTGATTTGAATGCAGGAGTTGAATTTCGGACCACTCCTCTTTTGCAAGCATTTTCATATTTGAAGAGCGCCTTCTCCCAACAGTAATTTAAAGATCTCTCCCAGATGTTCAATGAGATTTAGATCAAAACTCATTGCTGGCTGCTTAAGAACTCTCCAGCACTTTGTTTCCCTATATGGGATATTGTGCCGCCCCGTGCTCGATGGCAGCCAAGCCGCTCAGGTCCGGACCTTCAGTGGGTAGCTCGAGGGTCTCCAGACCAGGGGGTCCTGCGGTCACTCCGATCAAAAATTGGTTGGCGGTTTGGGGACGTAAGTGTACGGCCGGAGCCGTGTTTAAGTTCATGGCGCCACCCACAGGATGTGGTGAAGGTGGACACCACCGCTGCAGTTACGGAGTACCCGGGGGAGATGTTGCGCAGCAAGTTGTTAACCCCTCCATGGGTAGGGATGGTGGCCCCGGGACCCGTTGGGGGAGTTGGGCGGTGCAGGGAGATGGGCGGCCGGAGAGCACTGATGTACTCACTATTAGTAAACACACGAGTCTCTGGTAAACCAAGGTGATGGTGGTCGGTGCCCGCAGCCGGCTGCAGTCTGGTCTCCCACCCAGTTGGCGGTCTCTGTCTTTCTCCTGCACCTTTTGTGTGATGGTGGACTACCTGCGCTTGCAACTTCAGGCATCCGCTCCCTGGCTTGTGGTTGCCGGAGGAGCCCTTTGCCCGCAGACGCTGGCCCGTGGGATTTCTCTCCACTGGGTGGGAAAGGACCTATAGTCCTTGCCGCAATCAGTTAATTAGCTAGCCCCCAGTAGCTTCTGGACCTAGCTTCAGGGTCTGAGTACCCCCCTTTGTGCTCCGGTTTCCGAGTCGGTTCCCCGGGTCGGTACTGGCGGGCCACTACCCTGTCCCGGTCCACTACGGTTCCACAGAGCCGTCTTCCTGGCTCCTGCAGACAGAGGCCTCCGTCTGCCTCCTAGCTAAAGGTGCCCAGGCTCCTACCCTGGCACCTGTCAGTTAGTTGCAGACCTGACACACAGGTCTGCCTCCACTTTACTTCCCCTCCACTAACAGACTCCTCAGACTGAACTCAACTGACTGCGTTTTCCTGCCACAGGCTCTCTGAACTCCTTGGTGTGCGTGTCCAACCGCCTGGCTCCCCCCCTGGTGTATCCATGAAGCATTGAGGGGGGTGACTAGGGTTTTATATGTTTGGCTGCTGTCACCTTGTTAGGGGACTGGTGTAATGCAGGGCCCTATCTGTTACTACTTGGCCCAGGCAGGGCGTCACACTCCCCCTTGGTTAACCACAGACCGTCCGCGAGCTGTCCGATTACCACAGTTTATTTTCTTTAACTGGAAAAAGATAAAAGAAGTATATTTACAAGTATAATAACATATATACAATTTTCAAGCATATGGGGTTTTCTTCCCTTATGGGAGGCTGGTTACTTAAACGCTGCATAACATTTTTATTAACCGGGAACGGGATGGGACCAGGTCCTTCTCTTTTTGCCCACCCAAGCAAACCTAGCCCTGATGCTGCCTCTAAAAACCAGGTCAGCACCCTTTTTCCCCAGTCCAGGAAATGGGTTCGGGTCTGGGTGTTGCCCAAATGGGCCGGGTAATAAGTTCCTTACCCGGCAGTCTCTCAGAGGCCCCACGTCCAGGGGACCCCTGACCCGGAGGGTAGTCACCAGTCTGCATGGTGATGGGACCTCGGCCTACAATATCCCGCAGGCCCTTCCTCCAACCAGCCTCTCCGGAGACTGTAGGAAATGAGAAGGTTGGTCAGGGACTATTTACAAGGCCCAATAGTTTTTGGGTGGCCTGCAAGTTCTCAGCCATGTCATTATTTAACTTTAAAACAGGAATTTCAACAATGTCCCAACGGGGATGGACAGAAAGGTAGCCGGGAACTGCTACCACTTAATACTCTTCATCTTCAAACAGCAATCTCGTGGCGCAGCTGCCGTTGCTGCCACTCCCAGTGCGGAGCGTCGGCTGCCTGCTCTGGGTCAGCCTGTGCAGGGGACGGGTCCAGCCGCAGTCCCTCCGTGCCGGCTACAACCGGCACCTTTGGTAATGAGGGACCCTACTGTGACGTGGCCCGCTCTGCCGCTTGGCAGCAACATCCCCACCGTGCTGGGTGTCTGGGAGCGGTCAACGTGACTTGTGGTGCTGGCTTCTGGTCGAGGACCACCTCCGCTGTGGCCGGACGGACTTCCGGGGCCGTCGTCATCTCCGTCACGGCCTGGGATGGAAGCCGAGATGGGTGCCAGGATGGTGACGAAGGTAAGGTCCAGGGATCCCAGATCTGGGCCCTCTCCCACAGACGCTGCGGGCTCCGCTACCGCTACCTATAGTCCTTGCCGCAATCAGTTAATTAGCTAGCCCCCTGTAGCTTCTGGACCTAGCTTCAGGGTCTGAGTACTCCCCTTTGTGCTCTGGTTTCCGAATCGGTTCCCCGGGTCAGTACCGGCGGGCCACTACCCTGTCCCGGTCCACCACGGTTCCACCGAGCCATCTTCCTGGCTCCTGCAGACAGAGGCCTCCGTCTGCCTCCTAGCCAAAGGCGCCCGGGCTCCTACCCTGGCACCTGTCAGTTAGTTGCAGACCTGACATACAGGTCTGCCTCCACTTTACTTCACCTCCACTAACAGACTCCTTAGACTCTCTGAACTCCTCGGTGGGCGTGTCCAACCATCTGGCTCCGCCCCCTGGTGTGTCCATCAAACACTGAGGGGGGTGACTAGGGTTTTATATGTTTGGCTGCTGTCACCTTGTTAGGGGACTGGTGTAATGCGGGGCCCTATCTGTGACTACCTGGTCCGGCCAGGGCGTCACAATATCACCTTTCACTGCTTTGATGAAAGCTGCACTGTACTGCCTAGATTGATCATTGCAGTACAGTGAAGCTGTCAGAGTGATTATACTGCAAGCATGATACCTGAGGCTTCCCGTATTCTATTGACCTGGAGGTCGTCATGACAACCTTGAGTCACCATGGCAATGATTGGGCTCTAGCTGGGCAATCCCCTAAGTGATGCCATCAATATCGTTCATGACATTTAAGGGGTTAAACAGTCATCGATGGCACAGTGACCATCCCTGGCTGTGAGAGCCAGGGCTTGACTGTCAGAAAAGCCAAGTCCCCACCAGTGATTGCATCAGGAATAGTGCCAGTGCCCCCCATTATCGCCAGGACATACCTATATGTCCTAGGTATGTAAGTACTTCTAATCTAGGATATATAGGTACTTCCAAAGTCGTGAAGGTGATAAATGTAAGTCCCTTTCCTCTTTCTAATACACAGCTGCTACCATCTTCATCTTCTTCCAACGACGCTCTGGTCAGTCTCCTGTAATTTGGGAGTGGCAGGCAGCTTTAGTGTTTCATGGAGCGCACCGGAGTTCATGACTTAATTCATCTCAATTCGAGCCTCGTTCTGGCATTCATAGAGTTTCGAGGTGTGAAAGTTGTATTGTCTCAATATTCATGTAAGAACAGAGACATGGTGACCTCACTATCTCTGGAGCAAATCCCAAAAACACAGCAGGACTATAACATTCCTGGGAAATTCACATGTTCCACTTCCAATGTGGTGTACTTAATCTAGTGCACTATATGTCCTTTTGGGAGGTTTTATGTTACAGAAACAGAACAGAGACTGAGAGCAAGGATTAGGGCTTATTGGCACACAATTACAGACAAAAAAAACATTTCACTGTGGCCAAACATTATTTCTGTGCTTCAGGACATAACATAAGCCACATGGAAATTGGCATATTAAAAGGCAACTTCAGATGACAAAATCATGAAATACAAATAAATTACAATGTTTGACTCTGTCCACACAGGACTAAATCTGTCAGGAGGATTTATGACCCACTACAAAATCTGTGGAGTCTGCTCCAGAGACAGTGAGGGCACCAGGCCCCTAATCCTACATGGATATTGGGACAATAAAACTTTCACACCACTAATCTTAGCTAATTTAGGATTCCCTCTCTAAGCTCAGTGTTTGTTTATTTAAATGTCCATTTATTATACAATGCCTGTGCTCTGTTTGTGTATATATTTGTGCTTCTTCAGATACTTTGTTATACCATGCCTGATGAAGTGACCTGAGATGTCTCGAAAGCTTGCTTTGTAACACCATTTTATATTTTAGTTAGCCATTAAAAGGTCTCAGAACTACAAGATTATAATTTTGTTTCTCTCACTGAGATCAATCAATCAGTATATGACCTGTGATATCAAACTGTCTTCCACAACGCCACCTCTGCAGTGGAGTATGACAGTTCCTTGCCTAGTTTTAAACCTCCTTTACAGCTGTTCTTATTTCAGTCAATGACTGTGTTTCAACCAACATATGAGAGTTATGTTCATTATCACCTGTTTGGAATAGTTGGTTGTTTATAAACCTGACTATAATCTTTAAAAATTCCTGATTTTGTGTACATGTTGCAAGTGTACCTGGGAAAAAATTATGATAATTTTGAAGTCAAACAATGGCCACCCCAAAGATTGATTTTGTTTAGATTTCTATTTTGTTAATGCACTTTGCATATTGTTAATTGATAAAAAATGAAATATTAAGGGATCATTCAGACATCCGCGCACATTGGTCCAATCATGAACATGTGAATGAACTCTTAAACTTATAATTTTTAAAACATTCTTACCTTGCAGAATTTTTTCCACATCTGCTTAACATTTTTGCACAGTACTGTACATGTTATTTTCTTAGGGATACTGCACACAGGATTTTAATGTGCTTACAAGGAAGCACATGGATTCTAACTTTGACATAATGCTTTTCAAAAGTAGGATGGGCCATACAACTTATTTTTCATGAAGCATGTATGAATAAAAAATGTTTGTTTCTGTAAGAAAAAATCAGGGTGCTTGTACCAAAAATTCAATGAGACAGATGTATAGTATTAACAACAGGTAAGGCTACTTTCACACATCCAGCTGTAGTAGTGCGGCACAATCCGGCGCTCTGCTGAAAAAACGAAACCGATTTTTTTTGCCGCCGGTTTTGTTTTTTCCAGCATTGACTTGCATTGGCGCTGCATTGTGCCACATGGGCTTGCGTTCCGTCCATTTTTTGCCGCATGCGGCAGATTTAGCCGATGCGGCGGCCGGATGGAACGTTCCCTGGCACGTTTTTTGCTCCGGCAAAAAAACGCATCGCGCCGCATCTGGCCGCTGCGCCGCATTTTTCAATGCATTCCTATGGACGCCGGATGCGGCGCGATGCAGCAAAAACCGCATCCGGCCGCCACATGCGGTTTCTTCCATTGCGCATGTTTAGTAGCGTGCCGCAACCGGAAAAAAATGGACGGGCCGCATGTAAAAACTTATGCAAAAGATGCGGTGTTTTTGCCGCATCCGTTGCATAGGTTTCACAGCCGGATTGAGCCGCAGTGCTCAAACCGGATGTGTGAAAGTAGCCTTATGGAGCTGTATTATGGATCCGTAAAATACAGACTTGTAATACATGTGCTCTTAGCTCATAGCCACATATCCATATCAGGTCTTGAATATTACCCTATGGTTTGGGGGAATTATGAAGTGTCTGAATTTCAGGCAAGTATTGAGGAAATGCAGGTTGTTGAATCATAAAATTGGCATGCAACCGCAGCTTAGGGTTTTTTTAAATGTTTAAAAAATATGTTCGGCAAAAAAAATTAAAACAGCTGCAAAGAGATATAAATTATTAGATTCTGTGTGCATGCCTTCAAGGGACCAGATCTGCAGACCCAAAATTAGAGAAAAAAACAGAGAAGATAGAGGTAAAATGCAGTGTTAACAGATCATATATTCACACACTATGCATGAGGCTACAGTACTAATCAAATGCAATCACAGGCTTAAACAAAAATTAGGAACTCACAGGAGAAATATCTTTTAGCAGAAATTTTATTTCAGTTTCTTCCCTATTTGGCCCAGACAACCGTCATGGCTTTTCCCAATGACTAATCCCATCATAATATTAATCATACTTAAAATCAGAACTGAATTATTCATATGCTACTAGGTAACCTATATTAAGCAGATTCCAAACCAAAGCGCTAAGATAATAAGATCCCAAATCATGCCATGGGATCTTTCCACCTTATGGCTTATTGCTTTGGTGCTTAACGCGCCTTTCCTTTTGTACAAATAAGTACAGGTCATCAACAGGAATATCTGGGCTATGCTCAGCAATACTACTCATTCTCAGTCTGTGTACAGGTGAAGAGCTGCTTATGTGTGTTAATGGGGGATGGGTAATACAAAAAGGGACAAGACTTAAGGGTGTTTACATGCTGCAAGATTGCTAGCACTGTCGCGAGCGATAGCACCCGCCCCCGTCGTATGTGCGATATGTGTTGATCGCTGCCGTAGCGAACATTATCGCTATGGCAGCGTCACGCGCTCCCTCCCTCCCTCAAGGGGGAGATGCATTCGGTGTCATAGCGGCGTCACTGCGGCGTCACTAGAAGTGGAGGGGCGGAGATGAGCGGGATGTAACATCCTGCCCACCTCCTTCCTTCCTTCTTTTCCGGTGGACGCTAGTAGCACCACACATAGCGATGTGTGGTGCCGCAGGAACGACGAACAACATCGTTACTCACCAGACAACGATATTTGTTTTTTGGATGACCTCTCCAGCACCAACGATTTTTTACCACTTTTGCGATCGTACAAGGTCGCTCGTATGTGTCACACGCTGCGATGTCGCTAACGACGCCGGATGTGCGTCACTAACACCGTGACCCCGACGATAAATCGTTAGCAATATCGCAGCGTGTAAAGCCCCCTTTAAAGAGAACCAATCATCAGGATTTTCTTATATAAGCTAAAGCCAATGCTTTACTGGCACTATCAGGCAGATTATCTATATACCATTAGTTTTCAGCTTGGATGTTTAGGCTTTCAAATTCAACAAAGTAAAGTTTAAAAATTCAGCAGCTTCAATGGAGCAGATAATATATGAGTGGGCATTCATATGGATTCCCACCCCCCTGCCTGTTGTTCCTCCCTCTCTCTGTTCTCTATGCTAATTTTACTATTCAGTAATTTCTTCCCTAAGATGGTGTCGCAGTTGGCACCTGTGCATAGTGCTTATCTCCGATGCCATCTTTGTCAAGATTGTGTTATCCCCTGCAAGTCTATCTTGCAGCTGAGAGGGTGGGGCCTTCACCCTTACTTCTTCTGCTCTCGTTGTGACCGCGGGAGCACATGCGGTCTCAACAGAAGTAAAAAACAGCTGATCGGAGGATGCAATTAGCTGCAGAAGAGGACGCCACTGTTGGTCGTTTAGTCACAAGGTTTCAGAGGGGAGGAAGTGAAATGGTGGAAAATATAAGGAGCTCTTTTTTGACAAACAGCAAAGGGGGAACAAAGTGATAAAGAGCTTTTTAGTGATGTGCAGGAGAGCATTAAATGGCAGGGCTGTCTGTGTGTGGAAAGAGTCCACAAGATAGCATGGATTTTGTCTCATGTACAGGGAAGTCACAAGCTAGCAGAGATCTGTCAGGGAAAGGGCTGTAATTTTGGTAAGGAGATGGATGTTTGAATACCGCGCCAAAGACCACTAGTGCAGGAGATGAATTTAACGTGACTTTATTCCATGTTCAGGTCTACGCGTTTCAGGAGCATCCGCTCCCTTCCTCAGGACAATACAGGCACAAGCAACATCAAAATCAGCAATCAAAGAATGAGCCGAAAACTATATACCTTCCGGTGTGACGTCATTGATACGCCCACTTGAACCAGAAAAGAAAAAAATCGGCGGGAGTTGCATACATTCATTGAATGACACAGTAACATAATTTCAGTGCAAAAACCGCTTTGCCTTATCATAAACATATCTATTAAAAATATCATAAAACTTCCAGTTTAATAAAAGGAAAAGAAAAATTGTTAGAGTCCCGTGTGTTTGTGAAAATAGAAAAATTATATATGTATGAAGGAATAGTGATTATGTGAAAATGGACCAAGCGGTGAATCAGGATAGAACCTACAAGACATCCGATTAATATGTGTAAAGAATGTGACAGGGGATTAAACCATTAGACCATACAAGGCAGGCAGCGGTACATATAAGAACCCGTTACTGCATCAACAAAAAAAAAACCACATTGTGAGTGCTATAAACACACTGTATAGAATACAGGGAGCTGAAAACTGCACTTCTCAGAACAAATGAGGTCGTGAAAGTTCAAACCGTGGGAAAAAAACTTATACGCATGCGGGAAAAAAGGTAAGGAGCGAGATAGATGTGTGAGGTCGAGAAAGTTCAAAGCGTGAGAAAAACACCAATGCGCATGCGAAGAAAAAATAAAGAGATTTACCGTGCTGAATATGCACGGGAAATGCTGATACATATAGAAGACCAATGTGAAGTGAATGAAACAGTGAACATATATCAAAAACCAAAATTTACATCTAATTACAAGAATTAGAAAGGACAATAAATACAAAAATATATAAATATTAATATATTGTCACGGCCGGGCGGTCGGGCAGACCCAGGAGGTGGATCCACTGGACCGAACTCTAAGATGGAGGTAGGGAGTCCGGCAGCTGAAGCACTGAAGGGCAGCAGGATAGTCCGTGCAAGTGAAGACAGCGGAGGAGTCCCTGGGACCACGGAGTCACAGAAGGTAGTCTTGGTGACGTAGCTCAGGTTCGGAGGCCGAGATGATATCAGGCGGAGTCCGGAACCTCTGGAGCAAGATGACGGGTCACCGCAGGGATCCGAGATGGCAGGTGCTGTCGGATGGCAGACGGACAGCGTGCGGGGTTCG
The DNA here is from genome assembly GCF_048569485.1 of Anomaloglossus baeobatrachus. Classification (NCBI taxonomy): domain Eukaryota; kingdom Metazoa; phylum Chordata; class Amphibia; order Anura; family Aromobatidae; genus Anomaloglossus; species Anomaloglossus baeobatrachus. Next base: position 190,519,216 of record NC_134353.1, read on the forward strand.
GGATACGGCAGACTGGATGGCGAGGCAGGTACGGCTCTACAAAGAGAGATAGGTGAGTACAGGCACATAAACACCAGGAGACCTGACTCCTAGCTCAGGGAACACGAAGATCAGGCCCCGCCCCCTTGGACAAGAACCCCCTTTATACCCTGAACCTGACTAACCTCATTTCCTGTTACTGGACGCTGGCCCTTTAAGAAAGGGTCAGTGACCGCGCGCGTGCCCTAATGCGCATGCGCGCGGCCCGGGTGCCAGAAGCCAGGGAAGGAGGCTGCGAGGAGGACGCAGGAGAGCCGGCCAGGGCCTGGGAAGATGTCGGACGCCGGGATCGGCGACCAGAGGACCTATGGAGGACGGGCACCGGAGGCTGGGACGAGGGGAGCGTGGCAGGTGAGCCGGGGAGCGGAGCTGAGGACCCGGGGAGGGGAGCCGAGGACCCGGGGAGCGTGACATATATGTACAACACTTTTGACAATCATTAAAATTACACAACCAACATGGATGCTAGCAAAAACATAAGACTAAAAATGATGATAAAAACAATATTAAAATATGAGGTAAGACCTGAATATGAGCTATAAAAAACACGATTGAAACCACATTAAAACCAACAATACAATTGCACGTTAATCAATTTTATAATTAATACCCTGACGTATACACCTAATAATTATATATAAATTTATTTGTACGTATATGGGTATATATGTATCTATAACACAGAACAAAAAATAGTTTAACTCCTTTCCTGGAACATATAAAGAACAATAATTGGGGCCTTACGTTTTCTCCTTCAGTGGATAAGAAAACTATAGATTTTTTGGACCTCACCATTAAGCATGAGGAGGGCACTATTATTACTAAAACGTTCTTCAAAAAGGTGGACAGTAATGGATATATTGATTTTACTAGTGATCATTATTGTAAATGGTTGTTAAATGTGCCTAGAAATCAATATCAGAGGATACGTAGGAATTGTACCCTTAATAAGGATTTTATTGAACAGGCAGGGGTCCTAAAGGACAGATTTTTAAATAAAAAATATCCACATTCGGTGATTAAAAGAGCCTATAAAGAGAATTTAAAATCCCAACAGGTGGAATTAATTAAAGGGAAAAAGAATGAGCCTATGACAAAAAAATGTTTCAAGAAAGAGCCTAATTTTTCTTTAAATTTCTTGACTACCTACAGTAGGGATAGTGTGGCCATAAAAAATGTCATTCAAAGACATTGGAACATTCTTCTTAATGATCCCTTTTTGAGGGATGTTCTCCCAAAGAAACCTGGGATTACTTTTAGGAGGGCTTCCAGTCTAAAAAACCAGTTAGCCCCCAGTAGATTGAGGACCCTTTCACCTGTACCTTTAAGTAATAAACCTGTTGGAGTTTTTAAATGTGGTATAAAAAACTGTCTTTGTTGTAGATCCATACAGCACAGAAGGGAGTTCTTTGGTTCGTCTCCAGGAGGTACTGAATTCACTATTAAGAGTCATCTCACGTGTCAATCGGAATTTGTTGTCTACCTTATTGAGTGTGACTGTGGTATGCGTTATGTTGGCAGGACCACGCAAGCCCTGCATAATCGAATGAACTCACACAGGCACAATGTAAAAATTGGGTTTATGCTCCATGGCCTATCTAGGCATATGACCATGGTTCATGATAAAAAAATTTGTCTTAAAGTTACTCCTATTGAGCAAATACCCCCATATACCCCTAATCGGAATGAATTATTAAACAAAAAGGAAACGTATTGGATTTATAAGCTAAATACCCTTAAACCGTTGGGGTTGAACGAGGTAACCGACCTTTTTCATTAGGGGTCCTTGCTTTTTGGTTTTATAAAAGAGTTTTTAGGAATTCATGTATATATGTGTATACATTTTTCTTATGTGTATATATATATATATATGAGTTTTTTATCCTTTTTGTTATGTGTTATAGATACATATATACCCATATACGTACAAATAAATTTATATATAATTATTAGGTGTATACGTCAGGGTATTAATTATAAAATTGATTAACGTGCAATTGTATTGTTGGTTTTAATGTGGTTTCAATCGTGTTTTTTATAGCTCATATTCAGGTCTTACCTCATATTTTAATATTGTTTTTATCATCATTTTTAGTCTTATGTTTTTGCTAGCATCCATGTTGGTTGTGTAATTTTAATGATTGTCAAAAGTGTTGTACATATATTAATATTTATATATTTTTGTATTTATTGTCCTTTCTAATTCTTGTAATTAGATGTAAATTTTGGTTTTTGATATATGTTCACTGTTTCATTCACTTCACATTGGTCTTCTATATGTATCAGCATTTCCCGTGCATATTCAGCACGGTAAATCTCTTTATTTTTTCTTCGCATGCGCATTGGTGTTTTTCTCACGCTTTGAACTTTCTCGACCTCACACATCTATCTCGCTCCTTACCTTTTTTCCCGCATGCGTATAAGTTTTTTTCCCACGGTTTGAACTTTCACGACCTCATTTGTTCTGAGAAGTGCAGTTTTCAGCTCCCTGTATTCTATACAGTGTGTTTATAGCACTCACAATGTGGTTTTTTTTTGTTGATGCAGTAACGGGTTCTTATATGTACCGCTGCCTGCCTTGTATGGTCTAATGGTTTAATCCCCTGTCACATTCTTTACACATATTAATCGGATGTCTTGTAGGTTCTATCCTGATTCACCGCTTGGTCCATTTTCACATAATCACTATTCCTTCATACATATATAATTTTTCTATTTTCACAAACACACGGGACTCTAACAATTTTTCTTTTCCTTTTATTAAACTGGAAGTTTTATGATATTTTTAATAGATATGTTTATGATAAGGCAAAGCGGTTTTTGCACTGAAATTATGTTACTGTGTCATTCAATGAATGTATGCAACTCCCGCCGATTTTTTTCTTTTCTGGTTCAAGTGGGCGTATCAATGACGTCACACCGGAAGGTATATAGTTTTCGGCTCATTCTTTGATTGCTGATTTTGATGTTGCTTGTGCCTGTATTGTCCTGAGGAAGGGAGCGGATGCTCCTGAAACGCGTAGACCTGAACATGGAATAAAGTCACGTTAAATTCATCTCCTGCACTAGTGGTCTTTGGCGCGGTATTCAAACATCCATCTCCTTACCAAAATTATTTATCACAGGGATGACTGCTGCCGCTGACCCAGTTTATATGCCTGCATAGTGGTTGTGACTTTCACAACTACACTTGGTGAGTAACCTCTGTGAATCACACCCTAAATTGTTTGTGGGGTAAGACCCTATTGCGCTCTCTTTCCACAGTGTTTTTCAGGGAAAGGGCTGTGAGACAGGGAGGGTCAGAAGCTATTTTTGAATAGGAGGAGTAGGAAAGTTAGAAGTGGGCTCTGGGGAGTGATGGGACAGGGGAATGTAAGGTGGCAACACTTTGGATAAAAAGGGCTGAAGTATAAAAAGTTGGGGAAGAGGAGCAGATGTGAGGACTATTAAAAAAAAGAAAAAAATCTGAACCTTCTGTTAACCCCTTCACGACCTTGGACGTATCTATCCGTCAAGGATCGTGTCCCGTTAAGCCCTGCCCCCTGTCGCGGGCAGGCGGCGGCGGTTGGCACACATCAGCTGTTTTCAACAGCTGACATGTGTGCCTGCTAGCCGTGGGTGGAATCGCTTCCACCCGAGGCCATTAACCCCTTAATGGGATTGGAGAAGCAGGAAGCTCATTTGCATATTTCCAGTGCATTCTGGGAAGAGGAGAAGAGTCGCCGTAAGCTGATCGATTGCTGGGACTTGCTGGTTCTTGCTGTTTGAGGACATTGCAAAACCAGGGATTGGAGAAGCAGGAAGCTCATTTGCATATTTCCAGTGCATTCTGGGAAGAGAAGAGTCGCCGTAAGCTGATTGATTGCTGGGACTTGCCAGGTCTTGCTGTTTGAGGACATCGCAAGACTTTCGCCTATCATACACTACATCAGCAATATGGAAGAGAAGAAAATCCACATGGTCACCTGCAACACATGCTACATGTTTACGGATCTGCCGCACAAAAAATCCAACTTCACCTGTCAAAAGTGCAAACTTGTTGCCCTCTTAGAGGAAAAGGTGCAGGGACTGGAAGAAAGAATAGCAACTTTGAAGCTAATTAAAGAACATGAGGACTTCTTGGACGAGGCAGAAGCAACCATTCAAGATATGGAAAGTGAGAAAATCTTCAGAACACATACAGAGGCTGAAAAGTGGACACATGTGACCAAAAGAAGCCAGCGTATCAAGTGGTCATCACCACCCACACAACTTAGCAACCAATATGAAGCCCTCATGCTGGAGAACGAAAATGGCACAGCTCATATCTACAGGAGAAGACACAGTATCATCAAAAGAAGTTACTTTGTCAACAAAAGCAGAAACAAAAGACACTCAAAAACACTCAGGAGCAACAAGCAGTGCGTCCAGAAAGAAAAGAAGAGTGGTAGTTATGGGCGACTCACTACTAAGAGGCACGGAGGCAACTATCTGCAGGCCGGACATAACTGCACGAGAAGTATGCTGCCTCCCGGGAGCAAAAATCAAGGATGTGGCCAACAGGATACCAACTATCCTCGGATCCAAGGACGAATACCCGTTCCTATTGATACATGTAGGAACAAACGACACGGCAAGAAATGATCTACCAACTATTTGTGAAGACTTTGAAATTCTGGGGAAGAAAATAAAGGAACGGAACGTACAGGTTGTTTTCTCATCAATCCTCCCAGTCGATGGCCATGGTGTCAGAAGATGGAATAGGATACTAAATTTGAACAACTGGCTACGACGGTGGTGCAGGCAGCAAGGATTTGGATTCTTAGACCATGGAGTGAATTACCTCTACGATGGACTTCTCGCAAGAGACGGGATACACCTCACAAAACCTGGGAAACACACGTTCGCCAGAAGGCTTGCCACACTCATCAGGAGGGCTTTAAACTAGAAGAAGAGGGGATGGGAGAAAAAACAGCAGACAAGAACATGCAACAGAAGGACAAACTAATCAAGGATACTAGATGCCGTAAAGAGGACCCAAGACAGGGTACTAAGAAGGAAGCTGAGAAAAGGGGAGCAAAACTTCTTTCCTGCATGCTGACCAATGCAAGAAGCCTGACCAATAAGATGGAGGAACTGGAGCTGGTAATGTATGAGGAAAAATACGACATAGTAGGAATAACTGAGACTTTTTCAAAAAATCCAGCACCGAATCAAGGAATTATATTAAAAAATAATGACGTTTATTGAAGCATATTAAAAAGTCCAAATAGGGTCCAGAGCAAAGAAACGGAGAGGACGCGTTTCGAACTGTATAGTTCTTAGTCTATAGACAGACTAAGAACTATACAGTTCGAAACGCGTCCTCTCCGTTTCTTTGCTCTGGACCCTATTTGGACATTTTAATATGCTTCAATAAACGTCATTATTTTTTAATATAATTCCTTGATTCGGTGCTGGATTTTTTGAAAAAGTCTCCGTACAAGATTGCCAGCTGGTTTATCCTTGCACGTGTCTGGGAAGCATTGGTCTCCTTCATACTACAGGTGAGCGGATACATACACTTTCCTTGGACTTAGGAATAACTGAGACATGGTTAGATGACAGTTATGACTGGGCAGCTAACCTGCAAGGATATGAATTGTTTAGGAGAGATCGTAAAAAAAGGAAAGGGGGTGGAGTTTGTCTATATATAAAGTCCAGTTTAAAGCCCAGACTAAGAGAAGATATTCCAGAGGGAAATGAAGAGGTGGAGTCTCTATGAGTGGAGATACAAGGAGGGAAAACTAATAAAATCCTCATAGGGGTTTGTTATAAGCCACCAAATATAACAGAAACCACTGAAAATGTATTATTGAAACAAATAGACAAAGCAGCAAATCATAATGAGGTGATTATTATGGGGGACTTCAACTACCCCGATATAGACTGGGAAACTGAAACTTGCGTATCTCAGAAAGGAAACCGGCTTCTGTCAGTAACTAAGGATAATTATCTGTCCCAACTTGTGCTGGGCCCAACTAGAGGGGCAGCCCTTCTGGACTTAATTTTAAGCAACAGGCCAGATAGAATAACAGACGTACGAGTGGATGGGCACCTAGGGAATAGTGACCACAATATAATACAATTCCACTTGTCCTTCAGTAAGGTGCCTTGGAGGGGGGGTTACAAAAACGCTGAATTTCAGGAAAGAAAAGTTTGATCAGCTTAGAGAAGACCTTCGCCAAATTGATTGGGATAATGTCCTCAAAAATGGGAGCACAGAAAATAAGTGGGAAATTTTTAAATCGGTAAATAAAAGGGCTATGAATAGTATACCATACGGAAATAAAAGGGCCATGAATAGGAGAAAACCAATGTGGCTAAATAAGGATGTAAAAAGGGCAATGAATAATAAGAAAAAGGCATTTAAAAAGCTAAAACAAGAAGACAGCGAAGAAGCATTAAAAATATATAGAGAAAAAAATAAAATGTGTAAAAAACAAATACATTTAGCAAAAGTAGAAACTGAGAGACTCATTGCTAAGGAAAGCAAAACAAAGCCCAAACTATTCTTTAATTATATAAACAGAAAAAAGATTAAAATTGATGGTGTTGTCCCTTTAACCCCTTCACGACCGCGGGCAGTAAAATTACGTCCTATTTTAACGTGACTTAACGACCAGGGACGTAATTTTACTGCCTAAACTTCATTTGATTGCCGTGGCCATAGCAACGGCTTTCAAATGATGTCCCCTGCTGTTTCTTACAGCAGGGGACCTTTGCTTGACCCCAGGGGGGGGTGGCATCGCCACCCCCTATCGACGATCGATGTGATTGGCTGTTAAAATCTGAACCGCCAACCACATCGATCGCACTAATTTCGGCAAAAATAATGCCCGAATTAGTGCGATCCTGTGAGATCCAGCTATGAGATGCCGCAGCTGCTGCAGCATATCATAGGTGGACCTCAAACATGCCGCCCCCAGCCCCTGCAGCACTGATTGGAGCGATCGTGCTATGACGCGCAATCGCTCCAATCAGTGTGCAGTGGGGCGGTCTGATCTGCCGGTGGCCGCCCTCCCCAGGCCTGTACTGCTCTGGGGACCCTCCCCCAACATGGCTGCAGCGTGGAGTGGCTGGTACTTTTGGTACCACGCCACCGCTGCTGCCGCCGCAGACGCCGCCTCTGCTGTCACCGCGCCAGCTCCAAAGGTAAGTATTGCGCTCCGGCGATGGCCCCTGCGCGCTCCCGTGAAGGCCCCTGCGCGCTCCCGTGAAGGCCCCTGCCCGTGCCCCCCCAGATCTGCCCCCCTACGCCCCGATCTGCCCCCCTACGCCCCGATCTGCCCCCCGGCATCCCGATCTGCTCCCCACGCGATCTGCCTGCCTCCTCTGTCATCTCTATTCTGCTTCCAAGGTTCCTTCCTTCTGCCTTTGCTTCTCCGCCCCCTCTGCTCTCCCTCTAACCCCCCCATCTGCCCCCCCCTCTCCCCATCCCCCCCTGCCCCCCCCGACGTCCTCTTACCTGCCTTCACGGGTCGTCCGAGGTCTTCACTGGCCCGATCACATCTGCCTCCATCGCTGGGTCCTTCTGCTGATCTGTCCAACGTCCTGCCTGCTGCTGGTGTAAAGCTGTCTATCTCACTGCCTTCTTGTTCCTCTGCAACTCTTCTGGTCAGTGATCCTCTTGGTACTGTGAGTATAACTTTTTTTTTTTTTTTTTTCTTGTATCCTGTCCATTTTTACACTTCATCTGTCCGTGCGTCCCGCCAAGCGCTGATCAGGGATGCAGATAACGGATCTGCATCCGTGGTCAGCTTTTGGCATGACTTTTTTCCGTATTCGCGACGCTTTTTGTATCGCGTCCGTCCGTGCGTCCCGCCGAGCGCTGATCAGGGATGCAGATAACGGATCGGCATCCCTGCTCAATTTTTGGCGTGACTTTTTTCCGTATTCGCGACAATTTTTGTATGGCATCCGTCTGTGCGTCCCGCCGAGCGCTGATCAGGGATGCACATAACATATCTGCATCCATGGTCAATTTTTGGCGTGACTTTTTTTTTTTTACGTATCCCCGACGCTTTTTTTATCGCATCCGACCGTGCGTCCTGCAGCGGCCGATCAGTGCACTGCGTCTGTGCGTTTGAAAAGTCAAATGGCACTCCTTCTCTTCTGAGCCCCGCCGTGCGCCCAAACAATTACTTTCCACCACATATGAGGTATCTGCGTACTCAGGAGAAAATGCACAACACGTTTTATGGTGCATTTTTTCCTGATAGCCTTGTGAAAAAAAAGCTACCTAGTTGAAGCAACCGTTTTGTGGTAAAAAAAAAATTTTTCTTTTCACGGCTCAACGCTATAAACTTCTGTGAAGCCCCCAGGTGTTCAAAGTGCTCACCAAACATCTAGAAAAATTATTTGAGGGCTCTAGTTTCCAAAATGGTGTCACTTGTGGGGGAGCTCCACTGTTTAGGCACCATAGGGGGTCTCCAAACGTGACATGGCGTCCGCTAATGATTCCAACCAATTTTGCTGTCAAATGGCGCTCCTTCTCTTCTGAGCCCTGCCATGCGCCCAAACAATTACTTTCCACCACATATGATGTATCTGCGTACTCAGGAGAAAATGCACAATACATTTTATGGTGCATTTTTTCCTGTTACCCTTGTGAAAAAAAAGCTACCTAATTGAAGCAACCGTTTTGTGGTAAAAAATTTTTTTTTTCTTTTCACGGCTCAACGCTATAAACTTCTGTGAAGCCCCCAGGTGTTCAAAGTGCTCACCAAACATCTAGAAAAATTATTTGAGGGCTCTAGTTTCCAAAATGGGGTCACTTGTGGGGGAGCTCCATTGTTTAGGCACCTCAGGGGGTCTTCAAACCTGACATGGCGTCCGCTAATGAGTGCAGCTAATTTTGCATTTAAATGGCGCTCCTTGCCTTCCGAGCACTGCCGTGTGTCCAAACATTTGATTTCCACCACATATGAGGTATCTGCGTACTCAGGAGAAAATGGACAATACATTTTATGTTGCATTTTTTCCCAATACCCTTGTGAAAAAAAAAGCTACCTAGTTGAAGCAACAGTTTTGTGGTAAAAAAATTTTTTTTCTTTTCACGGCTCAACGTTATGAACTTCTGTGAAGCCCCCAGGTGTTCAAAGTGCTCATCAAACATCTAGAAAAAATATTTGAGGGCTCTAGTTTCCAAAATGGGGTCACTTGTGGGGGAGCTCCATTGTTTAGGCACCTCAGGGGGTCTTCAAACCCGACATGGCGTCCGCTAATTAGTGCAGCTAATTTTGCATTTAAATGGCGCTCCTTGCCTTCCGAGCACTGCCGTGTGTCCAAACATTTGATTTCCACCACATATGAGGTATCTGTGTACTCAGGAGAAAATGGACAATACATTTTATGTTGCATTTTTTCCCGATACCCTTGTGAAAAAAAAAGCTACCTAGTTGAAGCAACAGTTTTGTGGTAAAAAAAAATTTTTTTTCTTTTCACGGCTCAACGTTATAAACTTCTGTGAAGCCCCCAGGTGTTCAAAGTGCTCATCAAACATCTAGAAAAAATATTTGAGGGCTCTAGTTTCCAAAATGGGGTCACCTGTGGGGGAGCTCCATTGTTTAGGCACCTCAGGGGGTCTTCAAACCCGACATGGCGTCCGCTAATTAGTGCAGCTAATTTTGCGTTCAAAAATTCAAATGGCGCTCCTTGCATTCCGAGCACTGCCGTGTGTCCAAACATTTGATTTCCACCACATATGAGGTATCTGCGTACTCAGGAGAAAATGGACAATATATTTTATGTTGCATTTTTTCCCAATACCCTTGTGAAAAAAAAGCTACCTAGTTGAAGCAACAGTTTTGTGGTAAAAAAAAAATTTTTTCTTTTCACGGCTCAACGTTATAAACTTCTGTGAAGCCCCCAGGTGTTCAAAGTGCTCATCAAACATCTAGAAAAAATATTTGAGGGCTCTAGTTTCCAAAATGGGGTCACTTGTGGGGGAGCTCCATTGTTTAGGCACCTCAGGGGGTCTTCAAACCCGACATGGCGTCCGCTAATTAGTGCAGCTAATTTTGCGTTCAAAAATTCAAATGGCGCTCCTTGCATTCCAAGCACTGCCGTGTGTCCAAACATTTGATTTCCACCACATATGAGGTATCTGCGTACTCAGGAGAAAATGGACAATACATTTTATGTTGCATTTTTTCCCGATACCCTTGTGAAAAAAAAAGCTACCTAGTTGAAGCAACAGTTTTGTGGTAAAAAAAAATTTTTTTCTTTTCACGGCTCAACGTTATAAACTTCTGTGAAACCCCCAGGTGTTCAAAGTGCTCATCAAACATCTAGAAAAAATATTTGAGGGCTCTAGTTTCCAAAATGGGGTCACTTGTGGGGGAGCTCCATTGTTTAGGCACCTCAGGGGGTCTTCAAACCCGACATGGCGTCTGCTAATGAGTGCAGCTAATTTTGCGTTCAAAAATTCAAATGGCGCTCCTTCCCTTCCGAGCTCCGCTGTGCACCCAAACAATTGATTTTTACCACATATGGGGTATCGGCGTACTCAGGAGAAAATGCACAATAAATTGTAGGGTGCACTTTCTCTTTTCTCCCTTGTGAAAATGAAAATTTTATGGCTAAAGTAACATTTTTGTGTTAAAAAGTAAAATTTTCATTTTTTCCTTCCACATTGCTTTGGTTCCTGTGAAGCACCTAAAGGGTTAATAAACTTTTTGGATGTGGTTTTGAGCAGAGTGAGGGGTGCAGTTTTTAGAATGGGGTCACTTTTGGGTATTTTCTGTCACCTCGGTCTCTCAAAGTCACCTCAAATGTGATGTGGTCCCTAAAAAAAATTATTTTCTAAATTTTGTTGGAAAAATGAGAAATTGCTGATGAACTTTGACCCCTTCTAACTTCCTAACGAAAAAAAAATTTGTTTCGAAAATTGCGCTGATGTAAAGTAGACAAGTGGGAAATGTTATTTAGTAACTATTTTGTGTGACATATTTCTCAGATTTATGGGCATAAATTTTCAAAGTTTGAAAATTGCGAAATTTTCAAAATTTTCGCCAAATTTCCTAAATTTTCACAAATAAACGCAAAAAATATCGGCCTAAATTTACCACTGACATGAAGTACAATATGTCACGAAAAAACAATCTCAGAATCGCCAGGATCCGTTGAAGCGTCCCAGAGTTATAACCTGTCAAAGTGACACTGGTCAGAATTGCAAAAAATGGCCCGGTCATTAGGGTGTTTTAGTGGCTGGGGGTGAAGGGGTTAAAGAACAATGAGGGTAAAATCATAGAAAGCGATGTGGGAAAAGCAAATGTTTTAAATACTTTTTTCTCAACTGTGTTCACACAGGAAAAACATATGCCACGGGAAATGCAGAGTGATAATGTAAACGCTTCATTAAGTATGACCTGCGTAACCCAGGAAGAAGTGCAGAACCGACTTAGTAACATTAAAATTGACAAATCACCAGGCCCTGATGGCATTCACCCTCGGGTATTAAGGGAGTTAAGTAATGTGATAGACAGGCCTCTATTCCTTATATTTAAAGACTCTATAGAAACTGGGTCTGTTCCACTGGATTGGCGGCTAGCAAATGTGGTACCAATATTCAAAAAAGGGTGTAAAAGGGAACCTGGAAACTATAGGCCGGTAAGCTTAACATCTGTTGTGGGTAAAATGTTTGAAGGGTTTTTAAGGGATACTATTATGGAATGTCTCAATGTTAATAGTTGTTTAACTCCATATCAACATGGATTTATGAAGGATCACTCCTGTTAAACTAACCTGATCAGCTTCTATGAGGATCTAAGCTCTCACATGGACCGAGGAGAATCATTGGATGTCATTTATCTCGACTTCGGTAAAGCATTTGACACTGTCCCAAATAAAAGACTGCTAAGTAAAATGAGAAAGCTTGGGCTCGGAGAAAATATGTGTAGATGGGTAGGTAGCTGGCTTTGTGATAGAAAACAAAGAGTGGTTATTAATGGCGCATACTCAGATTGGGCCAGGGTTACTAGTGGGGTGCCACAGGGGTCTGTATTGGGCCCCCTACTATTTAATATATTTATTAATGATCTGGTGGATGGTTTACAGAGTAAAATATCAGTATTTGCAGATGATACAAAACTATGTAAGGTAGTTAACACAAAGGAGGACAGTTTGCAACTACAGATGGATTTGAGTAAATTGGAGAATTGGGCTGAAAAATGGCAAATGAGGTTTAACACAGATAAGTGTAAGGCTATGCACATGGAAAGGAGAAACAGATGCTACGATTACTTACTAAATGGGAAACTGCTGGGGAAATCAGACATGGAAAAAGACTTAGGCATCTTAGTCAATAAGAAGCTAAATTGGAGTGCCCAGTGTCAGGCAGCAGCCACCAAAGCAAATAGGGTGATGGGATGCATTAGAAGAGGTCTGGGGGCACGAGATGAAAACATCATTCTCCCTCTGTACAAATCACTCGTCAGACCACACTTGGAGTATTGTGTGCAATTTTGGGCGCCGGTGCTCAAGAAAGACATTACTGAACTTGAAAGGGTTCAGAGGCAGGCTACTAAAATAATAAATGGAGTAGGTGCATTACAATACACGGAAAGGTTATCAAAATTAGGTCTATTTACTCTAGAAAAGAGAAGACTTAGGGGAGACCTAATAAACATGTACAAATATATCAGAGGGCCATCTAGAGATCTCTCCCATGATCTGTTTGTACCAAGGACTATGACAAGAACAAGGGGGCATTCTCTTAGATTGGAGGAAAGAAAATTCCTACATCAGCATAGAAGAGGGTTCTTCACGGTAAGAGCAGTGAGGCTCTGGAACTCTCTTCCTGAGGAAGTGGTGATGGCCAACTCACTGAATGAATTTAAGAGAGGAATGGATGCTTTTCTTGATAGCAAAAGTATAGAAGGTTATAAATAGCATAATCTTACAGGTAGATAGAAGAGCGACCAAAATTATTAGAGGAATGGGTGGGCTGCAACACCAAGACAGGTTATTAAACTTGGGGTTATTTAGTTTGGAAAAACAAAGGCTTAGGGGGGATCTAATCACAATGTATAAACATATGAGGGGACAGTACAGAGACCTTTCCAAAGATCTCTTTACACCTAGGCCTGCGACTGGAACACGGGAGCATCCGCTACGTCTTGAGGAAAAAAGGTTTAATCATAATCACAGACGAGGATTCTTTACTGTACAAGCAGTGAGACTATGGAACTCTCTGCCGCATGATGTTGTAATGAGTGATTCACTGCTAACATTTAAGCAGAGCCTGGATGCCTTTCTTGAATAATATAATTTTACCAGTTATGTATATTAGATTTTATGACAGGGTGTTGATCCAGGGAACTAGTCTGATTGCCGTATGTGGAGTCAGGAAGGAATTTTTTTTCCCATTGGAGCTTATTTGACACATTGGGGGGTTTTTTGCCTTCCTCTGGATCAACATGTTAGGCTACGGGTTGAACTAGATGGACTTAGAGTCTCCCTTCAACCTTAAAAACTATGAAACTATGAAATCTTGCTGCCAAAGTCTGGCAGCAAGATCTAAATGCGCGCGGCCATGTTTTTTACTTACCGCCACCCCCACCGGAAGTCACGTGCGTTATCACGTGACTATCGGTGGTTGCCATCGTAGCACAGGGTCATGTGATGACGCCTGCAGCTATGATGTTTCACTTTCGTTTTCCCTCGGCCGAGAGCAGAGGGCAAAACAAAGTGACTGAATCTGCTGTTTACAGCTGTATAGCTGTGATCAGCAGATAGATAATAGCGATCGGATTGCTGATCGCTATAGCCCCCTAGGGGGACTAGTAAAATAAAAAAAAAAGTAAAAAAAAAAGTTTTAAAAAATAAAAAAGTTCAAATCACCCCCCTTTCCCCCCATTGAAAATTAAAGGGTTAAAAAATGAATAAATATACACATATTTGGTATCGCCGCGTTAAGAAATGCCCGATCTCTCAAAATATAAAATCAATTAATATGATTGGTAAACGGCGTAGTGGAAAAAAAATCCAAACGCCAAAATTACGTTTTTTGGTCGCCGCAAGTCTTACGCAAAATGCAATAATAGGCGATCAAAACGTAGCATCTGCGCAAAAATAGTACCATTATAAACGTCAGCTCGAGACGCAAAAAATAAGCTGTCACTGAGCCATAGATCCCAAAAAATATGAACGCTACGTGTTTCGGAAAATGGCGCAAAACGTGCGCCACTTTTATTGGACAAACTTAAGAATTTTTTTTAACCCCTTAGATGCAAGTAAACCTATACATGTTTGGTGTCTACAAACTCGCACCGACCTGAGGCATCACATAGATACATCAGTTTTATCATTAATTCACACGTTTTGCCTACTATAACATACTTCCACCACCACTGTGGTAAAGCTTCTATTTCAATTAAATCACACAAATATCTGTTATAGATATACAGATATTAAAGAAGCTCAAAGAAGCCAGAAATAATAAAAATATATTTTTTATTCATTATTTATTAAAACTCATATATGAAAAAACTCCACTATATAGTACCCTAGGACTAGGTTAAACAGGTCAGAAGGTTTCACCAAGGGTTCTACATTAAACATATAAATTCAAGGATTCATGGTGCCCCATAGTTGATTACACATATATAAGGCTACAATGAATATTCAAACCTGCTTTTTTCAAATGCAGAAACCATTACATAAAACATCACCATAGTAGCATACTATATGATAACCAATAACTAGGTAAAAAATACCATAACTCAGTTTTCTAAGTCCCTGAGGGATTCCCAGTTAACATTAGTATGTATCCTGCTATGTGGACATGTAGCCGGAGTCCCATGACCATAAGGTTACCCCATAATACACCACATAGCTTATCAGTAGGAATAGTAACCCCCAACCCCTCAGGGAAACCAATAGTATGCAATTTACCTATTAAAGACCTGATATCCGCGTCCTGCGACCCCAACACGTGTTTCGCCTTCTTTCTTCTCCACACGCCCCCTGAAGAAGAAAAGGCGAAACACGTGTTGGGGTCGCAGGACGCGGATATCAGGTCTTTAATAGGTAAATTGCATACTATTGGTTTCCCTGAGGGGTTGGGGGTTACTATTCCTACTGATAAGCTATGTGGTGTATTATGGGGTAACCTTATGGTCATGGGACTCCGGCTACATGTCCACATAGCAGGATACATACTAATGTTAACTGGGAATCCCTCAGGGACTTAGAAAACTGAGTTATGGTATTTTTTACCTAGTTATTGGTTATCATATAGTATGCTACTATGATGATGTTTTATGTAATGGTTTCTGCATTTGAAAAAAGCAGGTTTGAATATTCATTGTAGCCTTATATATGTGTAATCAACTATGGGGCACCATGAATCCTTGAATTTATATGTTTAATGTAGAACCCTTGGTGAAACCTTCTGACCTGTTTAACCTAGTCCTAGGGTACTATATAGTGGAGTTTTTTCATATATGAGTTTTAATAAATAATGAATAAAAAATATATTTTTATTATTTCTGGCTTCTTTGAGCTTCTTTAATATCTGTATATCTATAACAGATATTTGTGTGATTTAATCAGTTTTATCATATAGTGAACATGGTGAATAAAACATCCCAAAAACTATTGTGCGATCACACTTTTTTTGCAGTTTTTCCACACTTGGAATTTTTTTGCTGTTTTCCAGTACAATATATGGTAAAACCTATGGTTTCATTTAAAAGTTCAACTCGTCCCACAAAAAACAAGTCCTCATATGGCAAGATTGACAGAATAATAAAAATGTTACGGCTCTCGGAAGAAAAGGAGCAAAAAACAAAAACGCAAAAACGGAAAGTGCCCGGGGTCTGAAGGGGTTAAAGAAGAGTAGGCAGCAGCTTCAGGAACACAATGACCTTTCTCATCCACTAACTAAAATCTCTCAATTCATCTCAAGCATAACTTGTTACACTTAAGAAGTATATTGGATATTCCTCACTTTCTTCTGCAATCTGTAATAATTCCCATCAGAGGCTGAAAGTGAATCATAACCTACAAATCTTTAAATATGCCATTTTAAAAAGAGCTATTATGATTCATCCTGATATCATTGCAGCAAATTGTTCAAACTTTATTGTATAAGAAATAATAAAAATGAATTCAATATAAAATGAGAAAAACAAAACAACAGATGGCAGAATATTAACATGTAAAACTATGAGACAGAATAGGGGCTAAGCAACATGCTTTCCTCTGATTGTTCACATATTAACATGCAAAACATCTGCATTACAGAATATTATGTCTATAAGTATAAAAAAGAGGCAGCCGATTGGGCCGTGACATTGGTATTCTAACTTGGATGGTTTTGAAGCTATTCTTAGGCCTCCGCTTGCAATGACAACCCATGGGCACTAGCAACCGGGATCAGAGTTATATTTTGCGTTTTTTTAACACAAGCTAAACTAATCAGACAGAAGAACATGCACATATATAAAATGAAGACAGTGGATTGCAATTACTCTTTGGTTATATAGAGTTATATTTCATTTACTTTGACAGAAATCCAGTGGGGAATGGACTAAGTTAAAAGTAGAATTATTCTTGCACAAAGAATCAAGATGAATTGCCAAAAGTACAACTTTACAACCACAAAAGGCCTTGTTCATTAAACCTTGATTTAGCCAATGTAAGGTTGACATGCAGCTTGACGTGATTTAAATTTTTCATTTACATTTTATTCACTTAGCAAATGCAATGGAATAAATTTGTCAGCTAAGATCAACCTTTTTACCAGTTTCACTTCAATACTTAAAAAAGAAAAGAGTATCTGAGAATGAAAATGGTGAAACATTAAATGTTTGATTATTTTATGTTTTTACCTGCTTGTTTTTAAATTTCATCACTTTACAGCTTTTTGCCAAGATAGTCTTACTGTTTCTATATTGGGTATTATGAAAAAATGTAAAAGTTTAACCAGCTAAGTCTTGGTGTACATCGATCCTTTTTACTAATAAATTAGGTAAGCATAAAAACATGTCTGAAAGACCTGAGATGGTTAATATAAGAAATCTGAGACATACAGTACATATTTAAGGAACACATGCAACATGCAATTTCTTTACACATATATTTATCAATTCTATCTAATTCTTAGACAAGTGAAAAAGAAAAAAGGTGAAAAAGCTCACCAATCTAGCATCTTCTGTGTTGGTAGGTCTATAGTTACAATCTTACTGCTCAGTGCCTACATCTATTTTTTTATCATTCTTTAACAAAATCTGAACATTTAAGAAAATAGCCTCTTCAGAGAGCAAGACTTGAACTCTAATATCACCTATTGAAAGTAGAAATCCTAAAAGTCAAGATTGACCCTTTAACAAGCCTTGCCATATGACTTTGGATATTGGCAAAATCAGAATCTCAATTTGCAGACACGGTGTTGCGGGGTATTACCCCTCATTAGTGCAAAGGTCAGAGGCTAAGATTGGCGTTTAAGGGGTAAGGTTTCTGCATGTGGAGATTAACATGACAGGTCTGGCATGCCAGTATTAGGAAAATTAAATGACTTGCAGGCTCAAGGAAAAATCAAATAAGCAATTAAGTATTATGGACAGAACATGGAGAAAAAGGTTTAAAAGGTACCATCGCCAACTGGGTCAACTGGGTCAAAAGAGTGATCTGTGGGAGCTACCAGATTCAATAGTTAGCTATTCCAGAAAAGTTAACAGAGAGTTGTAGAGCAGGGTATTTCCACGCCGCGCCAATGACTACCAGTCCGGAAGATTTGAAGATTAATGTAGCTTTATTTGTGCACTGGTCAACGCGTTTCGGGAGACCCAGCTCCCTTCCTCAGGACAGTCAGGCAAAGAACTTTTCTTGGGATAAAAAGGTGAATGCCTGCATAGAACAGATTTACAAAGCTACTATTAGTTCCTTGTTCATACCTTGAGTAAATATAATTATTGACAGACTTAGCCTTTGGAAGAAAAGTCCTCCATGTCCCTCCCTACTGTGTTCATATGGCATTACTCCTTTGGGGTTGTCGTGGAGGGTGAATTGAGAAAAAAGGATAAGACTTAGCGGAATTGGGATTCTTTAGGGCCCTTTATGACAGCACGGGTATTTCCCACTCCTCTTTTTTTTAGTGTTAACTAAATAATCAAAGCATTCATGTAGGTCTAGTCATTTAGAAAAACACTAAGGATAGGAAGTGAGGTTACGCCATTTAACATTTTTGTGTTTCTTGTCCTTATTAGGGCAGAGAGTCAACATTTTAGGGTGCAGTTGTGGAGGCTCCTTAGACACAAAACTACCAGCAAGTCTAATTCCATTTTTTTAACCTTTTGATGTGGCCGCCATAAAACTGAATCCACGTGGAAGCAAATTGCAAAAAAATCTTCATTTTGCGAATGCAGATTTTTTAAAAATTCGAGTAGAATTCAGCTTCATTGAAATTTTTTCTCTCATCTCTATTAGCAGCCTATAGAAAGATACCAAATAAGTAAAGCTAAAAAGAGCGAAGTTCAATGGAAGTGAGATTCCTGCCCACATGGGATTACAATCTGAATGGGAATGAGGATCTTAGATAAAACAATCAAGGAGAAATATAAACATACAGTTAGGTCCAGAAATATTTGGACAGTGAGACAAGTTTTGTTATTTTAGCTGTTTACAAAAACATGTTCAGAAATACGATTATATATATAATATGGGCTGAAAGTGCACACTCCCAGCTGCAATATGAGAGTTTTCATATCCAAATCGGAGAAAGGGTTTAGGAATCATAGCTCTGTAATGCATAGCCTCCTCTTTTTAAAGGGACCAAAAGTAATTGGACAAGGGACTCTAAGGGCTGCAATTAACTCTGAAGGCGTCTCCCTCGTTAACCTGTAATCAATGAAGTAGTTAAAAGGTCTGGGGTTGATTACAGGTGTGGGGTTTTGCATTTGGAAGCTGTTGCTGTGACCAGACAACATGCGGTCTAAGCAACTCTTAATTGAGGTAAAGCAGAACATCCTGAGGCTGAAAAAAAAGAAAAAATCCATCAGAGAGATAGCAGACATGCTTGGAGTAGCAAAATCCACAGTCGGGTACATTCTGAGAAAAAAGGAATTGACTGGTGAGCTTGGGAACTCAAAAAGGCCTGGGCGTCCACGGATGACAACAGTGGTGGATGATCGCCGCATACTTTCTTTGAAGAAGAACCCATTCACAACATCAACTGAAGTCCAGAACACTCTCAGTGAAGTAGGTGTATCTGTCTCTAAGTCAACAGTAAAGAGAAGACTCCATGAAAGTAAATACAAAGGGTTCACATCTAGATGCAAACCATTCATCAATTCCAAAAATAGACAGGCCAGAGTTACATTTGCTGAAAAACACCTCATGAAGCCAGCTCAGTTCTGGAAAAGTATTCTATGGACAGATGAGACAAAGATCAACCTGTACCAGAATGATGGGAAGAAAAAAGTTTGGAGAAGAAAGGGAACGGCACATGATCCAAGGCACACCACATCCTCTGTAAAACATGGTGGAGGCAACATGATGGCAAGGGCATGCATGGCTTTCAATGGCACTGGGTCACTTGTGTTTATTGATGACATAACAGCAGACAAGAGTAGCCGGATGAATTCTGAAGTGTACCGGGATATACTTTCAGCCCAGATTCAGCCAAATGCCGCAAAGTTGATCGGACGGTGCTTCATAGTACAGATAGACAATGACCCCAAGCATACAGCCAAAGCTACCCAGGAGTTCATGAGTGCAAAAAAGTGGAACATTCTTCAATGGCCAAGTCAATCACTAGATCTTAACCCAATTGAGCATGCATTTCACTTGCTCAAATCCAGACTTAAGACGGAAAGACCCACAAACAAGCAAGACCTGAAGGCTGCGGCTGTAAAGGCCTGGCAAAGCATTAAGAAGGAGGAAACCCAGCGTTTGGTGATGTCCATGGGTTCCAGACTTAAGGCAGTGATTGCCTCCAAAAGGATTCGCAACAAAATATTGAAAATAAAAATATTTTGTTTGGGTTTGGTTTATTTGTCCAATTACTTTTGACCTCCTAAAATGTGGAGTGTTTGTAAAGAAATGTGTACAATTCCTACAATTTCTATCAGATATTTTTGTTCAAACCTTCAAATTAAACGTTACAATTTGCACTTGAGTTCTGTTGTAGAGGTTTCATTTCAAATCCAATGTGGTGGCATACAGAGTCCAACTCGCGAAAATTGTGTCACTGTCCAAATATTTCTGGACGTAACTGTATCTTCAGAAATTATGTTAATCACAATGATTTTATCACACAATTGAAATATAAAATAATACTTATTAGAACAGAATTATGATAAAAAAAATATTGGAGAAACTTTTGACAGCTATCAATAAGGAGCTTAGTATGCAAAGTGCTATAAATCATTAAAGGAACATATAAGGGAATTATCATCCAAAAATATTCTGATTCTTATTATATATAATTTTTGCTCTGTCTCACACTGAATTAAATTATTATAAAGTGAAATTGACATATATTAATACATGTAGTTTATCCAGGTATTGGTCATTTTGTTCTCCAGAATATTCATTTAAATTTTTAAAAAGCAGAGAATGGAAAAAAAAATTGTTATATTGGGGTCAAAGACTACATGAGTGAGTGAGTGAGTGAGTGAGTGAAAGAGAGTTATTTCATCCACTAGTTAAAGCCACATAAATCAATATATGAATGAGCATTGATGCCTAGCACAAGATTTATCTGGATTAACTCCTTCCCCACTGAGCGCTTTTGTTTTCCTTCCATTATTCTAAGAGAAAAGCTGTGCGGATCTGAACGGTAAAAGTCTGGATCCGCGCGGTGTCAAAGATTTCCGGGTGCCGAACCCGGATCCTGAATTCCGGGTGCACGATCCAGATCCGGCACTGGGGAAAATAATTGAAAAATAAAGAAAAACAGAAATAAAACAGCGTTTCATACTTACCAAAACTTGGTATCATGGCGGCACACTGCTTCCGGGACGCGCATTAACTTCCTGTACTGTGCATCATATATACACAGCTTTCCGTGTTTTCCTTGCCCACCGGCCGTCGTCTCGTCTGTGATTTGTTGTAGGTAGTCATGCCCCCAGCCTGTGACAATAATTGCTGGCCAAGCAGTCATCGCGGCTCAGTCATTGTCTGCACAGCCAGTGGTCATGCTCTATGGCCGCTGGTTGTGTTATGTAGCAGAGCTGAAGCGGCGTGGGACCTCATATGGATTATGCTGGACCTGCAGGGTATTGGAGGTTAATAAAGAGGTGAAGGAGGGTGTGTGTTTTGTATTTTATTCCAAATAAAGGATTTTTCTCTGTTTCTGTGTTTATTTACTTTCATTTACAGGTTAGTGTGATACAGGTATCTCATAGGCGCCTGTGCCATCACTAATCTAGGGCTTATTAGCAGCTTTGTGCTGCTATTAACCCCTCATTACCTTGATTGCCACCACTCCAGGGCAATCGAGAAAAGCCGTTATTGCACCGGGATTGTCATATCTAATAGATGCGGCAATACCGGGCGGCTGCGGGCTGGAATACCAGCCCCCAGTAGGCTTTATCATGGCTGGAGATGAAAATTTTGAGGGGAAGTTACGTCGGATTTTTTTTAAAATATATTTAAATAAAAAAAAAAGCTGCATCACCGGCACAGCCGCGCACACTTCTGACAGGAGTGTGCATGTGTTTCTAGGTACAGGCATGCTCATGCTTAGAGAGCGCATGATGTGCCGGCTGATGTCATGTCAAACTTGTATGAGTCTGACAGTGCATCTCCGGCACAGCCGCGCACACTTCTAATAGGATCGTGCATGTGTTTCTGAAACACATGCACGTTCACCATACTGACCGGCAGACACTTGCACTGCTTTTCCCGCAAACCGGCCGTCCTTACGCCTGTGATTGGTTGCAGTCAGTTGACAAGCTGCCACTCAGGGTGGGGGCGCATCTAACTGCAACTAATTACACGCATTGGTGGACAGGCAAAACAATGAATATTGAATTGTCGGCTCCGGAAGGGAAAAGCGTGACCCAGAAGGCGTTTTCTGCCATGATACAGCCTCGGGTGAGTACACCGCACACACTCCTACCCCCCTAACCCCTCCACAAACGTTTTTAATCTCCGGATTCTGGTCCCCATATACTTATATGGGCCCCGGAATCCGGAGCAGATCTGGATTTTTTTTTCAATCCGGCAGTGATCCGCCATTCCTGGATTTTGTCGGATTTGATCAACTCTATCCAAGAGTCATAACTTTTTTCTCCTTCTATTAATATAGCCGTGGGAGAGCTTCTATTTTTTGCAGGAAGAGATGTACTTTTGAATGACACCATTTTATCATGTAATGTACTGGAAAGCAGTAAAAAGGGTCCAAATGAGGTGAAGTAGCATATGCTTGTGTCGCTATTTTCTGAGAGACGCAACATTTTCAATTTTCAAGATGGAACTGTGTTAGGGATTAATTTTTCTGCCCCTAAGCCGATATTATTATTAATAGCACTTTTTGGGTAGATACAATGTTTTAATTGCCTCTTATTGCATTTTTTTGTGTTGTTATGTTGGCCAAAAAAAACACAATTTTGGCTTTTTGATTTTTTTTCTCATAATGCAGTTTACCAATCAGATTAATTTATTTTATATTTTAATAGATGGGACTTTTATAAATACAGCAATACCAAATATGTCTATTTTTTATTTACTAGTTTTAAAAGGGGAAAAAGGGGTCATTTGAACTTTTAGATTTTTTCATTTAAAGAAAAAAAGAAAATCACTGTACTGCACAATGAAGTCTCCTTAGGGGACGTAAACCTGTAATCTTCTGACAGCTTTTGAATATATACAGCAATGCCACAGCATTGCTGCTAATAACAAAAATCACAGTCTACTATGAACGCCAGCCACAGGCTGATTTTCCCAGCAGCACCTTCATGAGAGTTATATGGGTCTTGAGCAGACCCTCAACTGTCTCTTAAATCCAACCATACCCTGTGAACACTTCATCAGTGTCCCGGTGGTTGCATCGAATAACGTACCCCCTTGCTGGCACTCTGTAAATGCCACTGTTATAGATTGACAGTTGCATATGAAAGGTAAACATGTTAACAGCCCTGGGTGGAGCCCTGCTCCACCTGTGGCTGTTAAAGGCAGATGATGGCTGATTATCACAGACATCATCAGCCTGAAAAGGTGGGAATTCGGCTTGCAAGCCTGTATCAAAGTGAAGGAGCCAGAATATGATGTACAAGTACTTAATATGTCGGTAAGGGGTTAAATATTGAAACAAATTTTTAAAGCTATGTCACTACTAAACTTGAGCAAAGCATTTTATTTTTCTTGATTTTTAAGATTAAGCATCACAGAATATAAAATATTATTTGATTAGTGTACTTGATATTGTCAATCCAGTAACGTGAATCTTGTTTCTTTTTTGGGTTATGGTCGGCCGCACCCTGGCACCCACGCTGGGCACTTCTCATACTATGGGTAAGATAGGAGGATGGTGGTTGTAGTTACTATGTTGGGGATCTGACTACTTGAATGAATTACTTGTGCTTATGGACCCTACTTTAGCGCCATCTAGGGGATCGTTTTAGTAACATCAGGTCTAACACCTTACAAACTAGTAAGTCTGATCAACAATACAGTTTATCCCCCTTATAGGGTTTTGATGCTATTTTAGCGTCTCCTAGGGTTGGATTAATTTATTGTAGACTATTCCTCTACTCCACTGAATGGTCCTCATATATATATATATATATATATATATATATATATATATATATATATATATGTATATATATATACATATATATATATATATATATATATGTATATATATATATATATAACATCCCTCTGGTAATTTTTTGTGCTCGACCTGGGTGCCCATGTGCTGTCTGTTTTGGGGCTTTTGTCTGTAGTCCTCACGATTCCTTGTCTATCTTGAGTGTTTTAACTGTGATATCAATATTTTCTACTATATAACCCCACCGGGGATAAATTTTATAAATGTGTATTGTCTTTTTTCTATTCTAATAAAAATTGTAATTATTTACAGACAATTCCTGATTGATTATTCCTGGTATATAGTGGGGGTAGATATATTGGCCATCTAAACGTCTCCTGTTTTTTTGGCCCAGCTGATTATAAACTATGTATATGCATAGGGTAAGTGGCCGTTACACTTAAAAATAAATGTCCACGCTGTTTTTGTTGTTGTTCTAATTAATTTGATTGTACTGTGCTTGTTCACAGCTGTTTATCAAGGACAGATGGACCACAAAGCCCGTGAGAAGAAGTGGCTTACTAAGATAGACCAGGTCTTTAGTGAGGACACAAATTTGGTTTTAACTAATGGAGCATCAGAGGAATTGATTACTAAGTTGAAACAACTGTTACACCAAAAAACACGCATTTGGTGGAACAAAACCTTCATGAAAAAATACTTAAGTAAAAACCTAATACCTAGAGGCCTGCATGTCCAGCTCTTTCCCACACTGCATAATATTGATGAATCCTTTAAAAAGGAGTGGGAAGATGTATCTACAAACTGCTCAAGGGGGTTTATGCATCTCCTTGTTAAAGAAATTATGAAATCAATAGCTGAAATTGAGGCTGAAATTGAGAAACTTCAAGGACAATTAGTGTCACTTTTCTCTCAGGAGGTAATGTCCACACTCCATGCAGATTTAGAAAAAGATTTCCAAAAATGGGAAAAGGAGATTATAACAACCAAAACTAAACAATATCAGCGAGATTCCATCAATTACAGAAGTAATCAGGTTTATAAATGGAGAAAAAATATGAGGAAAAAGAGTACTGGAATACAATCAAGGTCTCAGTCCTTCTCCTCTTTATCCTCCATGGAAGAAGAACCTCTTACTTGGAGGAGCATTGATGTGGGCCTCTCGGAGAGATTGGGTGGTGGAAGACAAGCCGCTAAAAATCAATACAGTAATAAAGGAGTGAATTGGTCAAAAAGGAAGATCACACCACCTCCATCAAGCGAGAAAAGGAGTAAAAGTAGCAGTTTGGAGGTAATTCATTTGTCTCAGTATTCTCTGTCGGGGGCTCAAATGGAGGTCCTTACATTGGGGCTAACATTTGCCCCTGATACTAACTATGACTTATTTTACAGTCATCAAGGACCTGAATCTTTTCTCCCGAAAGTTGATACTGCACAAATTGCATGCTGGGAAGGCTATGGACATGCATTCCTTTACGAGAGTGGCGATGGAGGTCATTAGATGTTTGGAAGAATTGGAGGCTGAATTGGTAAGTACAGACACAGAGAGATTTCCAAAATCGATATATCCAAAATCTACCACATTTCCCCCTTTTTCTTTATGCCCACAGGTAGAGATTTTCAATAAATTGATCATGCAGGACCTCCTGTCCCTCAAAAAACAAAACAAGGGGTGAAACATAATCTTACTGTTTCACAGAGGAAATCCCTGGAAGCACTAAAGAATATGGAGGGAGTAGTTTTCAACCTGCAAAGGGGAAACGTGGTGATATGGCCTGTGTCAATATACGAACGGGAAGCCTTTAGGCAATTGAAATATAAGGAAGCGTATTCGGTGCTCCCCTGTAGTCCTCTTGCAAGATTTTCTGCTGAACTGTACAAAATTCTGGATGGGGCAGTCACACAGGGCATCATCACCAAGGAGGTCTTTGATGGCCTGTTTTCGGAACATCCTGTTACACCAACAGTTTATTTATTACCGAAAATTCATAAAAGTGTTGAGTGTCCCCCTGGGCATCCAATTGTCTCTGGCATAGGAGGGCTGAGTGACCCAGTGTGTAAATTTATTGAATATTATCTTCATCCACTTGTGGAAACTCTGCCGTCCTATGTCAGGGACACTTCGGAAGTCCTTCGGAGACTTGATGGCCTTCCTTTAGATGATGGTGCCCTGCTTGTGGCCACTGATGTCAAAGCCTTATACACGTGTATTCGGCACCCTGATAGTCTGGAGGCAACGAAGTTCTGTCTGTCTATGAGTAACTGGGACAAATCTCTTCAGGGTTTGATTTTGGATCTATTGCAGTTCATATTGACACATCATTTTTTTCTATTTAAGGAGTGGTTCTGCCTCCAGCAGCGGGGCACTGCGATGGGCGCAGCTTGTGCACCATCGTACGTAAACCTCTTTCTTGGTTTTTGGGACAGAGAGGTTTTCAGCGAAGGCGTGCCTGCAGCATCCCATGCGCAGTGCTGGTATCGTTATATAGACGATATTTTCATCATCTGGAGGGGAATTGCACGGAACTGCACAGCTTCATGTCAGACCTGAATGAGAACCCATATAACATCAAATTAACTTATAAGGCAGATAGGGAAATGATTGACTTTCTCGACATCCAGGTGCTGAACACGGGTGTAGGCTTTATTCAGACTGACCTTTTCAGAAAAGATACTGCAGTAAATGCATTACTTCATGCCTCGTCTGTGCCGCCCCCGTGACAGCCGACGGGCTGCTCAGATCCAGATCCGCAGTGGCTCGAGGGGTCTCTGGACCCGAGGCGGGATCGCGCGGCCTCTTGAAATAAAAAGGGGGGGTTTTGTTGGATAGGGTGGATTGGATAGTGTTCGTGACGCCACCCACGGTGTGTGGTATTGCAGGATACCATCGCTGCTGCATTAGGAAAGGAGTGCCCAGGAGCGATGGACTGGCAGCTTAAGAAATTAACCCCTCCGTGGGCAGGGGAAAGGTGTCCCGGGGCTCTGTGATAAGAATGGCTGGGGACCCGTTGGGGCAAAAAGGGCACAACGTACTCACACAGTCCAGATACGCTGACACGTACACCGGGTAAACCAAAGACCTGGAATATCCTGCTGCTGTTGTTAGAGCACGCTGGGTCCGTGCCCTTTTGGCATTGCTGGTTGTTCTGAAGCCTTGTCCCTTGGCACAGTGTTTAACTCTTTGTGGATCCCTTTTGCCTAAGACTACTCGGGTCCCGCTCACCTGCATGGCTAGCAGAGTAAGCTTGCTCTCAGGGTTCACGCTTGGGATTTTCTGGACGGTTTTGGGAAGTCCTATCCCCCTCGTTGCGCTAGTACCCCGATTCTGGAGCGGGTGGAGAATGGCTCGTGAAGACTCCGTCCTTGTCAGGTGAATTGCTGGGCTGCATGAAGCTACTTCCCAGCCTAGGGTCCACGTATCCCGTCGTGCCCTGGCCTTTGCCCGGTTGTAGCACAAGGCCGCCAAACTGCCTTCCTTGGCAGTACCGTGCCCCTTGCCACTACCCCCTGCGACCGAGGTTCCAGCTCCTTCTGGCCAGGCCAACGTCTGTCACCTGAGATGGGTGCAGGAGCCCAGCTCCGCAGTGTGACCTCTCACTGTCACTTCTGGACCTCAACTCTCTACTCACTAATTGACACTTCTGGCCCTCCTTCTACCATCCCTTCTTCTGGGTGGCCCTATTCCTCTCAGGCTGCCCAATGTGTGTTTGGTGGGTGTGGTGCAGTGTGTTCCCCAAGATTTGTGTATACCTGTTGTTTGCAACACCAAATGGATAGGACCCCTAACCAAGGAGGAGCGGGTACAATGCAGAAGGGCAGGTTGCACGGCACCCTTGTGATGACCTGATAAGCCAGGGCGTCACACATCTGCCCACGCAACACCCACAATACGAGCAATTCCTGCCAGTCAATTTTTAAGACTAAAAAGGATATGCTCAACTGAGGAATCTTTTAAACATCAGGCGGTTAAATTGCGTGATAGGTTTTTGGATCGAGGGTACAGTCGCTGGAGTATCAGGGAGGGATACCAGAGAGCACTTAATACCCCACGTGCACAATTATTGTCGGGGGGAAGAAAGGACAACTCATTTCCACCCCAGATATGCTTCATCTCCACTTTTAATAATCAGTGGGGTGCCATCAGACAGATCCTTAATAAACATTGGCCGGTTTTACAAACCAACCAGTTTATGAAGAGTGTTTGACAGATCGACCCGTCTTAACTGCCAGAAGGGGGAGGAATCTGAGAGACCATTTGGTCAAGAGTCATTATGTGCCGGTGGTTCCCCCTATTTTTGGCAGTGGGAGACCGAGAGTGGCTTGCTTTCCCTGTGGTTCTTGTTTAGCGTGCCGTAGTTGGTCCGTACAGACATGTTCTCTGCTGCGGATGGTTCAAGGGAGTACAAGATAAGGAGCTATATATCATGCAGCAGGACCCATGTCATTCTTTATGCTGTGTGTGACTGTGACATGATTATGTAGGTTTAACCTCGAGAGTACTCCACGTTCGGACCAGGGAACACGTCAGGGATATAATTGCGGCACGGGAGGTTCAGAATTTGGAATCTTTGAGGACGATCCCGCGGCCCTTCAAGCTGCGCCACAATTGTGACCCCACCAACCTTTAAATTCAAGGTATTAATCAGGTTTGGTTGGGGGCAAGAGGTGGCAATAAGAAACGTATTTTGGTACAGTTGGAATTTTACTGGATCATTAGTAGTGATGAGCGAGTATGCTTGTTACTACTCGGTACTCGCACGAGTATCACTGTACTCGGGCTACTCGGCGGGAACCGAGTAATCTCGCGATACTCGTGCTGTACTCGTGGTCTTCATTTCTGCATGTTGGCGCTCTTTTGAGAGCCAGCCCTCATGCAGGGATTGGCTGGCAGACCACTGCAATGCCACAGCCCTGTTAGTTGTGGAATTGCAGTGATTGGCCGGCCCGCACAGCGTGACCGAGCCTTTATACCGGCCGGCGCGCTGTGCTCTGCTCACAGCCATCCAGACAGTCAGTGCAGGGAGAGTGTCGCTGCTTCAGGGAAAGGTTTGCGGCCCTTTATAGCTATTTCCGTAGCAGGGCTGCAAACAGTGTGACCAAAAGTCCTTCTCAGGACTATTCTAGTTGTATACAGGCAGGCAGGGTATAGCCAGGTCGGAATACAGTAGCAGAGTCCTTCTCAGGACTATTGTTGCTGTATACAGGCAGGGTATAGCCAGGTCGGAATACAGGCTAGTGACCAGAAGAGTCCTTGTCAGGACTATTGTAGCAGTATACAGGCAGCCAGGCAGGGTATATAGCCATTCCTAGTGGTGACCGTATACCAGCCTTCATCATATCTGGGGCTGGTGTACACAGTCTAAAACAGTCCAGATAGTGTCAGACTTTTCATTAATTGTCGCTCCTAAAAACCTGTTAGGTTCTTAGTGCGTCCGTGCTTGCATTTAAAAACCGCACGTGTGTGCCTGTCGGTGGCAGCGTACAGGTGCACTTGTGTGCGTTTTTACCAAACTATAATATAACGCACAAGTGTAGTGTATAATACACGTCAGTCAACAGTGGCTGATAGTGTCAGAGTTCTCATTAATTTTCGCTCCTAAAACCTGTTAGGTTCTTAGTGCGTCCGTGCTTGCATTTAAAAACCGCACGTGTGTGCCTGTCGGTGGCAGCGTACAGGTGCACTTGTGTGCGTTTTTACCAAACTATAATATAACGCACAAGTGTAGTGTATAATACACGTCAGTCAGCAGTGGCTGATAGTGTCAGAGTTCTCATTAATTTTTGCTCCTAAAATCTGTTAGGTTCTTAGTGCGTCCGTGCTTGCATTTAAAAACCGCACGTGTGTGCCTGTCGGTGGCAGCGTACAGGTGCACTTGTGTGCGTTTTTACCAAACTATAATATAACGCACAAGTGTAGTGTATAATACACGTCAGTCAGCAGTGGCTGATAGTGTCAGAGTTCTCATTAATTTTTGCTCCTAAAACCTGTTAGGTTCTTAGCGCGTCCGTGCTTGCATTTAAAAACCGCACGTGTGTGCCTGTCGGTGGTAGCGTACAGGTGCACTTGTGTGCGTTTTTACCAAACTATAATATAACGCACAAGTGTAGTGTATAATACACATCAGTCAGCAGTGGCTGGCAGTGGCTGATAGTGTCAGAGTTCTCATTAATTTTTGCTCCTAAAACCTGTTAGGTTCTTAGTGCGTCCGTGCTTGCATTTAAAAACCGCACGTGTGTGCCTGTCGGTGGCAGCGTACAGGAGCACTTGTGTGCGTTTTTACCAAACTATAATATAACGCACAAGTGTAGTGTATAATACACGTCAGTCAGCAGTGGCTGATAGTGTCAGAGTTCTCATTAATTTTTGCTCCCAAAACCTGTTAGGTTCTTAGTGCGTCCGTGCTTGCATTTAAAAACCGCACGTGTGTGCCTGTCGGTGGCAGCGTACAGGTGCACTTGTGTGCGTTTTTACCAAACTATAATATAACGCACAAGTGTAGTGTATAATACACGTCAGTCAGCAGTGGCTGATAGTGTCAGAGTTCTCATTAATTTTCGCTCCTAAAACCTGTTAGGTTCTTAGTGCGTCCGTGCTTGCATTTAAAAACTGCACGTGTGTGCCTGTCAGTAGCAGCGTACAGGTGCACTTGTGTGCGTTTTTACCAAACTATAATATAACGCACAAGTGTAGTGTATAATACACGTCAGTCAGCAGTGGCTGATAGTGTCAGAGTTCTCATTAATTTTTGCTCCAAAAACCTGTTAGGTTCTTAGTGCGTCCGTGCTTTCATTTAAAAACCGCACGTGTGTGCTTGTCGGTGGCAGCGTACAGGTGCACTTGTGTGCGTTTTTACCAAACTATAATATAACGCACAAGTGTAGTGTATAATACACGTCAGTCAGCAGTGGCTGATAGTGTCAGAGTTCTCATTAATTTTTGCTCCTAAAACCTGTTAGGTTCTTAGTGCGTCCGTGCTTGCATTTAAAAAACGCACGTGTGTGGCTGTCGGTGGCAGCGTACAGGTGCACGATTTGCACAAACTTGGATATAACGCCCAAGTCTAGTGAATACACGTCAGCACAGCATTGCAAAATGCGCAAGGGCGTTGGCAAGGAACAAGGAAGTGGACATGATGGTGGTGCAGGCAGAGGCCGAGGTCGTGGGCAAGCTCTAATTTCGCCACAACAAAGGGCCACATCTAGTCGCTCGCACGTCCTGTCCCAAATTCTTGGGGACCGCAGCAGTACACCGCTCTTGAATCAAGACCAGTGTCAACAGGTTGTTAGTTGGATAGCGGATAATGCTTCCAGTCAGATTGGCACCACCACAAACACTCTGTCTTCCACACGGTCAAGTGTCAGTAGCCGTGATACTGCACCGCACATTTCAGAACCTGATCCTCCTTCCTACCACAAGGCTGAGTACACGTCCTCGGACATTAATGATCCCACACTTGGACACTCGGAAGAGCTGTTCACGTTTCCATTCGCACATTCTGGCCTCTCGCCAGCTAATGTTGAAGTGGGTCATGAGGAGATCGTATGTACAGATGGCCAAATATTTGAGCAGCCACGTTCTCACGAAGTTGGCAACGTGTCTCAACAAGGGGTGGACGATGATGAGACACAATTGTCAGGAAGTCAGGAGGAGGAGCAGGGTGCGGAAGAGGAAGACGACGTGGTGGATGATCCAGTAACTGACCCAACCTGGCAGGAGGATATGCAGAGCGAGGACAGCAGTGCACAGGGGGAGGGAGGCGTAGCATCCCAACAGGCAGTAAGAAGCAGGGTGGTGGCTCCAGGCAGAAGTCAGGCAACCGTTCCCCGGAACAACAACACGACACAAGGTGCCTGTACAAATGTTAGGTCTTCCCGAGTCTGGCAGTTTTTTAAGTTGGCTCCAGATGATTCTAAAAAGGCCATTTGCAACACCTGCCGTGCCAGCATCAGCAGGGGTACCAAAACTAGCAGCCTGACCACCACCAGCATGATCAGGCACATGTCAGCCAAGCACCCGACTTTGTGGGAAGTACAACAGAGTCGAGGAGCAGTGCTTGCTGATGTCACTGCTACGTCTTCGCTGGTTGTGCATGCGAGCCAATCCCCTGTCCATGCTGCCTGCGAACAAGCCTCCTCCGGTCCTGCACCTGCAGTTGCCTACGCAGAAATAACACCATCATCAAGCACGTCCTTGTCCCAGCGCAGCGTTCAGTTATCCATTCAGCAAACCTTTGAACGCAGGCGCAAATACACTGCCAACACCCCACATGCCACAGTTCTAAATGCTAACATTTCGCGACTGCTTGCGCTGGAAATGTTGCCTTTTAGGCTGGTGGAGACAGAAGCATTCCGCGACCTGAT
Source organism: Anomaloglossus baeobatrachus (assembly GCF_048569485.1). Taxonomy (NCBI): domain Eukaryota; kingdom Metazoa; phylum Chordata; class Amphibia; order Anura; family Aromobatidae; genus Anomaloglossus; species Anomaloglossus baeobatrachus. The sequence goes on from NC_134353.1 coordinate 190,551,362, forward strand.
GGCGGCAGCTGTCCCACGTTACTCGGTCCCCAGCCGCCACTATTTCTCCTGGTGTGCCGTCCCCGCGTTGCATAACCACGTGTCACAAAACATTACACGTGCCCTGAACAACGCTGTTTCACCCAAAGTCCACCTAACCAACGTGGACAAGTGCTTGTGGGCAAGGCCGCTACATCTCGTTGACGGCACACTGGGTTAATATTGTGGAAGCTGGGACCCAGTCTGAGCGAGGGACGGAACACGTCCTTCCCACACCAAGGTTTGCAGGCCCTACCTCAGTCAGTGTTTCACCCACACTCTACAGGTCCGGAATGTCATGCTCTTCAGCCTCCTCCTCCTCCTGCGCATCCTCATCCACTGTACCCTCCACACCAGTCCCAAGCTGGAAGCACTGCAGCACTGCCTCGGCGAAGCGGCAACAGGCTGTGCTGAAGCTAATCTGCATAGGTGACAAACCCCACAATGCAGAAGAGGTGTGGACAGCTCTGAAACAGCAGGCAGATCACTGGCTCACACCTCTGAACCTAAAGCCAGGAAAGGTCGTGTGTGACAATGGCCGGAACCTGGTGGCGGCTTTGAGGCAAGGCCAGCTGACACATGTTCCATGCGTGGCCCATGTGCTCAACCTCGTGGTTCAGCGGTTTCTAAAGTCATACCCAGAGCTGTCTGATCTGCTGGTAAAAGTTCGCCGCCTGTCTGCACATTTTCGAAAGTCACCTACTGCTTCAGCCGGCCTTGCCGGCTTTCAGCGCCGTTTGCATCTTCCGGCTCACAGACTGGTGTGTGATGTCCCCACGCATTGGAATTCAACTCTGCACATGTTGGTCAGGATATGTGAGCAGAAGAGGGCAGTTGTTGAGTACCTGCATCACCTAAGCCGTCGGGAAATGGGTCAAACTCCACACATAACACCTGAGGAGTGGAGATGGATGTCCGACCTATGTACCATCCTCCAAAACTTTGAGGACTCCACCAAGATGGTGAGTGGTGATGACGCCATTATTAGCGTCACCATACCGCTACTCTGCCTTCTAAAACGGTCTCTGCTCAAAACCAAACATGATGCATTGCAGGCGGAGCGCGATGAGTTGCAGCAAGAAACAGTAGTGGGTGTGGGTGATAACACACAGCCCAGCTTCGTCTCATCACAACGTGCAGTGGAGGACTATGACGAGGAGGAGGATGAAGACATGGAGCAAATCTCCGGCCAAATTGAGGATATGACATGCACACCAGTCATATCCTCGGTTCAGCGTGGCTGGCCAGAGGACAGGGTAGATGAGGAGGAGGAGGAGGAGGAGGAGGACAGCATGTTCAGTCATCGTGTTGGTCAGGCTACTGAAGTCCTGGCTGTTAAGAGTCTGGCGCACATGGCTGACTTTATGGTAAGCTGCCTGTCTCGTGACCCTCGCGTTAAGAACATCTTGGCCGACAATCATTACTGGTTGGTAACACTGTTAGACCCACGCTACAAGGAGAACTTTATGTCTCTTATTCCCGAGGCGGAGAGGTCAAGCAAAATGCAGCAGTTCCGGAAGGCCATAGTCACGGAAGTAGGCAAAGCATTCCCCTCACAAAACGCTAGCGGCATAGGTCAGGAATCAGTGGACAACCAAGGCGTACAGCCGAGAGAGGCACAAGTCCAATCCGCCAGAGGTAGGGGAACAGTCTTTAAGATGTGGGACAGTTTTCTCAGCCCCTCACGTACCACAGCCCCTGAGGTGCGGGGTAGTGCCACAAGAAATCCTAAGTTTGCCCAGATGCTCAAGGAGTACCTTGCAGATCGAACAACTGTACTCCGACATTCCTCTGTGCCTTACAATTATTGGGTATCCAAGGTGGACACGTGGCATGAATTGGCTCTCTACGCCTTGGAAGTCCTGGCCTGCCCTGCCGCTAGCGTTTTGTCAGAGCGTGTTTTTAGTGCCGCAGGTGGAATCATTACAGATAAACGCACCCGCCTGTCAACTGAAAATGCTGATAGGCTGACTCTGATCAAGATGAACAAGGGTTGGATTGGGCCAGACTTCACCACACCACTAGCAAATGAGAGCGGAATTTAAAGTTTGTAACGGGAATTTGCCATGTACCTCCAGTCACCCATGGGTACACACTTCTGGACTTTGGATAATCGCTGGACTGCTCCTCCTTCTCCTCATGCGCCACCATGATGACCGTTACAAGAGTTAGGCCTTTGTTTCAGGTATACCCCCAGTGGTAAATTTTTTCGCCCATTCTTTGCAGAATGGACATTACAACGACAGGAGACATGCTCCTTTGCAATGGGAACAATGTTTTGAGGCCCTCATGCACGTCTCTATCCAGGGACAACGTGGAGCCTCCCAATTGTTGGCTGCCCTGCCAAAGGGCTATACTATAATACACCCACTTCCTGACAATGGACACTTAATGTTTTGAGGCCCTCATGCACGTCTCTATCCAGGGACAACGTGGAGCCTCCCAATTTTTGGCTGCCCTGCCAAAGGGCTATACTATAATACACCCACTTCCTGACAATGGACACTTAATGTTTTGAGGCCCTCATGCACGTCTCTATCCAGGGACAACGTGGAGCCTCCCAATTTTTGGCTGCCCTGCCAAAGGGCTATACTATAATACACCCACTTCCTGACAATGGACACTTAATGTTTTGAGGCTCTCATGCACGTCTCTATCCAGGGACAACGTGGAGCCTCCCAATTTTTGGCTGCCCTGCCAAAGGGCTATACTATAATACACCCACTTCCTGACAATGGACACTTAATGTTTTGAGGCCCTCATGCACGTCTCTATCCAGGGACAACGTGGAGCCTCCCAATTTTTGGCTGCCCTGCCAAAGGGCTATACTATAATACACCCACTTCCTGACAATGGACACCTAATGTTTTGAGCCCCTCGTGCACGTCTCTATCCAGGGACAACGTGGAGCCTCCCAATTTTTGGCTGCCCTGCCTAAGGGCTATACTACAATAGACCCACTTCCTTCCAATGGGCACTTCAGGTTTACAGGCCCTCATGCACGTCTCTATCCAGGGACAACGTGGAGCCTCCCAATTTTTGGCTGCCCTGCCTAAGGGCTATACTACAATAGACCCACTTCCTTCCAATGGGCACTTCAGGTTTACAGGCCCTCATGCACGTCTCTATCCAGGGACAACGTGGAGCCTCCCAATTTTTGGCTGCCCTGCCTAAGGGCTATACTACAATACACCCACTTCCTTCCAATGGGCAGTTCAGGTTTACAGGCCCTCATGCACGTCTCTATCCAGTGACAACGTGGAGCCTCCCAATTTTTGGCTGCCCTGCCTAAGGGCTATACTACAATAGACCCACTTCCTTCCAATGGGCACTTCAGGTTTACAGGCCCTCATGCACGTCTCTATCCAGGGACAACGTGGAGCCTCCCAATTTTTGGCTGCCCTGCCTAAGGGCTATACTACAATAGACCCACTTCCTTCCAATGGGCACTTCAGGTTTACAGGCCCTCATGCACGTCTCTATCCAGGGACAACGTGGAGCCTCCCAATTTTTGGCTGCCCTGCCTAAGGGCTATACTACAATAGACCCACTTCCTTCCAATGGGCACTTCAGGTTTACAGGCCCTCATGCACGTCTCTATCCAGGGACAACGTGGAGCCTCCCAATTTTTGGCTGCCCTGCCTAAGGGCTATACTACAATAGACCCACTTCCTTCCAATGGGCACTTCAGGTTTACAGGCCCTCATGCACGTCTCTATCCAGGGACAACGTGGAGCCTCCCAATTTTTGGCTGCCCTGCCTAAGGGCTATACTACAATAGACCCACTTCCTTCCAATGGGCACTTCAGGTTTACAGGCCCTCATGCACGTCTCTATCCAGGGACAACGTGGAGCCTCCCAATTTTTGGCTGCCCTGCCTAAGGGCTATACTACAATAGACCCACTTCCTTCCAATGGGCACTTCAGGTTTACAGGCCCTCATGCACGTCTCTATCCAGGGACAACGTGGAGCCTCCCAATTTTTGGCTGCCCTGCCTAAGGGCTATACTACAATAGACCCACTTCCTTCCAATGGGCACTTCAGGTTTACAGGCCCTCATGCACGTCTCTATCCAGGGACAACGTGGAGCCTCCCAATTTTTGGCTGCCCTGCCTAAGGGCTATACTACAATAGACCCACTTCCTTCCAATGGGCACTTCAGGTTTACAGGCCCTCATGCACGTCTCTATCCAGGGACAACGTGGAGCCTCCCAATTTTTGGCTGCCCTGCCTAAGGGCTATACTACAATAGACCCACTTCCTTCCAATGGGCACTTCAGGTTTACAGGCCCTCATTCACGTCTCTATCCAGGGACAACGTGGAGCCTCCCAATTTTTGGCTGCCCTGCCTAAGGGCTATACTACAATAGACCCACTTCCTTCCAATGGGCACTTCAGGTTTACAGGCCCTCATGCACGTCTCTATCCAGGGACAACGTGGAGCCTCCCAATTTTTTGCTGCCCTGCCTAAGGGCTATACTACAATAGACCCACTTCCTTCCAATGGGCAGTTCAGGTTTACAGGCCCTCATGCACGTCTCTATCCAGTGACAACGTGGAGCCTCCCAATTTTTGGCTGCCCTGCCTAAGGGCTATACTACAATAGACCCACTTCCTTCCAATGGGCACTTCAGGTTTACAGGCCCTCATGCACGTCTCTATCCAGGGACAACGTGGAGCCTCCCAATTTTTGGATGCCCTGCCTAAGGGCTATACTACAATAGACCCACTTCCTTCCAATGGGCACTTCAGGTTTACAGGCCCCCATGCACGTCTCTATCCAGGGACAACGTGGAGCCTCCCAATTTTTGGCTGCCCTGCCTAAGGGCTATACTACAATAGACCCACTTCCTTCCAATGGGCACTTCAGGCTTACAGGCCCTCATGCACGTCTCTATCCAGGGACAACGTGGAGCCTCCCAATTTTTGGCTGCCCTTCCTAAGGGCTATACTACAATAGACCCACTTCCTTCCAATGGGCACTTCAGGTTTACAGGCCCTCATGCACGTCTCTATCCAGGGACAACGTGGAGCCTCCCAATTTTTGGCTGCCCTGCCTAAGGGCTATACTACAATAGACCCACTTCCTTCCAATGGGCACTTCAGGTTTACAGGCCCTCATGCACGTCTCTATCCAGGGACAACGTGGAGCCTCCCAATTTTTGGCTGCCCTGCCAAAGGGCTATACTACAATAGACCCACTTCCTTACAATGGGCACTTCAGGTTTACAGGCCATCATGCACGTCTCTATCCAGGGACAATGTGGAGCCTCCCAATTTTTGGCTGCCCTGCCTAAGGGCTATACTATAATACACCCACTTCCTTACAATGGGCACTTCAGGTTTACAGGCCCTCATGCACGTCTGTATGCAGGGGCATTGGTGAACCTCACAATTTTGGACTGCCCTGGCAAAGGAAAATACTACAAAGACTCACTTCCTCAAAATGGGCACATTAGACTCAGAGGCCTTTATGTACGTCTCTTCTCAGGGACATTGGAGTGCCACACAATGTTTTACGTAAAATCTTTCATGTATTAATCTCAAAAAGTAACATACATTAGCTCTATCTCACTATTGGGTATGTGCCCTTAACATTTCTGCCATGAAAATTCATTTTGGTGTCACTTTGGAAGGTTTTCTGGTGAGTCCGTAAAAATGGCGTAAAACGCGGACAAAATTGTTCACAGCTGTGACTTTTGAGTGATAAATGCTTCAAGGGGTCTTCCCCATGCTGTTGCCATGTCATTTGAGCACTCTTCTGAGACTTTTGTGCCATTTTTAGGGTTTCTACATGCTGCCGGTGGTCATTTCACAAAAATACTCGGGTCTCCCATAGGATAACATTGGGCTCGGTGCTCGGGCCGAGTACACGAGTATCTTGGGATGCTCGGCCCGAGCCTCGAGCACCCGAGCTTTTTAGTACTGGCTCATCACTAATGATTAGGCTTGGGACGAGGTCTCCAAGGGGCCTCAATGAAAAATTATCTATTCCTCCATTTTTGCAATACAATATATATTCCTCTTGTTTCTTCATTTTTTATGGTGTTTTTTTAATATTGGTTTTAATTTTGAGTTTTTTTCTCTTTTGCTTTTTCTTTTTTTCGATCTGTCTATTATAAGGTATATGGTTGGACTGCCTTGGACATTGGGCTTACTATCTAGATATGGGATGGACAGAAATTAAAATCACTGATCCTCTTGTGATATACCGTACATGCCATCTATCTGGACCGTATGAACGGAGCTAACGTATCTGCTGATATGTTGTTGATATGCCTATTTATGTATTCATATTGTTATTTTTATTTTATTTTTTTTCTCTATATAAGATAAGAGCTGAACTGATCTGGTATGGCTGTGGGGATTAATATGAATGAAGAAGTGATTTATGGTGTTGTATTTACATATACATATCTGTTCTATGGAGATTTTTTTTCCTTGTAGTGACATTTAACATATATATGTATTCCTTATTCTCCCTTTCTAACAATCCCTTTCTGTGCTTAGGAGGGAATCATCTAGTGGTGGATTGTAGATTTGTTAATGGGGACCTACTTTGGGAATTACCATGGATCTATACCATACAGATTCCCTCTTATTTACCCATAAACAACATGGCTCCGTTGGGAGCACATGTGGGCGGCGTCTACATTGTCATCCATGTCAGTGGTGCCTCCTTAGGGGGAGTGACGGATTTAATCGACGTCATTGGAGATTTTCTTCCATCCCGCCCCTTCCCTGGAGTGACCAGAAGACATGAATCACGTGAGATAGTACCGCCCCCTCATGTACCCAAACAATGGCGCCCATGCTAAATAAAGACACACACTTACTTCCTACCCCTGTGGCCCCCGATGAACACTTTACCGAAACGTTGGGGTCGGACGCACCCTTGCGCCCACGCTGGGCACTTATACTATGGGTAAGATAGGAGGATGGTGGTTGTAGTTACTATGTTGGGGATCTGACTGCTTGAATGAATTACTTGTGCTGATGGACGCTACTTTAGCGCCATCTAGGGGATCGTTTTAGTAACATCAGGTCTAACACCTTACAAACTAGTAAGTCTGATCCACAATACAGTATATCCCCCTTATAGGGCTTTGATGCTATTTTAGCGTCTCCTAGGGTTGGATTAATTTATTGTAGACTATTCCTTTACTCCACTGAATAGTCCTCACATATATAACATCCCTCTGGTAATTTTTTGTGCTCGACCTGGGTGCCAGTGTGCTGTCTGTTTTGGGGCTTTTTCTGTAGTCCTCACGATTCCTTGTCTATCTTGAATGTTTTAACTGTGATATCAATATTTTCTACTATGTAACCCCACCGAGGATACATTTTATAAATGTGGATTGTCTTTTTTCTATTCTAATAAAAATTGTAATCATTTATAGACAATTCCTGATTGATTATTCCTGGTATATAGTGGGGGTAGATATATTGGCCATCTAAACATCTCCTGTTTTTTGGCCCAGCTGATTATAAACTACGTATATGCATAAGGGAAGTGGCAGTTACACTTAAAAATGAATGTCCACGCTGTTTTTGTTGTTCTAATTAATTGGATTGTACTGTGCTTGTTCACAGCTGTTTATCAAGGACAGATGGACCACAAATTCCATGAGAAGACGTGGCTTACTAAAGGTGGTGTCACACTAAGCGACACTCCAGCGATCCCACCAGCAACCTGACCTGGCAGGGATCGCTGGAGCGTCGCTACACGGGTTGCTGGTGAGCTGTCAAACAGGCAGATCTCACCAGCAATCAGTGACCAGCCCCCAGCCAGCAGCGATGACTGGAAGCGATGCTGCGCTTGGTAACTAAGGTAAATATCAGGTAACCAACCCGATATTTACCTTGGTTACCAGCGCACACCGCTTAGCGCTGGCTCCCTGCACTCCTAACCAGAGTACACATTGGGTTAATTACCCGATGTGTAGTCTGACTATGTGTGCAGGAAGCAGGAAGCCGGCACTGACAGCTTGAGAGCGGCGGACGCTGGTAACGAAGGTAAATATCGGGTAACCAAGGGAAGGGCTTCTTGGTTACCCGATATTTACATTGGTTACCAGCGTCCGCAGAAGCCGACTCCCTGCTCACTGCACACTCAGTTATTGCTCTCTCGCTGTCACACACAGCAATGTGCGCTTCACAGCGGGAGAGCAACAACTAAAAAATGGTCCAGGGCATTCAGCAACAACCAGCGACCTCACAGCAGGGGCCAGGTTGTTGCTGGATGTCACACACAGCAACATCGCTAGCAACATCGCTGTTGCATCACAAAAGTCGTGCCTCAGCAGCGATGTTGCTTAGTGAGGCGTGGCCTTAAGATAGACCAGGTCTTTTGTGAGGACACAGATTTGGTTTTAACTAATGGAGCATCAGAGGAATTGATTACTAAGTTGAAACAACTGTTACACCAAAAAACACGCATATGGTGGATCAAAACCTTCATACATTTTATAATTGGGAATTGTCTTTTTTCTAGTCTAATAAAAATTGTAATTATTTATAGACAATTCCTGATTGATTATTCCTGGTATATTGTGGGGGTAGATATATTGGCCATCTAAACTTCCCCTGTTTTTTGGCCCAGCTGATTATAAACAAATCTATAATAGCGACAAAATCACAAGAAACAAGCTTTAAGATAGTCTCAAGATGGTATCATATCCCTGTGGTCCTGCATAAATGGTTCCCAGGGGTCTCTAGTTTGTGTTGGTGCTGCGGAGCGGAGGAGGGCACTATGACCCACATCTGGTGGTCATGCCTGATCCTGAGAGCATTTTTGGAAGGGGTGCTCAAGGTAGTGAAGGCTGCCACGGACGTCTCGGTGCCGGCCTCCCCGGAGGCACTCCTTCTGTTTATGTTCCCGATGTCTAAGGTGGACTACAAAAAGTCTATGTTGTGACATTTACTGCAAGCAGCTAAAACTATAATTTCCCATCATTGGAGATCATCAGACCCCCCATCCCTTGAGGAGTGGTTTACTGAGGTATCTCTGTCCCACCGGATGGAGACCCTGATGGCTCAATCGCATTTAGCGCATTCTTCAGTAGCCACCAAATGGTTCCATTGGGAGGCATTCCTCTCCACTATTTCAAACAGCCAACAACCTCCGCCTCCTTTCTTCTTTCCCTCTTTTTCCTCACAGATTTCCTCTCTATCTTCTCTCTCAACCTCTTTCCTGGTAATGGTACCCCTTTACCCCTTTTCTTCTATTCTCTTTTCTCAATTTTTTTTGGCATGTATTCAAATGTATGTGTGGTATAACAATATCGTTGCCTTGTATGGAATCTTTTTTGTTAAAATCTGAAAATTCAATAAACTTTTGAAATGGGGAAAAAAAAAAAAGCTGTCGGATTAATACATGTCTCCCATTAGGATTCACAGTTGAATTGGCGTATAGATGTAGCTAAGTCAACATGTCCCATCTTTTGAAGTGGGGGGGATACTGCATGGGGATTCAGAAGATACTAAGACCAACTTGAGCAATAGAAGGCCTACACTGGAGGTCCTATAGCAGAATAGTTGAAGGACAGCCTTAAGATAGGTAAATATACATTTTTATTATTTTATTTCACCAATTCACGCCCCATAAAAATATTTAGCAAGGCAGCAAGAAGTTGCAATTTTTATGTAATTAAAGAATTCGAATACAGTGAATTCTAGCTAATCAGAATTTTTCAGGAATTTCATGATTTTGACTAGTTAAGAATTAATTCTCTCATCTCTAGTGGGGCTAATCCTCAAAGGACACTAAGTCGCATGGATGACAAATAATGCATGACCAGTAGGTACAGTATTTATAACTGAAGAACATAGAAACTGGAGATATTAAACTTAGTCAAAATTGTAAGAAATGAAAGTAAATGAGTCATCTTTATATTATGATGAAGGAGGCACGTTTTGCACCTCTGAAACGCGTTGGGACCCCTTTTGCCCGCTACATGCTTTCGTAGCCTGTCCTGAGCCCTGTGATGTCACACGCTCCTCCACACGCATGTGTCCAAGTATCCAGGGAAGCCGCCGGCCGGGGCTCCTGGAAACAGACGCCAGCTCAGACTTGAACTCCTCCCACTGGGTCACTTCTTATCCTGTGAAGCCTGCCCGCAGCACACCGCAAGTCCCCGCACCCACTGGGAAGAAGCAGCTGCATTCCTGCAACTTAGCCATCCTGAAACACGCTATCTCAGCAGTGGCCCATGCTGGTCAGATAAAGATTCACATCTACTCATCTGCAATTACTGTCATCACATACAACAAGTAAGTTGTCCCCATTCATTTAAAAATCATTTAAAATTGTGTTTAAACTTGTGCTAATCCTTTATCACTTTGTGAGCACTATAGTTATTTGTTACTTGTAAAGCAGAACTCCCCTTAATTATTTTTCAGCCTTCATAATGCAGAATAAAATAGGCTACTTAAAAAAGCTTAATGTAAGAAGCTCTTTCATAAACCTTGTACATAGTTTTTTTTGTTGATGTGCCATTTCTATTTTACCCCCTGTGATAATGTTTCCATAATGTAGATGACATTTTTTTATGAAACCTCGGATAATGCAGACAGGGTAGTTGGATTTAATCGCACCTGCTTGTTTGCAAGTCCATTCTAATTGCAGAAAGTGACATAGAGCTTTTGTGCTCTGCCTCCTTCTGCATAGGAAAGATGTCTCCCTGTGAGATCTAACAAGAAGGAAACAGACCATAGCTCTGTGAAGCTGCATCTAACGGAAATAAATCAGGTTCTGCACACACTTACAAATATAGACAGGGATTGTAATGACAGTGTTACAAAACTGCACCCCTGAACTCTTATGTAACACACAAATGGGTAGTGCTGGGTATGAACAGGTCTACCAGTTCTGGTGCTACAAACATGGCAGTGGAGGTGACTTGTATGCTTCGTAATAGTGAGATCACAGACATCCATGCAAACACCATGCGACATACTGTACGTTACACAAGTTTGGAATGGTGAAGAAAGGTGAAGGAACCTCGACTTCAATATTATCATAAGAAGCGAGTTTGCCAAAAAGTAAGGAAAGTATGGAAAGTGCACTGTAGAGGATTGGAAGCAGGTGATTTGGGGAGATGAGGCAAAAGTCTAAAAATAGACTAGGCTCTGCTGGGTGCAAATGAGTCTGACAAAGCAGAAGGGAAAAATGCTAACAGATCAAGAAATTGAAATAAATGACAAGTTCAGTGGAGGAAGCCTGATGATATGGGGTTGTTTCACAGCCAAAGGCATTGGATACTTGGCAAGGTTTTCTCAATGGGGAACTACTGTATATGTGAGTATCCTGCAAGATGAGTTACTACGTACACTTGAGTGTTATGCATATAAAAAGGACAACATAGTGTTCCAGTAGGAGAAAAACCCAAAGCATACGTCAAGATTGGCGAGGAAATAGCTCAATGACCATGAAGTAAAGGTGCTGCATTGGCCTCACCAGTTCTAAGACCTTAACCCAATCGGACAAAAATCTATGAAAAAGCTGTATACATAAGAATTCAACCAGTGCGCACCAACATTAAGAACGTGTAGAAGATACCTGTGTTATGATCATACTCTGCAGTGCCGTCATCCTGCAAAGCCAGTTTCATGTTTGCTCTGCGGGTCCGGCTTCCTGCAGAGCTGGCTTACCCCTTTTTTGACCCTACCCGGATTTTCGGCCTCTCTATGACCTTGGGGGAGGGTTTTTTTCCTGTCCTCGATTCAGACTCCCCCTCCACTTTATATTGGAGCCGATTCTACTGCAGCACCGCCAGTGATATTTCTATGTACTCGGCAAGTACTCATCTGTGGCTTTGCTCGTGTCTCTCAAATATTGTCCCTCTACCGCCTGTATCCATCTTCCCTGACACCTCCGTGTCATCTGTCTGTGCACCCGCCCAGTCCGTCCCAGTGTTCTGACCTTTCCACCTCCTTACTGACTTGATCTCCCTGTGTACCTGTGGCGCCCCAGGACCTGGTCGCCACAACAGCATTGCCCTTCTAAAGGGTTAATGCTGAGCCTGGAGGTAATTGGGAGGTCCATTGGCCAGCAAGTTTTAACACCCAACGCAGTTCTCCCTCCGGCCAGCAGGGGGAGCTCTGAACCTGGAATTCCAGGGAGCCTTCCTCAAGTCTGACCTGAGGGAGGAAGTAGCAGTCAGTCTGTAGAGAGAAGTGATAGTGAGCAGACGCAGAGTGTTCTGTCCTGTGGATCTGGGGCCTAGAGCTAGAGTAGCTTGGCCCAGGGAAGCAGGAGGAGCAGAGAGGCAGAGAAGAGACTCAGACATCAGAGTCTGTGGCCACCAGGGCTTAAAATACTCCCTGGTAGCCGAATCCGAAGGGCAGGAGAGCTGCAAGCACCTGACCCATATACATCCCGAAGACACAGCTGCAGCATCAGGGCCCGGTGTGGACTCCAGCAGAGAAGCACCAGAGAGGGCCTGCGCAGCCTGCTACAGAGGGAAAGGGACGTACCATCGGTCCCAGCAGCAAAGAGGGCCATTGCTGGATTCAGAGAAGCAGGGTCCTATCATAACAAAGAAAAGCACAGGAGTAGGCCTCATACTCAGCTGAGAAAGATCACCCCAAATACTTCCAGGCCGACCGGATCCCCATCACCACCTGTAACGGTCTCCCAGGGCTGGACTGTTTCCAAAGTAAAAGAGGAAAAGGTAAAGAGACTGTTGTTTGTGCCTGGTTCTTTCATTGCCTGTCGGCCCTGCACCGTGTTAGCCACCCAACACCATAGACTTTCACGAGCACTAACAGTGTCCCCGGGGCTCCGCTCCACCTGTGGGGAGCAGTACCACCATCGCTGCTATATCATCACCCCGGAGACCTCACACAGCAGCGGCGGCTTATTAACCGCAGACCACAGGTGGCGTCACGAACACAAACTTTATTCATCAAGCCACATATTAAACTGACACCCACCAGGGCCACGGAGTCGGGCCCCGCCACCACTGACTACCTCCGGACTAGTCCGGCCCGGCACCGGGTGTCCCATAGCCCTGGGGTGGGCGAGTCATACCAGCCCCAGCTTGCCTTCTGATGTTGTTTTGGCTTTTCCCCATTTTCCAGATGTTACCTCACTGTGTATCGACTTTAGATTGTTTTTTGACTTTTGCCTCTGGTTCTCCTTCTTCCCTGATGAGACCTCCTGTGCACCAACTCCAGCTTATCTGATTCCCCATCTCTTGATCCTGCTTAGATCCTTGTGATTCCTCTGACTATTCATACTTTGGCACCACCTGGTGGACTAGCCACTAACTGCAGCAGGGATTTCTTCACAACCTGGAATCAGATTTAGCTTGAGACATGCTTAATTCTGTTTGAGAGCATGCACAAATGATTCAGTATTGACAAAGAGGTGTAATGCGTGACATGACAAGAATCTGCATAACTAATTATATGCTAAATAGTTGTAAGTCAAATTTATTTATGAGATAGCTAATATGATTGTCCATAAAATTAAGGTAGTCTTGTTTTCAAAACTATAGTAGATGGTGAGATATGGAGACTCAAAGTTAAAAGTTCAAAACATTGTTACCCTTTTGCTTGACAGTGTACCTACACAGGAAAGTATGTACTGGATTGATGGTCAAAATTGGATAACATGACACAAGGGCCGTTAATGAAAGGTTACTAAATGTATGTATGCAATTGCGTTGCAATATAACAAATTACATAACTAGTGTATTGCTGGGAAGTTCTTAAGCGGGGTTTACACGCTGCGACATCGCTAGCATCGGCTAACGATGTCGAGCGCGATAGCACCCACCCCCATTGTATGTGCGATATTGTGTGATCGCTGCCGTAGCAAACATTATCGCTATGGCAGCGTCACACACACATACCTGCTCTGCGACGTCGCTCTAGTCGGCGAACTGCCTCCTTTCTAAGGGGGCGGTTTGTGCGGCGTCACAGTGATGTCACACGGCAGGCGTCCAATAGAAGCGGAGGGGCGGAGATGAGCGGGATGTAACATCCTGCCCACCTCCTTCCTTCCGCATTGCCGGTGGAGGCAGGTAAGGAGATGTTTGTCGCTCCTGCGGTGTCACACACAGCGATGTGTGGTGCCGCAGGAACGAGGAACAACATCGCTAAAAAAAAAGAAAACAATTTTTTGCTTCAGGACGACTTCTCCGCGGCAAACGATTTTGACCACTTTTGCGATCGTTTAAGTTCGCTCATAAGTATCACACAGTGCGATATCGTTATGACGCCGGATGTGCGTCACAAACGACGTGACCCCGATGATAATTCATTAACGATATCGTAGCGTGTAAAGCCTGCTTTACAGTGCTACTTTACAGATGCTGCGGAAATTATATCAAATTTTTATAACATTTTATTTATAGCAAAGTGAAATTAAAATTACAGTATATAACCATATATTTCTATGGTTATTTATGTTATGGCGTCCTGGAGTTGCAACACTAATCCTAAAATCCATCAATGTCATCTGACATGGACCTCTGTCTGTGAAGCATGGCTTTATGCTTACATTACAGTCACATACTTAATTTCCATAAACATGTAACATTCCTTAAAAAATGCAACATCTCAAGTATAAGAAAGCGTAAGATTGTATGACTCCCTGGAGTTGTGATGTGAATAATTTTCAACTTGGAAATTACTTTTCAATCTATATTATAGTGAACAAACCTATTTTTAATTTTTTGCTTTTACCACTTTCACATGTCATGGAGCTAGACAATTAATATGAGGTTATGTCTGAAGAGTTGACCTTCTCCACCTCCATCATCAACCGTTCATTTAGATTCTGCATTGTATGCAGAGGAATCACAATCAATAAAACAATACAAGAAGTTTACTTTCCACAGCAGGAGGGAAATTTCTAAATAAAGGTTTGTGCAGCCATTGAATGCTAAACAAATGTTCTCAGTAAAAAAAAAAAAGAGTATCAGATTCACAATGTGTTGACACGTTAGATTTTTGTTTATTTAATTCACCAAAACATTTTTAATCCAAGGTTGAAATTGCAATCTAATGTTTTATTAGTTTGCCAACATCTGTGAAATTGGGTTTCGATTCAATCTGGGATTTAAACTTCAAGCGTACTCAGCTCAGGCGTATTATTTATAAGCACTCCGGTTCTTGTTTTGCTGTATTTTTAGTCTTTTTTTTTTTTTCTTGTTCTCATTTCTAGCATTCGGTCCCAGCAGTACCATTTTGTTCATCACGGAAATTGCAAGCTGGAAACACAATAAGGGTACGGTAGGTAAAGAGTGACAGAAGCACTTATTTGTACATGTTGTAAAGAGTAAAGACATTTCAGAGTCGTTCTCTGCTTGTTTTTTTTTCATCACTATGCTTAATGATTACAGAAAGGTTTTTTTTCTAGCCAGTTTGTTGAGTCTTTTAGACCCATAATATAACAACATGTAAGGCTCATTATTTTGAGACAGTTTACCGCTGGGATTTAACATCTCAAAAATTTGGATGGTATCTCTCAAAGATAAATCTATAAAGAACTAAGATCTTGATATATGCATGTTTAAACAAGCAGACATTGTAAGGAATGTTCTATCTTTAATGAATTCTCATGGACACGTAATAATTAGTCTGAAGTGTCCATTTTTGAGTAAAGAGTCTTGCCATATTTTCAACAACTTGCCAGTAGCAGATAATCATGTTTTGTCAGAGCTTTTATGAAAGAGGATGGCGAGAAAGTTTTTGTTATATAAAGATTATATATATATATATATACATATATATATATATATATACTGTGTGCAGAATTATTAGGCAAATGAGTATTTTGATCACATGATACTTTTTATACATGTTGTCCTACTCCAAGCTCTATAGGCTTGAAAGCCAGCTACCAATTAAGTAAATCAGGTGATGTGCATCTCTGTGTAATGAGGAGGGGTGTGGTGTAATGATATCTGCACATTATATAACGAGTGCTTAATTATTAAGCAACTTCCTTTCCTTTGACAAAATGGGTCAGAAGAGAGATTTGACGGGCTCTGAAAAATCCAAAATTGTGAGATGTCTTGAAGAGGGATGCAGTAGTCTTGAAATTGCCAAACTTTTGAAGCGTGATCACCGAACAATCAAGCGTTTCATGGCAAATAGCCAACAGGGTCGCAAGAAGTGTTTTGGGTAAAAAAGGTGAAAAATAACTGCCTATGAATTGAGGAAAATCAAGTGTGAAGCTGCCAAGATGCCATTTGCCACCAGTTTGGCCATATTTCAGAGCTGTAACGTTACTGGGGTATCAAAAAGTACAAGGTGTGCCATACTCAGGGACATAGCCAAGGTAAGGCTGAGAAACTACCACACTTGAACAAGAAACATAAGATAATATATCAAGGCTGGGCCAAGTAATATCATAAGACTGATTTTTCAAAGGTTTTATGGACTGATGAAATGAGAGTGACTCTTGATGTGCCAGAGGCTGGATCAGTAAAGGGCAGAGAGTTCCACTCTTACTCAGAAGCCAGCAAGGTGGAGGTGGGGTACTGGTATGAGCTGGTGTCATCAGAGATGAACTTGTGGGACCTTTTCGGGTTGAGGATGGAGTGAAGCTCAACTGCAAGACCTACTGCCAGTTTCTGGAAGACAACTTCTTCAAGCAGTGATACAGGAAGAAGTCGGTATCATTCAAGAAAAATATGATTTTCATGCAGGACAATGCTCCATCACATGCATCCAACTACTCCACAGAGTGGCTGGCCAGTAAAGGTCTAAAAGATGAAAAAATAATTACATGGCCCCCTTGTTCACCTGATCTGAACCCCATAGAGATCCTGTGGTCCCTCATAAAATGTGAGATGTACAGGGAGGGAAAACAGTACACCTCTCTGAACAGTGTCTGGGAGGCTGTGGTGGCTGCTGCACGCAATGTTGATCGTAAACAGATCAAGCAACTGACAGAATCTATGGGTGGTAGGCTGTTGAGTGTCATCATAAACAAAGGTGGCTATATTGGTCACTAATTATTTTGGGTTTTGTTTTGGCATGTCAGAAATAGTTATTTCTAAATTTTGTGCAGTTATATTGGTTTACCTGGTGAAAATAAACAAGTGAGATGGGAATAAATTTGTTTTTTATTAAGTTGCCTAATAATTCTGCACAGTAATAGTTACTTGCACAAACAGATATCCTCCTAAGATAGCCAAATCTAAAAAACTCCGCTCAAACTTCCAAAAATATTAAGCTTTGACATTTATGAGTCTTTTGGGTTGATTGAGAACATAGTTGTTGATCTATAATAAAAAAAATCTTCCAAAATTCAACTTGCCTAATAATTCTGCAAAGCGTTCATTTGTTGGAGAATTTTTTGACCGGTTGTGATTACTGAGACAGTAACACTGAGTCCACTCAGGGGGACACCCAACCAGGACCTTGATTGGCCTTTTCCCACTACTCAGAAGACAGCTAGCCCAAACTTTGTAGCAAGGGTGTATACCTTTACCGGGCCTTATGGCATTTAAGTCTGCCACTTATTACCAATTTACCATACCTGGTCAACACAATTCACACTGAAAATCCAGCATCAGAAAACACAACTAGCTAGACATATCCCCAATTTCACACAGAGAACAATTTCAGAAGACAGTCACTTCCAACCTTTTTGGGTTCTTTAAGGTCGCCCAGGAGGAAGGGGATCTGGTCATAAGGATAGACCCACGAGATCGACCAGACTACCCCAGGCTAATTGGGGCCGCCAAAGGACACAGATATGAGAATGATTATAAATCAAAACTCTTACCATAGTCCGTTGAGTTTATCAAGTTCCGAGTTGGGCAACCCACAGTTACCACAAGGACATCTGGTGTCTCCTAGGTCTCCGTTCTTTCCTGGAGCGATCCGAGTCATGGCACCAACTGTTAAGGAGAATTCCACAGTTTTGGGAAATCTCCTTCTTCCAGTGAATGTCTGCTAAATGTCAAATTCAAGGTCACTGAGTGCCGGCAGAGAAATTCAGACCACACAGGAATTGCTGGTATGAATTCCTTTCTCAGTGAAAAAGGTGCACATGTCATGCTTTATTGATACAAGCCTTTTTTCTAGAGCAATAATGGGTTAATCTTTTGGCAAAATTTTTAGAAGCATGTCATTGGTTATTTAGAAGCATATGCAAAAAGCATATAATAATAATGTCCATATTTGGGACTTCCTCTTCAGCCATAGCTCGCAAAGTCCTTATCACGTAGCCCACCAGGGACAGATCCAAACTTATGCAGATGCAGGCAATCATCATTATCAACATTTTTATTCTGTTCCCTTGTATTACACATCATCGGCAGACTTCAGTGCACACATGCTTACAGAATCTTGCTATTCATATAGAAAAGAAAACGTGGTTATAGAAAAGCATATAGAAAAATATATTGTATTCTCACAGTAGAAAAGCACATAGAAACATATATGGTATTCTCACAGAACCATTAATGTCTAAACTGCTGGCATAAAAAGTGAGTATATCCCTAAGTGAAAATGGCTAAATTGTGCCCAAATTGTCACTATTTTGTGTAACCACCATTATTTTGAAGCACTTCCTTAACTCTCTTGCTCACTAGAGCATTATTTTTAGTAGATGTTTCCTTCTGGGATGACAGCAATGCAGACTAATTTGATGCAGTATGCAGTGTATGGTCTGAGCACTGACAGGTTGACCCCCACATTCCTTTAACCTCTGTAGCAATGCTGGCAGCTTTCATAGATCTATGTTGAAAAGACAACCTCTTTGAATATGTGCACTCAACTTCTTTGGTCATCCATTGCGAGGCCTATTCTGAGTGGAACCTGTCTTGTTAAACTACTGTATGGTCTTGGCCACCATGTTGCAACTCAGTTTCAGGGTGTTGGCAATCTTCTTATAATGTGGGTCATCTATATAGAGCAACAATTCTATTTTTCAAATCCTTAAAGAATTATTTGCCACGAGGTGACATGTTGTACTTTAAAAGTACAGTCTAAGAGAGATAACGCCAAACTTAAAGGAGTTGTCCGACATTAGCTTAACAAAAATTTTTGAGTTTATCTGTGCTGTATGGTCATATAAATCACACCTACATTGTTATTTTTTGTTTTCTAACTTTTGTTCCTCTTGAATTATCCCTTTATTCTCTGCAGCTCTTGTTTACATTCAGATCCAGCAAACATGACCACTTCCTGTGCAAAACCTCAGTCAGAGCTGTCACCACCCACCTCAGTGTCCAGCCTCGCCCTCTGCCCGCCCCCTGCACACACATTCCATGTCAGTATCCTTCCCCAGCACCTGACCTGGTATCACTACAGCATTGCAAATAACAGCCCCACATCGGGCTCTGCACCGCACACGCACACATATGGCTCTGCACCGCACACATATGCTCTGCACCGCACACATATGGCTCTGTACCGCACACATATAGCTCTGTACCACACACGCACACATATGGCTCTGTACCACACACGCACACATATGGCTCTGCACCGCACACGCACACATATGGCTCTGTACCGCACACGCACACATATGGCTCTGCACCGCACATTTACACATATGGCTCTGCACAACACACATATGGCTCTGCACCGCACACGCACACATATGGCTCTGCACCGCACACATATGGCTCTGCACCGCACACGCA
The DNA here is from genome assembly GCF_048569485.1 of Anomaloglossus baeobatrachus. Lineage (NCBI taxonomy): Eukaryota > Metazoa > Chordata > Amphibia > Anura > Aromobatidae > Anomaloglossus > Anomaloglossus baeobatrachus. The sequence continues at coordinate 190,571,000 of NC_134353.1, forward strand.
CACATATGGCTCTGCACCGCACACGCATGGCTCTGTACCGCACACGCACACACTGCAATGGCAGCAGAGGTAGATGGTCTTTCATGCTGGATGTTCCTGTAAGATAAACAGCCAAGCAAGTATGAATGTGAGTACTAGAGCTATATGGAACATAGGAGGACAGATACCACATACCTGGCTACAGTTGGCTTGTTAAAGATCAAAAACCCTCTATCTTCCAGGAAGGGGACAACATTTTCTAAGGAGCCAAGGGACATGACTTTTTCGTAATCAATGGCAGTGCCCTTTGAAGCAATGTTGGTCAGTGTTTTCTTGGCCGATGCCATGGAAGCTTTTATCTCCTCATCACTACAGAGCCTCATACACTTTCGCCTCAGGTGTACAGATAGGTATTTATGTATCACGTAGCAGACTGGGCATGTCATGGGAGTTCTGTTGCACCTGTTAAAGACAGACAGAGTCTTAAATGGAAGAGAAAAAAAAAAAAACCTTGCCGTGAACATTTATCATGCAGACCAGGTGCACATTAAGTGAGACTCTAGCCAACCACCCGGACTTTGGGTGTTAATAGGAAAAATGATGTACAAGGCGTGTCTCAATAAACATACCTTTATTAATAGAGTTTAAAAGTCCATAGTAGCAATTATGCTCATCTTGAGACGAGTATAATTGCTAGTATGGACTTTAAGGCTATGTTCACACACTGCATTTTTTACCCGTGTTTTTGGTGCGGAAATTTCTTGAGAAATTCTTGTAACCTTTCTGCAGACATTCCCCAGCCAAACTTATGGCGAAAAAAATTAGCTGTGCACACACTGCGTTTTTTTCTTAAGAAAATTCTTTTAGTAGATTTTCTTAAGAAAAAAAATGATCATGTCACTTCTTTTCTGCAGCTAACTGCGTTATTTCACTCCATTGACAGTAATGTAATCATGAAATAGCGCAGGAATAACGCAGCTAGCAAGTGATGTGCGTTATTCCTGCGTTATTCCCGCGTTATTTCGTGTTTTATGTGACATAGTGCACATCCCTGCCCTGCGTTTTGCAGGGAAGTGATGTCACTAGGAGAGAAAGAGGCAGAAGAAGATAAAAAAAAAACGTGTGCTCCCCCATATTTTTACCATCCAGCCGGGTAAACACAAAAAACAAAAACTAAAATAAGCGTGCACGTAGTGCTGCCATTAGGAGCATCCAGAAATGCCTGCCTTCCTGTCCATTACTACTTCACATAGTAATGCATCCTCACTGAACAGGGCATTGCGGGTGAAGGAGACAGCAGAAAGTAGTAGCTGCATAATGTGGCTGGTGGGCCTCCACTTCATAAAATAGAAACTAATATTAATCCAAATAGATTGAGATCTTCACTTCATGAGACCTCATCTTTAATTAAGTGAGGTGGGGTTCTCACACATAAAAGTGCAAAGACAAAAAGAAAATAAAAAATATGCACTTGATTGGGTGCTGTGATGGAATAGTTCTGTAGGTTAGGTACATAATTTTCCAATGAGTTAGAGAATTTTTTTTAACAAATTTGCATATAACCAGCAGACTGTGGGAATCCAAACAATTAAAATGAACCTTTCTAAATTTATTTTGATACCCATAGGCTGCAAATTTGTAAGAACAAATCTCTACTTTATTAGAAAAATGTTGTACCTCGCCTGTAGAACTGGTCCATTACAAAACTCAATCAGGTGCAGGTAAGGTTTTTACATTTTGTTTGCCAATTGTGAGTGTGAGAACCTCACCTCTCCTCACTTAATATGAAACGAGGTCAGGTGAAGTGAGATGAAGCTTGCAAAATCTCTTTGAATCACCCAGATAAAGCATTAAATAAAAAATAGGAAAAAGGGTTTCAGTGGCACTAGAAACATATTATTGGCTGTGGTTCAATCTGGGCCTTGTTTACAGTAGAACATGTTCAAGTAACTAATGCAACATTTATACAAATCTTTCATTGAAATGGAGAATCTGAAAGCATAATATTACATTTATTGAATAGAGTATTTCTATAACTTGTAAATTATAAAGATCATCCTAGCTGTGGCATAGAATGTTTTGGGAGGGGTGGGATCCTTGCTAGACAGAGGTATGACATGAATAGATAGACATAAGTTGATTTATAATGCACTTAAGTGATACATTTTTATGTTAACGTTAAAGAACTGGCTGCATTAGGTCTATGAATTAGGGAGGCAGACATCTGACTTTTCAATACACAAACACATACAATGTTAAGTTAAAGTATTCACCCCTTTGGCTTTTTACTTATTTTGTTACATTACAACCTGTGTTTAAATATTTTTCTTTAACCTGATGTGTGTGATACATCAGCACTAAATAGTCTAAGATGGTGAAGTGAAGTGAGAAAAATGTAGCACAAAATTATATCATTTTTAAGCAAGGTTAATCAAGGCTTAGAAATCTACCACAGGCTATGTCCCTGCCCTGATTGCACAAAAGTTAAAAAAAATAAAAACATTTATATCCCTGATATCAGTTATCAAATGTACTTACACATTAGATGAAGAATCCATGCTTGCAAATGGTCTTGAAGATGCAAAGGAAAAAAAAATGCTGTTGATTTCTTTTAACTACAGGTAAAATATCTTTGTACCGTTAGCCAGTAGATAAAAGAAAAAAAAAAAAAACTTTACAGAACTGAGAGTCCTCAGTGGTTGATACCTCTTAATGGCTAAAGGTCCAGTCACACTAAGCAACTTACCAGCGATCCCAACAACGATAGGGATCGCTGGTAAGTTGCTAGGAGGTTGCTGGTGAGCTGTCACACTGCGACGCTCCAGCGATCCCACCAGCAACCTGACCTGGCAGGGATCGCTGGAGCGTGGCTACACGAGTTGCTGGTGAGCTCACCAGCAACCAGTGACCAGCCCCCAGTCTCCTAGTTACAGCACACATCAGGTTAATTAACCCGATGTGTGCTGCAGCTAAATGTGCACAGAGCAGGGAGCAGCGCACACTGCTTAGTGCTGGCTCCTTGCTCTCCTAGTTACAGCACACATCGGGTTAATTACCTGATGTGTGCTGCAGCTACATGTGCACAGAGCAGGAGCCGGCAGCACAGGCAGTGAGAGCGGCGGAGGCTGGTATCAAAGGTAAATATCGGGTAACCAAGGACAGGGCTTCTTGGTTACCCGATGTTTACATTAGTTACCAGCCTCAGCAGAAGCTGGCTCCCTGCTCACTGCACATTAGTTGTTGCTGTCTCGCTGTCACACACAGCGATCTGTGCTTCACAGCGGGACAGCAACAACTAAAAAATGGCCCAGGACATTCAGCAACAACCAACGACCTCACAGCAGGGGCCAGGTTGTTGCTGGATGTCACACACAGCAACATCGCTAGCAACGTCACAAAAGTTGTTCGTTACCAGCGATGTTGCTAGCGATGTTGCTTAGTGTGACGGGGCCTTAACTGAAAAGATGGTAATAATAGCGTTTAAGACTTGTCAGGTCTCATCAGGCTCAGTATAACACAAAATCTGAAGAGTCACATATTTATACACAACAGGACATAGAATGGAGCAGTAAATAAGACAAGTGTAGTGAAGCAGAACGATCAGTATGGGAAGGGGACAAACAGTCATGGCAGTAAATATTGCAGCAGTTCATAGATAAGGATTGAGAGTTTTATTGTCCTCCAATTGAGGTCTGGTCCAGGGCTGTGACACTCCCAGATGCTCTGAGGAGCAAGTTTCATAATTGATGTAAAAAGACATATCAATGTGACATTCATTTCTACTATGAATGTGTCACCGGTCATCATAAGTGTGTACTCCCAGACTCCTCTGTCTCTCATATTTGAAGTTTCCTTTCAATATCAGCCAGTTCATGTCCATGATGCTGTGGTCGGGGTTACAAAAATGTTTGGCCACAGGTAGATCTATCCTTTTTTCTCTAATTGTGTGGCGGTGAGAATTCATCCTTGTCCTGAGCTGTTGTCCTGTCTCCCCTACATACAGACCCCCAGTTGGACATTTGGTACATATAATCAAGTACACCACATTGGTTGTGGTGCAGCTGAAGGTACCTGGGATCTTGTAGTCTTGATGTGAGCTGGGAATCTTTATCTTCTCCGTTGTCAATATAATTGGACAGGTTTTAAAAAAATTTTTCTTGGTTGCAGGGAAGTGTTCCTGTTGGAAAGGACAGGGAACTTCTGACAATGATACTTCTTAAGCTGGGTTTACACACTGCAACATCGCAAAGGACATCGCTGTAACGTCACCGGTTTTGTGACGTAACAGCGACCTCCCTAAGTCTCTGCTAAGTCGCTGGTGAGTAGTCAAACAGGCAAACCTGGCCAACAACGCAACAGCGATCCGGACCTGCAGAGCGACCTAGCTGGTTGTTGGGGACGTTGATAAGCAGCCTTTTGAAAGGGAAGTTGCTAACAAAGTCGCTGCAAAGTCTTTCACACACTGAAACTTTCTAGCGATGCATGCTGCACAGCGGGAAACAAAGGACCTAGGAATGGTCCTGAACGATTTGTAACGATTACAACTTCACAGCAGGGGCCGGGTCGCTGATAGGTTTCACACACTGCAACATCGCAAACAACATCGCTATTGCGTCACAAAACCGGTGACGTTACAGCGATGTCGTTTGAGATGTTGCAGTGTGTAAACCCAGCTTTAGGTTCAGGGTTGTCTGAAACACAGAAGGGGGGTCTGGAAAAAAAGATTCCAATTAGGCATATTTTTTTGCAGCAATGGTTGTAATTTCCATGCACCTTTTCTAAACACCAAGGCTATGTCCGCACTTTGCGTCGTCCTAGTTGCAGTTCTAAACGCATCCTCTGGCAGAAATTGCTTTTGTCAAAGTTGCTTTTGAGCACAGAATCGCGGTAAATACGCATGCATTTTTACCGCGTTTTAGCCGCGTATTTAGCGCTTTTTACATGCTTTTCCATTGTGTTTAGACAGATGAGTTTTGAACATAAAGACACTGCTAAATAAAGTTTAAACAGTCAAACACAAACAAAAAATGGAAAAAAAAGAACACATATATAAATATTGAAATCATAACGAAAGTAGTTATATTTCATATAATTATAGCGGTTTTATACTATTTATCGCTAAAATAGCAATAAATTATTAATTTTCATTAATTTAATTGTCGGACTATGTGTGTGTGTAAAGGGAAATATCATTCCATTATATTGATGTCATAAACACATGCGTTTATGTAGTCCAAAACACATTCTTTCTGCAGCTAAAAAGCAGGTAAAACGCTGGAATTTTGATGTTTCTTGCTTTTTACTACTTCTCATTGACTTCCATGTTATCAAAACGCAGCCCAAATGGCAAAAACAATTGACATGCTGCTTCTTTGAATGCAGAGTTTTTGCCCAAAATTATGCAAATTAAACGCTGCGCTTGAAAACGCAATGTGCAGACAGGAAATCACCAATTCACATAGACTTTGCTGGAAAATCAAAACACATACATTTTGGCATGAAAACGCGGCAGTTCAAAACAGACCCAAAACGCAGGTGAAAACGCAAAGTGCGGACACAGCCTTAAGGCCCTGTCACACATAGAGATAAATCTGCGGCAGATCTGTGGTTGCAGTGAAATTGTGGACAATCAGTGGCAGGTTTGTGGCTGTGTACAAATGGAACAATATGTCCATTATCTCACTGCAACCACAGATCTGCCAAAGATTTATCTCTGTGTGTGACAGGGCATTTAGATTTGGATTGTAGGTGATCACAAGAGGGACCCAGTATACAAAAGTACAAAAAGTCACTTTTAAGCTTGGCCAAATGGGTCTACTGGCCACTGTGAATGGTCCGTGCATCTGACAAGCAGCTAGTCACAGTGGCCGGGAGAAGCAGGGAAGACCAGGAAGTCACAGAGGAGCTGTCATGAAGTATATCAAATCAGTAAAGTATACCATGCTCACTCCCACCCTCTGTGCTGGATTGTGGTCCCCATAAACTTTCGGTGACTGGCATCTGGTTAAAGGGATCAATCCCATGAGCTGCCAGTTCTAACTATGACATGATTAAGGATTGACAGCTCAAATCCTAGGACAGCTCAGGGGAAATGTTGGGTCGAAACGCAAAAAGAATGGACATGCTGCATCTTTGTGGTCACCACAAAGATGCAGCAGGGGGAAAAAACACACAAGAACAAACTCAAACTGCAGGGTGTGGACAGCAACACTGAAGTCTCAGGTTTTTCTAGGGGGAAGAGATTATTATTATTATAGCGCCATTTATTCCATGGCGCTTTACAAGTGAAAGAGGGTATACGTACAACAATCATTAACAGTACAAGACAGACTGGTATAGGAGGAGAGAGGACCCTGCCCGCGAGGGCTCACAGTCTACAGGGAAGGGGTGATGGTACAGCAGGTGAGGACAGATCTGGTTGTGCAGTGGTCTACTGGACTGAGGGTTTTTGTAGGTTGTAGGCTTGTTAGAGATGAACAAAATGCTGCAGTTGGGGGGCACAACTGCCACAAAAACATTTTATGCTAATGAGGCCTTATGGATCCTAGAGTCAGCATCATTTACTGCCTGATACCCCAGCATGTTTCTCAGACTTCCCATGGGAAAAATCTTGCACACAAGCCTATAGTGCCCTGGTTCATGACCACCAGAAGAATTGAGCAGAAAAAATGGTAAAAAAAAAAAGATAGTTTATAATTTAAAATAGTACATACACATCATATTAGACAAACCAGTAATAAACACTCCTTGATTATTACGATAGGCATGTAGTGAGAACTGTATGCAGCCAAGTGGCTGACTGCTGCATTCTCAGCAATTCAGCATTTCTCACCCCTTCTTCTAGATCAATATTGTAATACAATAGGCTGAACTGGATGGAAGCAGGTCTTTTCCAGCCTCACAAATTTAGGATACTATGATAATAAAGTCATTTTTGCTTGGTCTATTTGCATTTTTAAAGTAAACTTCTTGATTGATGTATTTTTTTCTTCCACTGTTTTTTTGCATACCTTGTGTATTTTTGCTCATATTTTCTCCATAGCTGTTAGTTTTGCTGTTGTCCTGGTGCAAATTTGCAAAGGATAATAGATTTTAATGACATTTTTACCACATACAGTTGTGTAAGAACTGCAGACATGTTTAATAATATCTAAATATGTCAACATTTTAGTCATATTTTAAACTATGACAGCATACAGCAGCTCAGAAGCATAGCAAGTCATTGGCTTTTGAAGTAACATTTCTCTAGATTTTCTAGAGTTCAGCCATTTGTCTGAGTCTCATCATCGCTGTTTCATTCTACACATTTGTGCAGATAAGTTGCTACCACTTAAGGCCACGTCTCACTAAGCGACATCGCTAGTGACATCGCTGCTGAGTCATGGTTTTTGTGACGCAACAGTGATCTTGCTAGCGATGTCGCTGTGTGTGACATCCAGCAATGACCTGGCCCCTGCTGTGAGGTCGCCGGTCGTTGCTGAATGTCATGGACAATTTTTAGGTCGTTGCTCTTCCGCTGTGAACCACACATCGCTGTGTGTGACAGCGAGAGAGCAACAACTGAATGTGCAGTGAGCAGGGAGCTGGCTTCTGACAGCCTGCGGTAAGCTGGTAACTAAGGTACATATCTGGTATCCAAGCAAGGCGCTTTGCTTAGTAACCCAATGTGTACCATGGCTACGTGTGCAGGGAGCTGGTTTCTGGCAGCTGCGGATGTTGGTAACATATCGGGTATCCAAGCAAAGCGCTTTTCTTGGTAACCCGATGTGTACCATGGTTACGAAGCACAGCATCATTACACAGGTCGCTGGTGGCTGATCTCTGATCGCTGTGGAGATCTGCCTGATTGACAGCTCACCAGCGACCATGTAGCGACGCACCAACGATCCCTGCCACATCAGATCACTGGTGGGATCGCTGGTTGCGTCGCTTAGTGTGACGGTACCGTTAGACCTTAATTTTAAAAGTTACTGATCCTTGTTATTGTTTCTTCCATTGATCTTCTCTCATCTGGTCAGTTTGATGGTCCTGTAAAGAATAAATCATGGAAATATATATATATATATATATATATATATATATATATATATATATATATATATATATATATATTTTTATTTTTTTTTTAAAGAGATGGATACATAGATTTTTAGCTTAGAATTCACCTTTCGGTGGTGCAAAAATACAAGCATTCAAAGTCTTCAATACTAAATTCATGGTAGAGATAACTGGAACATGGTGAGCCATACCCAACTGAAGAGATCAATTGCAGTGTTGGAGTGACTTATAGAATATCAGGAGAAGGTATAATGTGGAAATGGCAGCAGTGATCTTTTTAAAGAAAAACGTATATTTCCTGAGGAAGGTTTCCAATAAATAGTGGAGACTCCTCTCCAACATCAGAACTAGAAAAACAATATGACTCATGAGTCACAGATACATCATGCTATGCTGTGCAGTTAGGATGTAATGTGGCGCCCCTGACCTGGTCAGGCACCACAGAGTATTGCACCCATGCGGGAGCAATGCTTCCAGGTAATCTCCAAAGGCCAGGATGAGGTGCACACACAAACATATAGTGACCAGGCCTCCCACATTACCAGAGGGGACCCTTGAGTAGCCAGAAGGAGTTAACTTTCAATTCCCAGCTGGGGGTGTGTTCAGAGGCTGGTTGCTAGGAAGCAGGGCAGAGAGAGAGAGGAAGAGGGAGTCTGGAGGAAGAAGTTAAAGTGTGAGGAAGCAGGGCAGAGGAGCTCTAGAGTGTGAGACAGGTCCTGAGGAGTGCAGTAGCTGAAAGCGGGGGAGAAAGGAGTACCGTGGGTCGGCCTGAAAATCATCCAGAGAGAGAAGGGTGGCTGAGTACGGAGATCCCGGTATCCGAGCACACAAGGGGAACTAGGTCCCCAGTACAGGCAGCAGATCATCCAGAGCTGCTTAACCTACAGGTGGGGGGGTACTTCATGCCCTCACCACGACTACACAGAGCTTGAGCCAAGCAGCAATCACCAGGCCCATAAGGGGACAGGGCCAGAAGCCATCCCACCAAGGCCACGCTGCCGGCAGACGAGCCAGAGAGAGAGGGGAGCAGGGTGGTAACAGCTTCCCTGGAGGGGTCCTACCACGCTTCAAGCAAAGGATCCTCCTAAAACAGAAAGAGTGCAAGGAAGGCGAGTGGACAGCTACCCTCAGAACGGCCTCCTGGAATTCCTGGTTCAACCTGGTTATCACAGTGTCGCCCGGGCATCTCACCGTGACCTCCAAACAGTGAGTAAACACGTTGAAAGACTTCTTGGACTGTGTTTGAGTCATTCTGCGACCTGTGGTCCCACACACATACACCGGGGCCTGGGGCTTGCCTCACTCTCAGGGGGCTAATATCCTGACTGCACCCACCATCAGCCCCAGGCATCCCTTAATCTGCAGTGGCGGTCCCCGCTGACCGCAATACTGAGAGTGGCGTCACGACAATCCTAAAAGAAGGTTCCCTACCTGTGACCAGACTGTTCCATCCGCGTGGAGTCCCTGAAGGTACTGCACAGACATATACTAGCGGGGCTTCACAACATCTGGTGTCACGAACAGGATAAGGACTAGACCTGTTCAGACAGGTGACCGTGTGCCTCAGAGGTCCGACCGCAAAAATTGAACCGCCGCCATATTGCCATCTTCAAAAGCGCGCGCTGCAGCCCGCGCGAGGGAGAAGAGCACCGCCCACAAAGAGGTGTGGCCGCCCCAGAACCCCCACAATTCGGAGAGCGTTCTGACCCAGGAAGTGGAAAGGGGGCGCGGAGATTTTTGAAGAAAAATGGACGCTGCAGGAGGTAATGCCCCTGGTCAGGGCGACGCAGCCCAAGCGATGCCAGCCCCCGTCGCGCTGGACGCAGCAGCGCCTGGTGCCGGTGCCGCGGTCGCAGCCGCGCCGGCTGAAATCTCCCCCATAATGCCAGTTTCCTTGCTGTATGTCCCAGGAGCGCAATGGCTGCCCCAATACGCCGGTAAAATAGACACGCTGACCGGGTTTAAGAAGAAGATCAGCACCCTGCTAGACATGCACGCGATGACTGGTAAGCAGAGGGCCGCTGTGGTGCTGGGACAATTGACTGAGGCAGCAGAATTGGAAGCTGAGTCCTGGACCAATGATGACCGGAGCTCTGTTGAGACCATCTTTGCCAAACTAGCAGCTGCTTTTGAACACCGCACCGAGGGAGAGCTGAGGACGGACTTCTATAACTGCCGTCAGAAGCCCCAAGATAGTATAAGAGACTATGCCCTCAGGCTGCAGGCTGCACTACGGGCTCTCAAGCTGGTGGACCCTGTCAGTGATCAGGAAGGAAACCGGATGATGAAGGAACAATTCTTGCGGGGCCTGCGCTCTCCTGAGGATGGGAAGCAGATGAAGCTGTGGTCCCTGGAACACCCTGACGTGGACTTTGCCATTCTGAAAGACAGGGCAGTGAAAGCACTCCAACCTCCTGTGGACACAGACCCCGTCGCACCAGCATGGCCTGCCAGTTCCACGGCTGCAGGAGCGGAATCCTCCTCGCAGGCCCTGGTAACTGCAAAAGGACTCAACACGCCAGCAGAGACCATAAATACACTATCCTCCCAGGTGCAACAGCTCACTAAGGACGTCGCACAAATCCTGAAAGCAATGCAGTTGCCCTCAGAGACCAAAGTCCCTCATCGGATCCTGCTAGCTGACAACCCAGAGGACGTCCCTTGGATGCGGAGGAGAAGAGGTCCCCCAACCCGAGGCAGGAGCAGTGATCGCTATGACTCATCTGGACAACCCATCTGTCGTCGTTGCCAGGAGGCAGGACACTATGCAAGGGCCTGTCCTTTAAACGAGCCAAACCTGGGGCCGGGGGCCAGTCCTCAGGATTAAGAAGATCAGGCCCAAGTCGCTGCTGTGATCAGTACGTGGGTGGACGTCCTGTCCTGTCCATCGTCCTGGACGGGATCCCTACCCCGGCGTTATTGGACACCGGCTCTCAGGTCACCACAATCCCGTATGTCCTTTATTGTAGGTTTTGGTCGGACGACGATCTCCGACCACCGGACCCCTCCCTCACCATCTATGCTGCCAACGGACAACCTATAGACCAGATCGGGGTCAAAGAGGTAACCATAAAGGTGGGAAGGCAGGAAATGAAGGGACAAGGACTGATTGTTGTGGACACTGATATTAGAGAAAGGAACCCGCAAATGATTTTAGGCACTAATGTCATAGAAAATTGCCTAGGGGAAGTGTTGTTGTTGCTTCACCAGATTGTTGAAGGTGCTGAGGGCAGGTCGCAAAGAGCCTTGCAAAAGGAGATCCGAATCATTCTGAGGAAGCAACAGGTAAAACAGACTGGCGGTGAGATTGGTAGTGTATGGGTGATGGATGCTAACCCCATTGTGATACCCCCACGGAGTGAAATGATGATGTGGTGTAGAGCAGCGGTAGGTCTCAGAGGACAAGATTACCAGGCTGTACTAGAGCCCACTCATTCAGACCACTGGCCCACGATTCTGACAGCCAGGGGGGTAGTTGATGTACACAAGGGACGAGTGCCTGTACGAGTGTTGAACTGTGGGGAGGAGGAAGCCAGACTACCAAGGTACGCTACCATAGCCAAACTGTTTACATGCTCAGATGACGCCATAACACCTGTAGGTCCCCTGACACAAGCTGACTCAAAAGAGGACGAGACCTCCCAAAAGCAGTTAGAGGATTGGTGCCAGAAACTCCACGTGGGGACTGACTCTACACCCGTCTACCAGAAACATGGGGTTTACAGGGTCGTGCAGGAATACGAGCAGGTCTTTAGTAAGAACCCACTAGACTTTGGTAGGATCAAAGGGGTGCAACATCACATACCCACAGGCAGTCATCCTCCCATTAAGGAAAGACATAGGCCTATTCCACCAGCCCATTACCAGCGCACAAAGGACATGCTGAAGGACATGAAGGAGGCAGGCGTCATAAGGGACAGTTGTAGCCCCTGGGCGGCTCCCCTGGTCCTGGTAAGAAAGAAGGATGGCACGATGAGGATGTGTGTGGATTACAGACGGATAAATCAGATAACACACAAGGATGCCTACCCTTTGCCAAGGATAGAGGAATCCCTCGCTGCCTTGAAAACCTCTAACTACTTTTCTACCCTAGATCTTACTAGTGGCTACTGGCAAGTATCTGTAGCAGAAGAAGATCGGGAGAAGACGGCCTTCACCACCCCAATGGGCCTCTGTGAGTTCAACAGCATGCCATTTGGACTCTGCAATGCCCCCGGGACCTTCCAGAGGCTTATGGAATGCTGCCTAGGGCACCTCAACTTTGAAACCGTCCTGCTCTACCTGGATGATGTCATCGTGTACTCCAAGACCTACGAGGACCACCTGAAACACCTGGCTGAAGTCTTTGAAGCACTATCCCGATATGGAATGAAGCTGAAACCATCCAAGTGCCATTTACTGAAGCCAAAGGTCCAGTACCTAGGTCACGTGGTCAGTGCAGAAGGAGTAGCACCGGACCCAGAGAAGGTCACAGTCATCCAGGAATGGCCCACACCCACTACCGTCCGGGAGGTACGTCAGTTCCTTGGCTTGGTAGGCTACTACAGAAGGTTCATCAAGGGCTACACGAAAATGGCAGCGCCTTTGCAAGAGCTCCTGGTAGGCCACCCAAAGAAGAGAGGAAAGATCTCCGGCCCGCCATTTCACTGGGGAGAAGCAGAAGAACACTCCTTCAGACAAATGAAAGGGGCCTTGACGGGTGAAGAGATCCTAGCCTACCCTGACTACGGTCTGCCATTCGTACTGTACACAGATGCCAGTAATGTGGGACTGGGAGCAGTGCTTTCACAGGTGCAGGGAGGCAAAGAGCGTGTGATTGCTTACGCCAGCAGGAAGCTCAGGCCTACTGAAAGAAACCCGGAGAATTATAGCTCATTCAAGCTAGAGTTCCTGGCCATGGTATGGGCTATCACAGAGCGGTTCAAGCACTACCTGGCAGCCACCAAATTCACTGTCTTCACGGACAACAACCCCCTGACCCACTTGGATACTGCTAAATTGGGTGCCATGGAGCAGCGTTGGGTAGCCCGACTGGCGAATTATGACTTTACTGTCAAGTATCAAGCTGGCCGCAAGAACGGCAACGCAGATGCTCTGTCCAGGATGCCTCACCTAGCAGACGAGGGTGAAGATGAAGATGATCTTGAAGAGATTGAGCTGCCAGCGTTCCATCGCCATGGAGCAAAACAGTGTCGGCAGTCGCGTGCCAACCGCCAAGAGGTGACCCTGAACCCACTACCTCACTACAACTGGAAGGAGACCCAGGAAAATGATCCAGCGGTAGGCTTGGTAAAGAAACTGATCAGCCAGCCGGGCGCCAGGAGCATCATTGACCCGAGGACGCATGAGAAGGTGTGGCAAGTGATTGTACCACAGAAGGATACGAGGATGGTGCTAGAAGCCTATCACAATGGTGCAGGCCACTTTGGTTGGAAGAAACTGGAGGCCCTACTTAAAGTAAGATTCTACTGGGTGGGTATGAGATCTGCCCTAGAGAAGTGGTGTCGAAACTGCGGGCCCTGCAATCTTAGAAGAAAAGACCAGCACAGCCAGAGAGCACCACTCCAGCCAATCCAAACTAAACGGCCTCTGGAGATCGTGGCCCTGGACCATGTAAAGTTGGCACCCAGCAGACAAGGCTACAACTACGCTCTCACTATGGTTGACCACTACTCCAGATTCCTGGTGGTAGTACCAGTCAAGGACTTGACAGGTCAAACTGCAGCCAAAGCTTTCCAAACACACTTCTGTCGACCACATGGCTATCCAGATCAAGTGCTCACTGACCAAGGACCAGCCTTTGAAGCTGAAGTGTTTAAGGAGTTTTGTAACCTATACGGCTGCCAGAAGATCCGTACTACGCCTTACCATCCCCAGACCAATGGCATGTGTGAGAAGATGAACCACATCATTCTCGACCTTCTGAAGACGCTCCCACTAGAAGAACGAAGTCAGTGGCCGGAAAAACTGCCCGATCTAGTGGACATGTATAACAACATCCCTGTGAGTTCCACGAACTGCACACCGGCATACCTGATGAGGGCCAGACCCGGGAGATTGCCAGTAGATCTGGAAATGGGAGTTGAGACCCCTGAAGACCAGCTACAAGGTGCTGATTGGGATTCCAACCGCCAAGCCCAATACAAGAAAGTACAAGAGTGTGTGGAGCGAAGCTTGACTCAGCAGCGTGAGAAACAAGAAAAGGCCTACAATCGAAAAGCACCTGCTGTTCCTTTGATGCCAGGAGATATAGTTCTCAAAAGAAAGAGAAGACGTCATAAACTTGACAATCACTGGGAAGAAGAACCCTATACTGTGTTACCATCGACGCTTAGCAATGAAAAGACATGCCTTATCAGCAAAGATGGAGGAAAAACAACAGCTGTCGTTTCTAGAGATCGCTTAAAGAAATGTCCTGAACAACTAAGAACCCCTGAAGAAATTCCCAACCCTTTGCCAGTTCAAGAACCAAAAGAAAAGATGATCCATACTGTACTTGGAGATTTTCCAGCAAGTTGGCCTCAATACAATGGAGCAGTAGTTATTCCAGTCATTACATTCCCTCAATCTGGAGAAGTAAGAGACCCAGAAGAACCTGTTCAGAACCTGGAAGAGCCAAATGTAGCTGAAGCAGAAGACCATGCACTGGCATCAATACCCAGTACACCCATTATTCACATTGAGACACATACATCGGGTGGGAGGACACAACCTCAGACAGATGACAGTGTAGTACTGCGTAGATCAACCCGCAGCAACTTTGGTCAGCTCCCATTACGCTATAGAGAAAGTACAGTTTAGTTCAAAGTGACTGTATGAAATGTAATGTTTAACCTGTTTACAGTTAGGTAACGTTTAAGCGAAATGTGCCCATAAGGACTATTGTGAGACCTTCTTAAAATGTTAGACCACTGGTTATGAACTGGCTTTAACCACAAACTTTTGCATTGTAAAAAGTTGCCTTCTTGGTATCAACCACAGAGTCTGCCTGTTGAGGGGCATGGCTCTGTACCAACAAGGGGGCACGCCTGTTTATGGGGCCTGCCCTCCAACACTCGGAAGCGGGTACGCCTGTTTATGGGGCCTACCTTACACCACTCTCCTCAGGAGAGGAAGATTGGAGGAAAGGTCTGGGGAATGTGATGGCCCAGACCTGGTCACCAAAAGGACCGGCGACCTACCTCCTGGAGGTTTTTGGGTGGGGTTCGGACATGTGGGTGGTTGGTGGTGGAATGGTACCTGGTATGTTTAAATGTAAATAATTGCCCCTGTGTGGGAAAAGTTTGTAATTACCTTTTTTCTTTCTCTTGTCTTTGCAGCCCGAGGACGTGCTGATGATAACTAAGGGGGAATGTGGCGCCCCTGACCTGGTCAGGCACCACAGAGTATTGCACCCATGCGGGAGCAATGCTTCCAGGTAATCTCCAAAGGCCAGGATGAGGTGCACACACAAACATATAGTGACCAGGCCTGCCACATTACCAGAGGGGACCCTTGAGTAGCCAGAAGGAGTTAACTTTCAATTCCCAGCTGGGGGTGTGTTCAGAGGCTGGTTGCTAGGAAGCAGGGCAGAGAGAGAGAGGAAGAGGGAGTCTGGAGGAAGAAGTTAAAGTGTGAGGAAGCAGGGCAGAGGAGCTCTAGAGTGTGAGACAGGTCCTGAGGAGTGCAGTAGCTGAAAGCGGGGGAGAAAGGAGTACCGTGGGTCGGCCTGAAAATCATCCAGAGAGAGAAGGGTGGCTGAGTACGGAGATCCCGGTATCCGAGCACACAAGGGGAACTAGGTCCCCAGTACAGGCAGCAGATCATCCAGAGCTGCTTAACCTACAGGTGGGGGGGTACTTCATGCCCTCACCACGACTACACAGAGCTTGAGCCAAGCAGCAATCACCAGGCCCATAAGGGGACAGGGCCAGAAGCCATCCCACCAAGGCCACGCTGCCGGCAGACGAGCCAGAGAGAGAGGGGAGCAGGGTGGTAACAGCTTCCCTGGAGGGGTCCTACCACGCTTCAAGCAAAGGATCCTCCTAAAACAGAAAGAGTGCAAGGAAGGCGAGTGGACAGCTACCCTCAGAACGGCCTCCTGGAATTCCTGGTTCAACCTGGTTATCACAGTGTCGCCCGGGCATCTCACCGTGACCTCCAAACAGTGAGTAAACACGTTGAAAGACTTCTTGGACTGTGTTTGAGTCATTCTGCGACCTGTGGTCCCACACACATACACCGGGGCCTGGGGCTTGCCTCACTCTCAGGGGGCTAATATACTGACTGCACCCACCATCAGCCCCAGGCATCCCTTAATCTGCAGTGGCGGTCCCCGCTGACCGCAATACTGAGAGTGGCGTCACGACAATCCTAAAAGAAGGTTCCCTACCTGTGACCAGACTGTTCCATCCGCGTGGAGTCCCTGAAGGTACTGCACAGACATATACTAGCGGGGCTTCACAGTAACATGACACATATTTACATTGATTCAAACAAAGGTAGTATAATGGACAAATAGCACAACAGAAATATGTCTGGAGGAGACACACTGACATACTGTTACTTGTTTGTATATGAACCTCCTGAATTGTAAATCGCTGCTGAGTATGTTGGTGCTATAGAAATAAAGATCATCATCATCCTAAAACCACATGTCAGAGCTTAAACTTGTGCCTGAGCTAAGGCATCCCATACTCATCCTGATTTCTCCAGCCCCTAACTACTTCAGGAAGTCCTTGGACCCATATCCATGGACATAATCACGGACCTTACACCCTCTGAAGGGAAGACTTGTATTTGGGTAGTAGTGGATAGATTCAGAAAACAGTGTAATTTTGTCCTTCTGTCCAGATTACCTAATTCTGAAACTCTAAGAAGGTTGTTCATTAGGCATATTCTGCCATTACATGGGGTCCCAGTGACTAGTCAGATGCCAGAAAATCCTGGCGGAAGTCAAAAGATGTAAAGTGTCCCGAATATAGATTTTCAAATTATTAACAATTGGTTGGAGATAGAAATCCACATACGCACAGGGTCTTTCATTAAGACCCCCTATTTGTGCCATAATGGGAATACCTGATGTATTGATGAGTGACTTATGAACCATCGGGAGAAGGTAATGTGGAAATGGTAGGATTAGATGTAGTCAGGAAATCTCTTATAAATAACTCAACATAAAAAGGCATCCATTAATTTAAATTCAATGTCTTCAGAAAGGAGAGTGGGATCTGATGGAAGAATCATCTAGAGAACTGGGTTATGTAGTTGTCTCTTTGCCTCCATAGTAGAAAAATCAATAGGCCAGAGAACAAGTTCCACTCTTGTCAGCCTCTTTTACAACAAAGGACTGGTTGCTCTTGAGAGCCAAAATAGCTTCCCTCTCATCCTTAGTTCAATTCTCCTGTGTCTTTCTATGGATTTTAAGTGCTTGAATGTCATGAACCATGGTATTAAAAAGTGTTGATGGTGGGAAAGATTGTAAAAGGTGTGTTGAGATGGAAGTTTAAGACTAAATGGGCTCCCACCTGAGGGTTCCTCATTTTCAGGTAGGAGATCCAGCAGATCTTGAAGAAGGTATGATGCTCAATATCTGAAATAGTGTTAGTGACTGTTGGATTATGGTAAAGAAACTTGAAGGTGAGGTTTCCACAAAAACCTTACCTGTCTTTAATAAGTGTAAATTTATCAATAGTCTGCATGGGAGAAAAAGAGACCCTTTTCCAATACAGTTCTCTGTTAACTCATAGCAGGACAAATTGACAATATGCAAGTTGTGCTCACCAGTCACTATTAATGCGTTAGACTTGTAAGTCTGAACCTGGTCCACCTGGAGTCAGTCTACTGTGACCAGCCATAAAGAGTTTGAGTAAATTCACTGTAATACTATTGTATGTTCTGAGGATTTCGATAGCGTTAGGGCAATGACAACCAGAGACGAGTTCTTGGTACAAGATGTTTATAATATGTAACCACGGTAGGTACAGAACGGAACACAGCAGAACAAACACACGAAATACTTTCCCACAACGGAGCGAAGGGAATTCCCGGGGCCACGCACCGGACTCCCCCAGGTAGACCACCAGAGCGAACCCCTATACAGGGACTGTCCGGCAATCACCCCGGAAGGCCTAAATGCGCAGCAGCCGGGACACAAGGGGCAAGTGGTAAAGTCCAGGAGTGTCCGTACGGGATGATAGTCCAGAGTGGTTACAAACCGGAAGGAACCGGGCAGAAGTGCTGACCACAGACGGCAGACGGAGTCCAGGCACAGCTTGAAGAAACCGGGTATGGTCCAGAGTCGGTCGGTGTTCTTTCAGGAGGATCCAAAGGCAATCAGGAATTAGAAGCAGCAAGGCAGGAGCACACAGCAAGCAGTATACTCAGGCACTGGACTAGGCTTAGAGGCGGCCTTTTAAGCAGCTGGACAGGAAGTAGGGCAACAGAACAGTAAACTCCATGTTAACCGAGGGCAAGCTCTTGTCAAAAGAGAACTGGAAAACCCGGAAACCTGACATTCACATTCTTTTCTTTGCTGTTGCCTAAGAGATCAGAAGTGTCTAATTAAGCACAAGACATTTAAAAAAAAAAAAAAGTGTATACATTTCATACATCCCCATTAACTATGACTTTAAGAGATCCAAAGGTCTATTGTGAAGTAACAAGACTTTTTTTTATCTCAATAAGCACATCTATTACAAATATAAATAGATGGTTTCAGGCCTTATGGTTCAAGGGACGAAAAACAATGTTTCCAGAACACCTCATGTTTTCTTAAAAGATGAGGCCTGTTGCCCCTTTTTTCCAGGTAGGAGGACATGTTCCAAAGTTTGAAATCTGCCGAGCGGAGGGGCGGAGATTAGCGCCCGTGACATCACGCCTGCCTCCTTAACACGCTCAAACTGAGCGGCGGACGGCAGCAACTGATTGCAGCGGAAGATTTTGCAGGGCTTATGGAGGTGAGTATGTTTTTTCTTTATTTTAAAATAATGACACGTGTTTCTCCGGCGCGTGTCACACGGAACCGCATCCACACTTCATCCGTGTGGTACGGGTGCGGGCCGTGTGACACCCGTGATGCCGGAGAAAAACGGACATGTCGGCGTGAGGAACACACGGACACACGTAAGTACGGAACGGACATACGTTCCGTTCCAAAATACTTACGTGTGTCCAAACCATTAGGAATAGATAGGTCTACGTGTGTACGTGTCTCCGGTACATGAGAAAACTGCCAAACACGTACCGGAGGCACGAACGTGTGACAGAGGCCTAAGGCTATGTGCGCACTTTGTGTTGAGTTGTAGTTGTAAACGCATCCTCTGGCAGGAATTGTCTTTGTCAAATTTGGTTTTGACCACAAAAATGCTATAAATACGCTTGTGTTTTTACCACGTTTTGGCCGCATTTTTACCACGATTGACATGCTTTTTCATTGCTTAAACTCAGATGCGTTTTGAATACAAATACACTACTAAATAAAGTTTTAACATTCAAACAGTATGAAAAAAAAAAGAAAAAAAGGATTACAAATATCATGATTAAAATCATATACAAAATAGCTAATTTTATTAAAATAACTGTGATCTAATATTTATGTATAAAATTACGTCAATTTATTGATTTTCTTTAATTTAATTGTCGGACTATGTGTGTGTGTAAAGGGACATATCATGCCCTTAATATAATGTCAAAAAAGCATGCTTTCAGCATCAAAAAAGCATGTAAAACACTAGGATTTTGATTTTAAATGCGTTTTGAAACTTCTCATTGACTATAATGTTAGCAAAACGCTGCCAAAATGGCAAAAACAAATGACATGCTGCTTCTTTAAACGCAGAGATTTTGACAAATTTTCAGCATCAAAAATGCTGCGTTTTTAACAGTATTGTGCGCACAATAAAGCCGTAATTTCCCATAGACTTTGGTTGGAAATCAAAACGCATGCTTTTTTGCATTAAAAAGCTGCAGTTCAAAATGCTGCAGAAACGCATGGAAAAAGCAAAGTACGCACATAGCCTAAAGGTGAATGTAACGGAGACAATGCTGATGGGGCTTAGATAATGACTCCTTTCATATGTAACATTTGTGTCAAACATGGTGTGAATAATGGTGCCACTAAGGTGTCAATGCATCTGCAGGCAGCTGAAGTTATAAGTCCCTGTTTTAATGACATCTTCTGCTTACAAGTCATATAAAATTATAAGAAATGGTTAAATTGTTTAAGAACCTGAGTCCTCAGTGGTTGATACCTTTTAATGCCTAACTGAAAAGATGGTAATAATAGCAAGCTTTCGAGACTACGCAGGTCTGTTCGTCAGGCTCAATATAACACAAAATCTATCTATTCCTCTATCCATCTATCCCTTTATCCATCTATCCCTCTATCTATCCCTCTATCTATCTATCTATCTATCTATCCCTCTATCTATCCCTCTATCTATCTATCCATCTATCCCTCTATCTATCCGTTATCTATCCATCTATCCCTCTATCTATCTATGTATCTATCTATCCCTCTATCTATCCCTCTATCTATCTATCTATCTATCCCTCTATCTATCCCTCTATCTATCTATCCATCTATCCCTCTATCTATCCCTTATCTATCCATCTATCCCTCTATCTATCTATCTATCTATCCATCTATCCCTCTATCTATCCATCTATCCATCTATCCCTCTATCTATCCATCTAGCCATCTATCCATCTATCTATCTATCTATCTATCTATGTATCTATCTATCCCTCTATCTATCCCTCTATCTATCTATCTATCCCTCTATCTATCCATCTATCCCTCTATCCCTCTATCTATCTATCTATCCCTTATCTATCCATCTATCCCTCTATCTATCTATCTATCCATCTATCCCTCTATCTATCCATCTATCCATCTATCCCTCTATCTATCCATCTATCCATCTATCTATCCATCTATCTATCCATCTATCTATCTATCCCTCTATCTATCTATCTATCTATCCCTCTATCCTTCTATCTATCTATCCCTCTATCTATCTATCTATCTATCTATCTATCTATCTATCTATCTATCTATCTATCTATCCCTCTATCTATCTCTCTATCTATCCCTCTATCTATCTCTCTATCTATCCCTCTATCTATCTTTCTATCTATCTATCTATCTCTCTATCTATCCCTCTATCTATCTATCTATCTATCTATATATCCCTCTATCTATCTATCTATCTATCTCTCTATCTATCCCTCTATCTATCTATGTATCTATCCCTCTATCTATCTATCTATCTATCTATCTATGTATCTATCTATCTATCTATCTCTCTATCTATCCCTCTATCTATGTATCTATCCCTCTATCTATCTATGTATTTATCTATCTATCTATCTATCCATCTATCCCTCTATCTATCCATCTATCCATCTATCTATCCATCTATCCATCCATCCATCTATCCATCTATCTAGCCATCTATCTATCCATCTATCTATCCATCCCTCTATCTATCTATCTATCTATCTATCCCTCTATCTATCTATCTATCTATCTATCTATCCCTCTATCTATCTATCTAGCGCTGCGGAATATGTTGGCGCTATAGAAATAAAACTTATTATTATTAATATCTATCCATTTATCTATCTCCTATCTATCTATCTATCTATCTATCCCTCTATCACTATCTATCTGCACCCAAAGTTCGCTGCCTCGGTGTGACCTGTGACTCTGCCTTGTCCTTCATACCACACATCCAATCCCTCACCACCTCCTGCCTACTTCAACTCAAAAATATTTCCAGAATCCAACCTTTCCCAACTTGCAATCCACAAAAATGCTAGTGCATGCCCTCATAATCTTCCGCCTCAAATACTGTAACATCCTCCTCTGTGGTCTCCCTGCTTACACGCTTGCCCCTCTCCAGTCCATCCTTAACTCTGCTGCCCGAATGATCCACCTCTATCCTCAATACCACCCCGCTTCTCCTCTCTGCATGTCCCTCCACTGGCTCCCAATCTTCCACCGTATCCAATTCAAACTACTTACACGGACCTACAAAGCTGTGCATAATCTGTCTCCTCCGTATATCTCCGAACTAATCTCCCACTACACTTCAACACGTCACCTCCGGTCCTCCCAAGATCTCCTTCTCTCCTCCTCTCTCATTCGCTCCTCACGCAACCGACTCCAAGACTTCTCCCGAGCATCCCCAGTCTTCTGGAACTCGCTGCCTCAACACGTCAGACTATCTGCTACCCTTGCAAGCTTCAAACAGAACCTGAAAACCCATCTGTTCAGAAATGCCTATAATCTACAATGACCTCACTGCTTCACTACCGTGCGGAGCTGCCGCCCCACCACCGTGCGGAGCCGCCGACTGACCACCGTGCGGAGCCGCCCGTCCACCGTGTGGAGCCGCCGCCCGATCTACACCCCACCTACTGTCTCCTCCCCACGATCCTTTAGAATGTAAGCCTGCAAGGGTAGAGCCCTCTTCCCTCTGTACTAGTCTGTATACTGTAACTTGTAGATGTACTCTGTATGTAACCACCTTCTCATGTACAGCACCATGGAATTAATGGTGCTCTATAAAGAAATTATAATAATAATAATATCTATCTATCTCTCTATCCCTCTATCCCTCTATCCATATAAAATCTGAAGAAAATCTGCAGCTTGTCAATTGTTGATGCATTTTTGGCCCTCCCAGCCATTGACTTCACTAAAAAAAAAATACATTGGGAAAAAAACACACCAAAGCCACATGAATTTATTGGTGCATTTTTCTGTCAGAAGGTGCAGAAAATGTCATTATGACTTTTGCATGTTTGGACAGTTTCTGGGCTTTATATGCAGGTAAGCTGGCTATAGTTTTTTTTTTCACTCTGTGCTGTGCTGCCGACGTCTTCCCCCAAAGTAAGCTCTCATTATCTCATTACCATTCAATGTGTTGTCACACAAAAGTGTCAATAAACAAACTCTTAACCCCCCTCCTCAAACACTGGGTTGCTTTGCTATTTAAAAGCAAAGCAATGGTTCTCTATTTTCAGATTTGACTTTCAGAGCTTTTGTTTGATCATTCCTAAAGTGTGGAAAGACAAAATTAAATTAATGATTGTTAGTACACATAAGGAAATGTATATGCAATTTTTATAAAACACCATATGTAATTATTATTGCATATGGGGTCCACAGTATACGCAACAGGTATATGCCTTGGTGGAGCAATTCTTATAGCTCAGCTTATGGTCGGTACATTAAACTCATAAAGTATGTGTTTTTAGTGAAGAAAAAAATCACTTGGGGACATAAAAACAGGAGTCATTATTTAAGAGCTGTGGGAGGCAGTATTTAACACTTTCAACCTGCCCCCCAAAATATGTCTCCTCAAATGTACCCCACAATGTTACAGTTACCAAGAAAAAAATCACATGGTAATCAGACCCCACTTGAGGCAATTCTTGTATCTCGGCTTATATTATATTATTATATAATCAATAAATATAACAATTTTAATTGCAATTTGCTATCTCACTTCTCTATAGGGAAAAATAATGTACCTTCCCTTTTGAAACTATGCATTCTATTAAATGAACACGTGATAGAGATACACCTGTTCTTTTGCTAATAAACTTAATGGCTTAAACTCTACTATGGTGAAAACTGTATGATACGAGCTTGGTTTATTGGTGGTATTTTGTGAAATGAATCAAGCTTATAACATAATTATAGGACCCAGTATAATATATTGTATTCTTTAATAGTCAAACATAATGAAAAGCTCACTCTTCCCCCTACTCATAAGCTATTTGTGTTTTTTCGGTTCTTAAAAAAAGACTTTTCATTCATTGTGCTCCCCCCCATTCACCTGTTGTGCCTCCCCTATTTCGTCATAGACTGTAAGCTTACGAGCAGGGCCCTCACTCCTCCTGGTATCTTAATTTTGTCATTTTGTATTTATTGTCTCATATTGTCTGTACATGTCCCCTCTTAATTGTAAAGTGCTGCGGAATATGTTGGCGCTATAGAAATAAAACTTATTATTATTATTATTATTATTATATTGTGCTGCACTCAAAACATCCCCTAAACAAGCAATTAAGATTCATTGTCTTTTCACACACAAGGTTCAATGTACAAACTCTTAGCCCCCTCCCCCTCCAAGCAATGCATGGAGAGCAGGTTATGTTGCCATCTACTGGTCATTTTTAAACTTTCACTATAGCAGATTTATTTCCACGTCACCATCGGTTCAATCTTCAATATACAGCTCAAAATTTAAGTGAAAATACACAGTCAGTTGTGTATATGCAAGATAAAGCACATGTGGACTGGCTGGTGCAAACATAGAGCTGTGTGTTAATATTATAGTAAGGATATTAATAAATCTTTTTTCAGTTATTTTTTTGTTATTTTTATGGTGTAATTTTGTTATGTAAGCATATTATTATTGACTACCCACAGTTTACATTTATTATTGGATGTGCTCTTCTGGGTCCATACTTCAGGGGCCACATCCTAAAATAAATATGCACTCTGGGGCCCAGATTGCCTTTTCTGATGGTAAGTGCTAGAGAAAGTGGGTCACAGTGTCCCCAGGAAGCCCAAAGCCCCCTCTACAAACATCTTTGTTGGTTGTCGATCAGACCTCTGACTCATACGAAACCTGCACAAGTCTTTCATCCCCTTTTAGCGTTGAAGCCATGGAAGCTAGAAAGTCAGGGCACCACTCAAAAATTAGGGCTTCTTAATTGATGTACAAGACATAAATCCATGTGACACATTCATTTCTGCTCTGAATGTATGCAATATTAGAATCTTTTCACTGATTATGGGGTATCCCAGGGCACTCCAAAGAAAGACATGTCACCAGGACATTCAGGTGCAAAAGATATGGCACCCCAATACCAGATAAAAGAGGATAAATCCAAAGAGCTAATGTGCAGCTTTTAAATTTGGGTACCCCAATGGGTGACCCAGTTTCACATAGACACCCCAAATGGTGAACACAAAGTAAATGCAATATTAGAATATTTTTAGAATCTTTTCACTAATTTTGGGGTACCCCATGATGTGCCAAAGACAGACATGTCACCAGGACATTCAGGTGCAAAAGATATGGCACCCCAATACCAGATAAAAGAGGATAAATCCAAAAAGCTAATGCGTAGCTTTTAAATTTGGGTACCCCAATGGGTGACCCAGTTTCACATAGACACCCCAAATGGTGAACACAAAGTAAATGCAATATTAGAATCTTTTCACTGATTTTGGGGTACCCATGATGTGCCAAAGACAGATATGTCACCAGGACATTCAGGTGGAACAAATGGGGTACCCCAATACCAGATAAAAGAGAATAAATCAAAAAAGGTAATGCATAGCTTTTAAATTTGGGTACCCCAATGGGTGACCCAGTTTCACATAGACACCCCAAATGGTGAACACAAACTAAATGCAATATTAGAATCTTTTCACTGATTTTGGGGTACCCATGACCCCAATACCAGATAAAAGAGAATAATAAATTCATTTGGAACACAAATTTCAAGTGTGTGAGGAAAAGAAGATTTAGAAACCAGAGGGTGACGAGAGGTTAAACATGAAACTCAGTCACCCCCACTTCTGAGGGTGTTCCGGGGCACCCAAAACACTGATATATCACCTGGATACTCAGGGCTGTAAAAACAGACAAGGAAAAATACTTGTAGCTAGTATGTAACGTCTGTGTTACAAAAGAAGTAACCACTATGTTACAAAAGGAAAAACTGGGCGCGCCTGTGTTACAAAAGAAGAAGCATAAAACACACACGTTTCAAGGACAACCTCAACTCCCAGACCTACTGCCAGTTTCTGGAAAACAACTTCAAGCAGTGGTACTGGAAGAAGTCGGTATTGTTGAAGAAAAACATGATTTTTATGCGGGACAATGCTCCATCAGATGCATCCAGCTACTCTACAGCGTTGCTGGCCAGTAAAGGTGTAAAAGATGAAAAAATAATGACATGGCCCACTTGTTCACCTCTTCTGAACCCCATAGAGAACCTGTGGTCCCTCATAAAATGTGAGATCTACAGTACACCACTTGGAACAGTGTCTGGGAGGCTGTGGTGGCTGCTGCACGCAATGTTGATCGTAAACAGATCAAGCAACTGACAAAATCTATGGATGGTAGGCTGTTGAGCGTCATCATAAAGAAAGGTGGCTATATTGGTCACTAATTTTTTGGGGTTTTGTCTTTGCATGTCAGAAATGTTTATTTCTAAATTTTGTGCAGTTATATTGGTTTACCTGGTGAAAATAAACAAGTGAGATGGAAATGTATTTGTTTTTTTTTGAAGTTGCCTAATAATTCTGCACAGTAATAGTTACCTGTACAAACAGATATACTCCTAAGATAGCCAAATAAAAAAACCCCCCACTCCAACTTCCAAAATATCAAGCCTTGTTGTATATATACGGTATATATATATATATATATATATATATATATATATATATATATATTTATTTATTTTTTTGTCAGAGCTATATATATATATATATATATATATATTAAATACATAAGATCCAACAATGACAAAAGGCACAGATGTGTGAGTCCCAAGGGGTATCACACTCTGTGCAGAGCTACTCAGATAGCAATACAAAACAGGGGGAAACGAGTGACTTGCTTCAAAAAATATATGTAATTTTTATTACTTATTTTTTATATTTCATGTACTTTTTTAGTAATATTTATGGATAAATACAAAATACATATAGCAATATATAAAGAGATTACAGCAATTGGTTGGCCGAGAGGAAAGATGTTTTAAAAAAGGCACAGATTAATCCTGCCAGACTCAGAAAAATAGTACTCATCAATAACAAAATCACATGAATACAAGAGTATGTCACATAAAAATAACCACGTGTTCCTACGTGAATTATTGCGCCACATCACACAGGGTAAAATAGCAGTTTCCCCAGTGAGGATTATGCAGAGGACTCAATAAACATATTGCACGCACTGCCACAAAAATGCGAACATTGCTGCTCAATAGGTTATAAGGGGGCATAAATAGCATCCACCTAACCATAATACAGCAGTGTGAGCGTATGTCCCTAAGAGAGTACCTGCATATCTCATATAGGGGATCCCAAAGCTGGAATGTTCAATTAATAAAAGCAGTCAAGCAGAGGTCCCACCTGCATAGTGCAAAAAGTGTTGCAAGGAAGGACACCACACAATCGTACTACTCAAGCATCAGTGTGCTATAACAGTGATGTGCCTATGATTCCAACACAGCAGCAGTTTAAGCACGTGCAAAGGGAGGACCAGCTACATACCGTGCGGCGCTGATGTCACTTAGGAAACATATCAGCAGGCAGGAGGTTAGATGAGGAGGGGATTAGACCCAAATAAAGACTCCAACGTACGTTTCACAAGGGAAATAACCACGCTTCATCAGGGAGTGATTTATCCCAATGACCGGCCGGTTTAAATAGCCGGAAACAGCTTGTAATCAGCTGTGTTGAGTCAATGGATCATCACGGCGCATGCGCGCGCGGCGCTCCCGGATCCCAGAACCCCTCACCAGCCGTCATGGAGACGGCGCATGCGCGAGAGCGGAGACGCGTCGCCATAGCTCCCGAGCATGCGCCAGCACCAATCAGAGACGGCCAGGAGGAGAACGGGCCAGAGGCGCACCACACGGACGCGCACCATCCATGACAGGTATAACAGGACAAACATGTTTACGAAATTTAGATGTAACTCAACTGCGTAAGCACTACCAACGATAGATATAATAAGATAAACATGAAATACAGAGATACAGTGTAACATTATCCATATTTGATCCAATTCTTCAATCCATGTAATAATAGATACGTCAGTAGTTCATTCCAGGATGTCCAGTATATATAATATAAGGTCACTTCGGATGGATAACAAACGGATCCAAGCTGCTTAAAGGGAATGTGAAAGAAGGACAAAAAGCAAATAAATATCATAAAGGAAAAATAAATAACATTAAAAACATTAATCCCTCAAACACTTAAAGGGAAAAACCCCAAAGGGGGTGATGTCAAAGAAAAGAGGCAAAACTTAAAGCCTCATTAAGGCCCGAGGGGGTGACTGTACCCAACGTCACCATCCATCTTGTCTCACGCTGGGCAAGCCTTTTCTTGATATTGCCTCCTCTGATACCACCATGAACCACCTCAATTCCACGCACAGATAAAGATTTCGAATCACATCCGTGGTGGATCTTGAAGTGGCGTGGAATGGTCTTCAGAGTGGCAACATCATCCACGGTCCGGGCCGCAGCAATGTCCCTAACATGTTCGCGGACGCGGATGCGTAGCTCACGCGAGGTCAGGCCAATGTATATCAATGGGCACCCACAAACGGCATAATATATGACGTTTGAGGTGCCACATGACACATAATCCCTGATCTGAAACTCGCGCGTTCCGTCCGCTGAAGAAAATACTGAACTCCGCACGACATTGCTGCAGGCCAGGCAGTGGCCACATGGGAAGCAGCCCACACGGGGATTCCTCGAACCCAAGAAGCCTGATATTGGTGGAACATAATGACTTTTAACAAGTACGTCACGAAGATTGGCCGATCTTCTGGCCGTCATCATAGGGTAGTCTGAGAGTGAGCCCTTCAAAAGTGGGTCAGTATTCAAGATGGGCCAGTGTCGGTTCAGAATGGCCCTGATGTTGTGCCATTCATGATTAAAGGTAGTGATGAACCTGACCACTGAGCCATCTGATACCTCTTTATGTCTTGCCACGAGGAGTTGGGATCTTGGAGTATTTTTAGCCCTAAGGTAACCCTTCTTAATACTGCGGTTACTGTACCCCCTATCCCGGAAGCGTGACATGAGGTCGGCGGCTTGTTCCTCAAATTTCTGGTCCGAAGAACAAATTCTTCTCATCCTCAGGAACTGTCCAGTAGGGACAGCGCGAATAGTAGACATGTTGTGGGCAGACGAGGCATGAAGTAAAGCATTGACAGATGTTGATTTCCGAAAAACATCAGTTTGGATGAAGTTATCCTCATCAACCGTAATAAGTATATCCAGAAAGTCAATGCAGGTTTTATGATATTTATATGTCAATTTGATGTTCAATGCGTTCATGCCCAGTCTACCCACAAAAGTCTCAAGCTGCTCCGCCGTACCCTGCCAAAAAATCAATAAGTCATCTATGTACCTCATCCAGCACTGCACATGGGATACGGCCTGGTCGCCCTCGTCGCCAAAGATGGATCTCTCCCAGAACCCTAGAAAGAGATTGGCGTACGAGGGCGCACAGGCCGCACCCATCGCAGTGCCACGCTGTTGTAGGTAAAAAGAATCCTTAAACGTAAAGCAATTATGGGTAAGGATAAAGCGGAGCAGCTGGAGAATCAAGTCACACATCGCGCTGTCCCGACCGGAGGTCCCAAGAAAAAACTGAACAGCCGCCAAACCGTCGTCATGGCGGATGCAGGTGTATAAGGACTCTACATCCGCCGTGACGATCAGCATGTCAGGCTCCATATGAATGCCATTGATCCTATTGAGCACGTCCGTCGTGTCTTTTATGTAGGAGGGAAGTGCTTCAACCAGAGGTT
Source organism: Anomaloglossus baeobatrachus (assembly GCF_048569485.1). Taxonomy (NCBI): domain Eukaryota; kingdom Metazoa; phylum Chordata; class Amphibia; order Anura; family Aromobatidae; genus Anomaloglossus; species Anomaloglossus baeobatrachus. Next base: position 190,600,612 of record NC_134353.1, read on the forward strand.
TCAGATAGAAATCAATAAACTTACACACTGGGTCGCACATTCCCTCCAATCCAGACACGATCGGACGGCCCGGCGGGTCAAGGGCATTTTTGTGAATTTTGGGGAGCAAGTATAAGGTGGGCACCTTAGGGTATTTAATCAACAAGCCATCCACAACCTTTCTCGTGATAAGTCCCAAATCCAGCGCGCGCTCCAGAATACCAGAAAGCTCTCTGGAGAAGGAGTCAATGGGATTGAAGCTCAACTTACTATACGTCTCTCTGTCTCTCAACTGGCGGAAAGCCTCCCTCTCATATTTGATGGTAGGCCATATCACTACATTTCCCCCCTTGTCGGCGGGTTTGATTACGACATCCTTCCAGCCCTCAAGTTGTTTCAATGCTGCCCTCTGTCGGAAAGTAAGATTGTCGTTGCTACGTCTTGATGATAATTGAGCAAAGTCGCTCAAAACCAATCTAGTAAATATCTCGACAGAGGGACAAAGTGACAAGGGGGGAAATCTAGTGGACCTAGGCAGAATTGACGATGGATACACACCTGTGCTGGCAGGGGATTGTTGTTGTTCAGACTGAAGTTCCTCCAAAATTGCCAAAGCCTCTCTCTCAGCACGACTATCCAAACCAAAATTCGAATTATTACGGTTATGCAATCTCTTCAAAATCAGCTTTCTAGAAAAAAGGTGTAAATCTTTCATAGCTGTGAAGAAATCAAAAGGATTAGTCGGAGAGAAAGACAAACCCCTGGATAGAACCTCAGTCTGTGCCCCTGACAGCACATGGGCGGATAGATTAATTACCTGGAGGGTACGGCTATCCTTCTTAGATATACTAATTACTTAGTTACTTAGATATACTTATTACGGTTGATGAGGATAACTTCATCCAAACTGATGTTTTTCGGAAATCAACATCTGTCAATGCTTTACTTCATGCCTCGTCTGCCCACAACATGTCTACTATTCGCGCTGTCCCTACTGGACAGTTCCTGAGGATGAGAAGAATTTGTTCTTCGGACCAGAAATTTGAGGAACAAGCCGCCGACCTCATGTCACGCTTCCGGGATAGGGGGTACAGTAACCGCAGTATTAAGAAGGGTTACCTTAGGGCTAAAAATACTCCAAGATCCCAACTCCTCGTGGCAAGACATAAAGAGGTATCAGATGGCTCAGTGGTCAGGTTCATCACTACCTTTAATCATGAATGGCACAACATCAGGGCCATTCTGAACCGACACTGGCCCATCTTGAATACTGACCCACTTTTGAAGGGCTCACTCTCAGACTACCCTATGATGACGGCCAGAAGATCGGCCAATCTTCGTGACGTACTTGTTAAAAGTCATTATGTTCCACCAATATCAGGCTTCTTGGGTTCGAGGAATCCCCGTGTGGGCTGCTTCCCATGTGGCCACTGCCTGGCCTGCAGCAATGTCGTGCGGAGTTCAGTATTTTCTTCAGCGGACGGGACGCGCGAGTTTCAGATCAGGGATTATGTGTCATGTGGCACCTCAAACGTCATATATTATGCCGTTTGTGGGTGCCCATTGATATACATTGGCCTGACCTCGCGCGAGCTACGCATCCGCGTCCGCGAACATGTTAGGGACATTGCTGCGGCCCGGACCGTGGATGATGTTGCCACTCTGAAGACCATTCCACGCCACTTCAAGATCCACCACGGATGTGATTCGAAATCTTTATCTGTGCGTGGAATTGAGGTGGTTCATGGTGGTATCAGAGGAGGCAATATCAAGAAAAGGCTTGCCCAGCGTGAGACAAGATGGATGGTGACGTTGGGTACAGTCACCCCCTCGGGCCTTAATGAGGCTTTAAGTTTTGCCTCTTTTCTTTGACATCACCCCCTTTGGGGTTTTTCCCTTTAAGTGTTTGAGGGATTAATGTTTTTAATGTTATTTATTTTTCCTTTATGATATTTATTTGCTTTTTGTCCTTCTTTCACATTCCCTTTAAGCAGCTTGGATCCGTTTGTTATCCATCCGAAGTGACCTTATATTATATATACTGGACATCCTGGAATGAACTACTGACGTATCTATTATTACATGGATTGAAGAATTGGATCAAATATGGATAATGTTACACTGTATCTCTGTATTTCATGTTTATCTTATTATATCTATCGTTGGTAGTGCTTACGCAGTTGAGTTACATCTAAATTTCGTAAACATGTTTGTCCTGTTATACCTGTCATGGATGGTGCGCGTCCGTGTGCTGCGCCTCTGGCCCGTTCTCCTCCTGGCCGTCTCTGATTGGTGCTGGCGCATGCTCGGGAGCTATGGCGACGCGTCTCCGCTCTCGCGCATGCGCCGTCTCCATGACGGCTGGTGAGGGGTTCTGGGATCCGGGAGCGCCGCGCGCGCATGCGCCGTGATGATCCATTGACTCAACACAGCTGATTACAAGCTGTTTCCGGCTATTTAAACCGGCCGGTCATTGGGATAAATCACTCCCTGATGAAGCGTGGTTATTTCCCTTGTGAAACGTACGTTGGAGTCTTTATTTGGGTCTAATCCCCTCCTCATCTAACCTCCTGCCTGCTGATATGTTTCCTAAGTGACATCAGCGCCGCACGGTATGTAGCTGGTCCTCCCTTTGCACGTGCTTAAACTGCTGCTGTGTTGGAATCATAGGCACATCACTGTTATAGCACACTGATGCTTGAGTAGTACGATTGTGTGGTGTCCTTCCTTGCAGCACTTTTTGCACTATGCAGGTGGGACCTCTGCATGACTGCTTTTATTAATTGAACATTCCAGCTTTGGGATCCCCTATATGAGATATGCAGGTACTCTCTTAGGGACATACGCTCACACTGCTGTATTATGGTTAGGTGGATGCTATTTATGCCCCCTTATAACCTATTGAGCAGCAATGTTCGCATTTTTGTGGCAGTGCGTGCAATATGTTTATTGAGTCCTCTGCATAATCCTCACTGGGGAAACTGCTATTTTACCCTGTGTGATGTGGCGCAATAATTCACGTAGGAACACGTGGTTATTTTTATGTGACATACTCTTGTATTCATGTGATTTTGTTATTGATGAGTACTATTTTTCTGAGTCTGGCAGGATTAATCTGTGCCTTTTTTAAAACATCTTTCCTCTCGGCCAACCAATTGCTGTAATCTCTTTATATATTGCTATATGTATTTTGTATTTATCCATAAATATTACTAAAAAAGTACATGAAATATAAAAAATAAGTAATAAAAATTACATATATTTTTTGAAGCAAGTTACTCGTTTCCTCCTGTTTTGTATATATATATATATATATATATATCTGCCAAAAATTAAGAGACCAATGCACAATATTATAAAAATCAGCTTCTCTACATGGTTGACAGCATCAGCTTCAGTAAGGCTGGAGTTGGGCAGATTAAACTTTGCGAAGGACATATGAATCAAGCCGCATACAAGGTTATCCTAGAAAAACAGTTGCATTTTTCTGCTCAGGTAATGTTCCCCAACTCTGAGGACTGTTTTTTCCAGCAGGACAATGTACCATGCCACACAGCTAGGTCAATCAATGTGTGGATGAAGGACCACCACATCAAAACCCTGTCATGGCTAGCCCAATCTCCAGACCTGAACCCCATTGAAAACCTCTGGAATGTAGTCAAGAGGAAGATAGATAGTCACAAGCCATCAAACAAAGAAGAACTGCCCATATTTTTACACCAGGAGTGACATAAGGTCACCCAAAAGCAGTGTGAAAGACTGGTGGAAAGCATGCCAAGACGCATGAAAGCTGATATTAAAAATCATGGTTATTCCACAAAATATTGATTTCTGAACTCTTTCTGAGTTAAAACATTATTAGTATTGTTGTTTCTAAATAATTTTGAACTTGTTTTCTTTGCATTATTTCAGGTCTGAAAGCAATGCATTGTTTTGTTATCTTAACTATTTCTCATTTTCAGAAAATAAATACAAAATTTGATCCTTGGAAATTCGGAACCATGTTGTCAGTAGTTTATAGAATAAAATAACAAATTTACATTTTGCTCAACAATCTATTATATAAAGCTGAGCGTATGCATGTGTGTGTGTTTGTATGTCTGCTAAAGGAATCCTCACAGTCACATGTACAATCACAAAATTTTGCACAGACACCCCATTTGACTCAGAGAGTGTCATAGACTATGTTTTGAGGGGAAATTTTAACCCAGAGCTTTACAGTTATTCACCAAAAAAAACCTGCTTCCATTAAAGTCAATGGAGCTGGGAGCAACAATGCAGCCAGAACTTCAGAAGAATGTTGGCATGTCACAGACAAAGAGACAGACAGACACAGACAAGGAAAGAGACAGAGAGGGAAAGAGACAGACAAGGTAAAAGACAGACACAGAAAGAAAGGAAAGAGACAGACAGGGAAAGATACAGACAGAGACAGGCAGAGACAGACAGACAAAGAAACAGACACACAAAGAGACAGACAGACACAGATAGACACAGACAAAGAGACAGACAGGGAATGAGACAGACAGAGACCTTGATAGTACAATATTACAAAATGATTAAGATAAGATATCTGAAGGAGCAAATACTTGGCAAATGAGATTTATCATTGATAAATGTAGAGTAATGCACCTAGGATTGAATAATCCCATCGCTGCATTTACATTAAATGGAAGTAAACTCTAGACTACAGAAAATAAGTAATTAAGTAATTGGGTATTTTTACCCCTCTATAAGTCACTTGTAAGGCCACATCTGGAATTTGGTATTCAGTTTTGGGCTCCAAATTTTAAAAAGGATATTCAGAAGTTAGAGTCAGTCCAAAGGCAGCAACTAGATTATTACAAGGGATGGAAGGCCTCCGATATGATGAGAAGTTGGAAAAGTTAGGTTTGAAAAAGACATATCAGAGGAGAGCTCATTTATATGTATAAATACATGTGTGATCAATACAAAGAACTAGCACATGACTTATTCTTCCGAAGATAATACTCATGACCAGGGGGCACTCAATGCAGGTGGAAGATTACCTCAATATTTGTGGATGAATGCTATATGGCCCAGGGGATTTGTCAATGTTTAATTTATCCCATAAGGTAGCACTTGTCAGAATTGAAAACATTGTCCTGGTGAAGAAGGTAAAAAAAATAGTTGTGTGTGAAGGGGTTAAAGGCGATAAATATTTTGTCCAGTAGGAGGCAACATCACTATACTGGCTCCGGTTGGTATTAAAATACAGAAGCTGGACCAGAAGAATGATTAGACTCTGTCAAAAAGAACAAAACAAAATAAAAAATAAACTTATCAACTCACCCAAGTTTTGCCTGATTTCTGGATCCAATGTTGCAAATGAAAGGGAATGGATGATGAATCCCAGCTGCTTACTGGGTGGCGGCAATACTGGAAAAAAAAGTGAAGTTTGATCCAGAAAGCTTACATATTTAAAAAAAAAATCTTTATTGTAAAAATTTTAAAAACAATTAAAAATGTAGAGTAAAAGTGGAAAGGCAGAGAGGGTGAATTAAATCAAATGAAGTGGTGATGTGTTTCGAAATTCATTGGCTCCAAATTTATAGGCTGTTAGCCAACTGTATTTTATACTATTACATTACCGGAAAAGGAGTGGTGAATAATTTTGACATTTACAGTGGCCTGAAAAGTTATTTATTCTCCATGAACATTAGATTCACAAACTTAAATGTTTCTCCTTGGCATATAATGTAATAGACGAACACAAAGTAGCAAGTATTTCTTAAGTGTAAAGTAACTGATACATGGTTTTTGAAATATTCTGCACCCTGTAGTATGATACCCCTAAATAAAATCATGAGTGACCAATTGCCCCTAGAAGTAACCTAATAAGTAAATTTAGTACATTTGTGTTCAATTCATTCTCAGTATAATGACAGATGTTCTGTGAAGACGTCAGAGGTTTGTTAGAGTACATTAAAGATCAAACAGCATCATGAAAACTAAGCAACAGACCACGCAGGTCAGGAATAAAATTGAGGAAAAGAGTAAAGCAGGATTAGTTTATAAAAAAAAAATAGCCAAGCTCTGAATATCTCCTGGAACATCGTTTAATCCACATACAAAAATGGAAGGAGTATGGCACAACTGCAAACTTACCAAGACATATTCGTCTACCTAAACTGACATGCCAAACAGAGAGAATACTAATTAGAGAAGCACACAAACTGCCTATCGACACACTGAAGGAGCTGCAGAGATTCACAGATCAGGTGGGAAAATCTGTCCACAGCGCAAGAATTTGCCATTTTTGAAAGCAAGAAATAAGAAGTCCTGTTTTCAGTTTGGAAAAAGCCATGTAGAAGACAGCTGGAATGTGAAAGATTGAGCTAAATGCAAAATGCTGTGTGTGACGGAAAACTAATGCTGCACATAGCCCTGAAAACAACATTGTTAAAAAAGACACCATTTTGTTAGTTCAGCCATTTTGTCTCTACAGTCTATTTTTCTATTCTCGGTCAGTTCAAGTTTATTATGTTCTATTCTCATAAATGACATGTGTTGACTTACGGGTTAACTTGTGTTCTTTTTAAAATATGTGTCATTGCCAGAGTTTTGATATTACATTCTTTTTACTCCCTTACAGGCACCACACTCTGTGCAGGAACTATTGCTCCAGGTATGGACAAAACATTTATCAATGAGCAGGCTAACGAAGTATGAGGTAGCTCTACTTACACATCCAAATATTTCTATCAAGAGGTGTACAGTATTGAATCCAGATACTTTGTTACCTGAAACAGATGATGATGTATCAAATGAAACTGAGCACAATTGCTTTGAGCTGATGGACAAGGAGACACAGCCCTTAGCAAATGTCGAAGAGACGCCAATACACAATGCAGACCTAGAACGCTATGTAGATGGGTCTCGATTTTACCAAGATGGAGTAGCACATACTGGCTATGCTATAGTAAGCCAGCAGGAGGTCCTAAAAATCTTTCTGTTAACATATTTTCTGATAGCCATTATGCTTTTGGGATCTGTCATGACTATGGCCCAATATGGAAAAGCAGACAGTTTGTGGGTCCCTCGGGAAAGCCCATTAAACATGCAGATTTAGTGGCTCAACTCCTTAGAGCAATAGAGCTGCCTAAAAAGATTGCTGTGATAAAGGTGCAAGCTCACACTAAAGAATGCATCAAAGAAGCTGAAGGAAATAACTGAGCGGACACAGCAGCTAAAGCAGCTGCCTTGCTTGCCCTCCCAGTAAAAATATACACGGTGCAAGTGTGGTCTTGGAGGGTCGAGCCTGAACTTTTGCTTAGCCTGTAGGCACAGGCTTCTAAACAAGAGAAAGAAGAATAGAAGAGCTCTGGTGCCCTGGAGAAGGATGGTCTCTGGATAGTGGGTATTAAATGTTGCCTTCCTAGAGCACTATACTCTATGATGTGTACTCTCTCACATGGACCAACTCATCAATCGAAGGATGCCATAGGGGATCAGGTAAGAAACCATTGGGTAGCACCAAGACTCAAATATGCTGCTGCTAGATACATACAGGGTTGCATATACTGTGCATGACACAATGTGGGAAAAACGGTGAAAGTACCAATGAAATGTACACTAAGGCCATTGTATCCATTTCGGCGACTGCAAATAGACTTTATTCAGCTTCCAAAGGTAGGCATCTATGAGTACATGTTGGTCTGTGTAGACATATTTTCCTCTTGGACAGAAGCCTGGGCCACAGCTAAAGTGGATGCACGTACTGTCGCAAAAAAAATTACTCTGTGGTGGTGTGCAGGTATGGAGTACAGAGGTAATAGAGAGCAACAGAGGGAGTCACTTTACCTCACAAGTTTGTCAGGAGATTTTTCAAGCTCTAGGAATAGAGCAGGCCTTCCATAATCCTTATCAACCGCAATGCAGTGGAAAGGTTAAATGGGACTTTGAAACTAAAAATCCAAAAAGCCATGGCAGAAACAGAAAAGCCATGGACTGAATGTCTTCATATAGCACTGTACTCTTTGAGGGTCACCCCAAACAAAAAGACTGGATTAAGTCCTTATAAGATATTATTTGGGGAACCGCCAAAAACAGAATTGTATTTTCCTCAACAACTGCAGATATTACATTCTGACATGACAACATATGTGGGAGCTTTACAAAAGGTATAGCATCAAATTCATAAACATGTTTTCAGTTCCATTCCAGATCCCTCCTCCCTGGAAGGCACACACTCTGGGGACTTGGTCACAATCTGGAAACATGGGAGGAGAAGCTTGGATCCTAATTTGACAACCTCAGTAAAAGTTGGGGGAAAGACCATTTGGATCCATGCATCCCACTGCAAGAAGTTCCACAAAGACTGAAAGAATGACATTAGGGAAGTATTCTGTATTGATTCTATTTCTATATTATACTTTCCTTTCAGTAAGAAAAGGTGATGATGTACTCAAACCATGGAAGAAAGCAGTAATACAACAGAAAGAAGTAGCTGAGCAGAGTAATCAGCAGTGGGGTGGGATACCCAAGCAATGGGATAATTTTGTGATGTACCATGATTAAACATAGAATCAGTATATACAAAACAGCTTATTGTTATAACTAATTAACATTCAATGGTGCTTGACTATCTCACTGCCTCTAGTGGAGGCTTTTCTCAGGTGTAGGACCTTCCTGTTGTCATTTCATTAACCTTAAAGAACTCATGCAGGTTACACATGATATAGTTCAAGCAGAAATATTAAAGCAGGAATATAAAAAGGCTAATGCATTGGATGATCTGCCTTTCCCTTCATGGCTCTCATGGTTACATCCATTAAATGTGTTCAAAGGTGTGGGTGCATGAATAACTAGGATAATACATTATGTGATCCAAGGAGCTTTTGTAATATTGGTAATTGCAATACTGATAAAATTGTTTGTGATACTCGTGAAGAAAATTCTAGGAGCTAATTGTAAATGTTTTTCCGGAAACTGTATCATAAAAAAGGAGAAAGATGGTAACACTGAATCACTCCGAACTCAAGTATCGATGACAATGGCTACCACAAAGAGATGCAGATGCATATTATGTGACAAGGAGACCCTAGAGGACCTGGCAGACTGCGCCTACTGTAGAAATCCTATGGAATTGACTCAATTATAAGACAGTCAACAAAATGAGAACTTTAATACTGTGTAAAACACATTTGTGTGTGACATATATAAACACATTACACAGATTTAATACGTCTATAAGAATATATTACACATATCCCATGTAGTCTCAAATATATCTATATTTCCCCTCTTTTCTTACATTAATAGGATTAGGATAAGGGAAAAGCCTAGGAAAAGGGTAGGCCAACCTACAGGGTTTTACTAGGCATTGCCTACACTACCCAGATTCCTACTCCACACTGATGAGGGGCAAATACCCCGAAACGGCTGTCTGTGGATGGATACCATGTTTGGTATAGGTGGTCTCCTTGACTGGAGACTGCCTTCCCGTGGTTCTTCCTTCCCGGTGAAAGACCTGGCTAGTTTTCTGGCAGCATTGAGAGACACGTGATGGTGTCTCCGCGGCTTTCTTATTTGCATATTACCCAGGGGGCGTTGCTCTAGAATCACTGCGTTGAGAAACACGTGATGGTGTCTCCGCAGTGGATATGTTGATCTCCCTAAGGTCAACAATGCTTGCTTAAGTAGTCTTTTACTAGGCATTGCCCCCACTAGCCAGATTCCTACTCCACACTGATGAGGGGCAAATACCCCGAAACGGCTGTCTGTGGATGGATACCATGTTTGGTATAGGTGGTCTCCTTGACTGGAGACTGCTCTTCCCGTGGTTGTTCCTTCCCGGTGAAAGACCTGGCTAGTTTTCTGGCAGCGTTGAAAACACGTGATGGTGTCTCCGCGTCTTTCTTATTTGCATATTACCCAGGGGGCGTTGCTCTAGAATCACTGCATTGAGAAACACGTAATGGTGTCTCCGCAGTGGATATGTTGATCTCCCTAAGGTCAACAATGCTTGCTTAAGTAACCTACAGGGTCTGTCTGAATAGCAGTGCCCCATAATGCGTGTAGGGAAAGCCTTGTGTATTGTGTAGTAGGGCAGCTCTGCGAACCTACCGTACAGGTAGAGATAGATAGCATAGGTAGGAATAGAACATAATAAAAAGAGGGGAGTTGTTAAAGAAGACACCATTTTATTAATTCAGCCATTTTGTCTCTATAGTCTATTTTTCTATTCTCGGTCAGTTAAAGTTTATTATGTCCTATTCTCATAAACAACATGTGTTGACCTACGGGTTAACTTGTGTTCTTTTTAAAATATGTGTCCTTGGCAGGGTTTTGATACTACATTCTTTTTACTCCCTTATTTTCCTGGAAAATTGTAATTATCAAGGTCAAACTGACCCAAAGAATGTCCATTCTAGCCAAATTGCAATATGTTTCATCAGACACATGTCAAAATTGATGAATTACTCTGGAAACATGTAATTTGTCCAAGAAAATCCATGCTCATTGTGCAATCTATTGTGTAATCTCTTATACAGCATCTATTTTTATGTATTTCAGAAAACATATATACAGTATAATCTCTCTGTTACAATAAACTTTGTGACACTCTTATCCAAAGACCAGAGTGCGTCTTTCTTGTTGAGCGTGTAACGACTGAATGCCGGTCGTTATGACTATTAAGATGCGATGGCACTATGGAAAACCCAGGGACACAAAGATGGGGAATAACAATTTTCTTTATAAAAAAAACAGTTCTCTTACAATGTATGGGCCACAACAGCCCGGAATAAACAATAACAGTTTATGCAACTTGGAGGACTTCAAGTGTCAGTCTGTAGGGATAAACTGGACTATATTTCCTCCCGCTATACCGCTCCCTCCCTTATCTATTAATGGAGATTACCCGGGTGCACTACTACAGATAATGGCACGTGATATAATCTTACAACCACCTCCCCTTATGTTTACAATTCAATCAGGGTACCCGGCCACCTTCCCATATAAAGTCAGCAACAAGCAAATATATGTACATGTATCTCTATTCAATATTGTGTACCTCACTGCCCCCAGACAGTGTGATGAAGCAAAGGCAGAATAGTCTGTTATCATCAGCACAACACAGCTTAACCTCTAATAACTTCAGAGCAAACGCCTCAGGATAAACAAGAAACACAGCTCCTTCTCAGTGAATATCTGTCGAAGAATAATCTTCCTTCTTCTTTATCCTATCTATTTGTCTGTTCCTTACTGACTATTATACACCGATCGGTCTCAGGTCAATTGTTACTCACTGAAGTCTTCACCCAAGATGGCGTCTGTCCCCTCAGACTGCTTCTGATTCACTTTTAGATGATTTTATCCAAACAGTTTCTGGAGAAAAATTCTCTCAAGTGAATTCCCCTCGTCAGGGGCAGTAGGAGCTCCAAAGAAAAAAATGAGTAAGCAGTCCACAAAAGGAAAAAAAACAGGCAATCCTATGAATCCAAATACGGGAAAACGACAGCCGTCTTTCTCTTGCGCAGTTCCTCAGATCCTGACTGAACTTTTCAACCATCTCACTCAGTCTACGTTACCAGGGAAACCTAAATGTAACCCCTTACTGTCTAGCAGTGTGCCTGCCCTCTAGTGACACCTAGTGGCCATTTAAATTCTAGCATAAATTTATACAATATATTAACAAACATGCAATCTTATGTACATTTACACCCTGTTACAAGCGTCTCCACATGATATGGCTGCCAATCCAACCATCCTCTGCTACCTGGGTGAATAGAGTCTCTTTAGAGTCCGTTTCTAACAACATCCCCATTGTCAAACATGGTGTTAGCAGCATCATGCTTTGGGGATGCTTTTCTTGAGAAGGATAGGTAAGTTTGGCAGAGTTGATGGGAAGATGGATGGAGCTAATTACATGGCAATCCTGGAAATATACCTCTTAAGCCAGCTTCACACCTTACAATTAGGTATGCGATCTCGTATGCGATGTGACACGCCCAGGTCGCATATGCGATTGAATGAGATTGCACGTAGGTCGTTCATTTGCTGTCACACAAGCGTTAGTCTATGTTAAATTGATCAATTTTGTGTGCGATTCTTTAGATCACGTGTTCTGTGACGTATGCATTGGGCACCTTTTTTTTTTTTATTTATTGACTTGCCAAGCGTGTGTAATGTAGAGATGCGTTTTTACTATGTCATCTGCCATTCAGCGCTGCTACATGGCCGCTGACAGCAGACACAGACAGCCATGTAGCAGCGGGGAATGGCAGTTGACAGCAGACACAGACAGAGCCGCACTGTCAGAATGAACTCGGGTTAACCTCACCCGACTTCATTGTCATGCTGCGGCTCTGTCTGTGTCGCGCCCTGATTAGCGGTCACCAGTGAAGGGCTCACCGGTGACCGCTAATCTCCTGAGTAACTGAAGTGAGCAGCCCTCTCTCATATACTCACCGATCCCCGATCCCCGGCGCTGCACGGCATTCACACTGCTCCAGCGGCTTTTACTGTTTTGAAAAAGCCGGCCGCCCATTAAACAATCTCGTATTCCCTGCTTACCCCGCCCACCGGCGCCTATGATTGGTTACAGTGAGACACGCCCCCACGCTGAGTGACAGGTGTCACACTGCACCCAATCACAGCAGCCGGTGGGCGTGTCTATACTGTGTAGTGAAATAAATAATTAAATAATTAAAAAAAACGGCGTGCAGTCCCCCCCAATTTTAAAACCAGCCAGATAAAGCCATACGGCTGAAGGCTGGTATTCTCAGGATGGGGAGCTCCACGTTATGGGGAGCCCCCCAGCCTAACAATATCAGCCAACAGCCGTCCAGAATTGCCGCATGCATTAGATGCGACAGTTCTGGGACTGTACCCGGCTCTTCCCGATTTGCCCTGGTGCGTTGGCAAATCGGGGTAATAAGGAGTTATTGGCAGCCCATAGCTGCCAATAAGTCCTAGATTAATAATGTCAGGTGTCTATGAGACACCCTCCATTATTAATCTGTAAATTACAGTAAATAAACACACACACACCCGAAAAAATCCTTTATTAGAAATAAAAAACACAAACACATACCCTGGTTCACCACTTTAATCAGCCCCAAAAAGCCCTCCTTGTCCGGCGTAATCCAGGAAGGTCCAGCGTCGCTTCCAGCTGTGCTGCATGGAGGTGACCGGAGCTGCAGCACACACAGCCACTCCGGTCACCTCCACGCAGGCAATGAAGACAGCCGCGCGATCAGCTGAGCTGTCACTGAGGTTACCCGCTGTCACTGGATCCAGCGGTGGATGCAGCGGTGGCCGCGGGTAGCCTCAGTGACAGCAGCTGATCGCGCTACTCACCTCAGTTGCTGACTGGAGCTGACCGGAGCGGCGGTGAGTAGCGCGATCAGCTGAGCTGTCACTGAGGTTACCCGCGGCCACCGCTGCATCCACCGCTGGATCCAGTGACAGCGGGTAACCTCACTGACAGCTCAGCCGATAGCGCGGCTGTCTTCAGTTGCTGTATGGAGGTGACCGGAGCAGCTGTGTATTCTGCAGCTCCGGTCACCTCCATGCAGCAGCGCTGGAAGCGACGCTGGACCTTCCTGGATTACGCCGGACAAGGAGGACTTTTTGGGGCTGATTAAAGTGGTGAACCAGGGTATATGTTTGTGTTTTTTATTTCTAATAAAGGATTTTTTCGGGTGTGTGTGTGTTTATTTACTGTAATTTACAGATTAATCATGGAAGGTGTCTCATAGATACCTGACATGATTAATCTAGGACTCATTGGCAGCTATGGGCTGCCAATAACTCCTTATTACCCCGATTTGCCAACGCACCAGGGCAAATTGGGAAGAGCCGGGTACAGTCCCAGAACTGTCGCATCTAATGCATGCGGCAATTCTGGGCGGCTGTTGGCTGATATTGTTAGGCTGGGGGGCTCCCCATAACGTGGAGCTCCCCATCCTGAGAATACCAGCCTTCAGCCGTATGGCTTTATCTGGCTGGTTTTAAAATTGGGGGGGACCGCACGCCGTTTTTTTTAATTATTTAATTATTTATTTCACTACACAGTATAGACACGCCCACCGGCTGCTGTGATTGGGTGCAGTGTGACACCTGTCACTCAGCGTGGGGGCGTGTCTCACTGTAACCAATCATAGGCGCTGGTGGGTGGGGTAAGCAGGGAATACGAGATTGTTTAATGGGCGGCCGGCTTTTTCAAAACAGTAAAAGCCGCCAGAGCAGTGTGAACGCCGTGCAGCGCCGGGGATCGGGGATCGTTGAGTATATGAGAGAGGGGGATAGACTGACATGGACAGAGAGAGAGGGACAGAGATAGTGACGGACTGACAGAGATTAGTGAATGACAGACATTGTGAGGCGCTTCAGCTTTTCAGCTGCGCTCTGAAGCGGACCTTTTTTAAGCTGCGGTGCAGAGCGCACACCTGCGCACATAGCATCAGACACCAAAATCGTATGAGGGATGTCACACGTTACAATTCACTAGTTTCGTACTACCAAATGTCCAATGTATGAGGAATAAACGACGTGTATGCGATCACCGTATTTTCATTCAATCTTGATCGCATGTAGGTTTCACACGCAAATACGTCACGAACGATGCCGGATGTGCGTCACTTACAACTTGACCCCGACGACGGATTGAAAGATCTATTGAAGTGTGTAAAGCAGGCTTTAGAGGCTGCAAAAGACTTGAGATTTGGGCATAGGTTCACCTTTCAGCAGGACACTGACTCTAAACATACTGTCAGACCTACAATGGAATGGTTTACATCAAAGCATATTTATATGTTTGAATGCCTCAGTCTAAGTTCAGACCTAAATTCCACTGGGAATCTATGGCAAGAAAATTGCTGATCACAAATGCTGCCCATCCAATCTCACTAAACTAGAGCTGTTTTGCAAAGAAGATTGGGCAAAGATTTCAGTTTTTAGATGTGTAAAGCTGGTTCTGACATAAAAACCATGTAAACATTTCCTTTAAACTTCAGAAATACTTGCCGCTTTTTTGGTATATAATTTAAAAACCCAATAAAATACATTTACGTTGTGGGTGTAACGTGAAAAAATGTAGACGTTAATGGAGTACAAATACTTTTTCAAGCCACTATATTTATTATACATCATAACCAACATTACACCATAATTCATTAATATAAATATATCAAATTTGTGTTGAAATTGACACCTGCTAATATGTAAATTTATGATAAAAATCCAGCGTGCTACGAACATTAAGAGTTCACATCTCTGATTGCAACCTCTCACAGGTATGTTAAGTCTTTTTATTTCTAAAGCACTATGGTGTGTTAATTTGTTAGAATGAATTCCTATGAAGTGGGGGGTTGCTCCTGATAAAGACATTTTAGCAGCTTTGTTTTGTGGTTGAGAAACATAAATGTGTTCTAAAATGTAATTATTTAATCTTCTAGTAGTTACTATCAATATATTGTTTTCTTTATGCATGTCAATTAATGATTACATGAAGAACGTGTCCCATTGTAACTATGTTTTATTAGATGTATAAGAAACCATTTGATTAATTTCCTTTGTATATTTACCTATACAATTAGGTCCAGAAATATTTGGAAAGTGGAACAAGTTTTGCCATTTTAGCTGTTTACCAAAACTTATTCAAGATGCAGTCATATAATTAATACGGGCTGAATGTGCAGAGTCTCAGCTTTAATGTTTGCTTAAACTAGTGTATAGCATCTGCTGTTTCTCACATGCAAAGAAGTTGGATGCTATATGTAGTGATGAACGAGCGTGCTTTCCACTGCTCGGGCTCGCTTGTTACTCACTCGAGTATCCCAGGTGCTGGAGCAAAAGTTCAAGTCCCAGTCCTGCATATTTCTCTGCTGTTAGACAGCCAATCAACAAGTAGGAATTGCCTGCCATACACGGTAATGCTGCAGCCATGTTGGCTACTAGCATTACTGTGATTGGCCTGTCACATTGTGTCATTGAGTCTTATATGGGACCCAGGGTCACAATGCTTAGCACACTGTCCTTTGGAGCAGTCCAGGGAGAGTTGATGTAGAAGGGAGAGATTAGATTAGAGCAGTGTTTGTTCACTTGCAGCCATTAGTTCCTTTCATGTAACACTAAAGGGTGTTTGTAACCTTTTTTATCTTAAAAAATAAATTGGCATGAGGTCACGCCTATTTTTTATTACTGACCAAGGTAAAGCAGAGAACTATAGGCTAGAGTTACCAGGCTTTGAAAGTTCATGGTTATTTGGCCCTTCCCATCATAAAAATAGCATCCCGCAGCTGCCTCCGGTTGGCGAATCCATTAGTTGCACCAATTCTGGTGCTTCGCCCCATTTCTTCCCAATTGTCATGGTGTGGTGGCAATCGGGTTAATATATTTTGGAGTTGAAGTCAGCTGTGGAGTATCAGCTGATATCAACCCCCGGTGTTAGTAATGGAGAGACCTTACTCCATTGAACTCTATAAGCACTAACAAAAAAACGATAGTAGTAGTTTTAGAATTTTCCCTTTAAAATTGCATTTTTGGGGGGGCAGCAGGTTATTGAATGCAATCAACCCTGCATAACTGGCTTTCTTGAAAATCTCTGTAGATCTAATTCCAATAAACTCTATAAGGAGTAAAAAGCTCAGATAGCAGCAATTTTAGAATTCTCCCTTTAAAGTGGCATTTTGGGGGGCAACATGATGTAATTTAATGCCATCAACCCAGCTGAAATGTTTTTTTTTTAAACACTATGTAGCCTTTACTCCATTAAACCCCTAACAATCTCAGCAGAAATTTTAGAATTCTCCCTTTTAAATGGCCTTTTGTTGGGGGCAACACCAGGTAATTTAACGCAATCAATCCTGCCTAACAGCCTTTTTTGAAACACTCTGTAGACCTTACTCCATTAAACACCATATGCAATAACAAGCTCTGATAGCAGCAATTTTAGAAGACTCCCTTTAAAATGGTATCTTGTTTGAGGCAGCAGGTACAGTACATTAATACCATCAACCCTGCCTAACTGGCTTTTTTAAACACTCTGTAGACAATATGCCATTAAATTCTAAAAGCACTCAATTTCAGCAATAATTCTGCATTTTGTCGCAAAAAAAAACACAGTTTAGGTCCAGATTTCTGCCAGGAGATTCAAATTTGGTGCTGAAATATCTGCACAAGATTTCTGCATCAAATTTGAATCTCCAGGCAGGAAACCGCACCAAAACAATATCAAAACTGAGTTTTTTGTGCAGTTTTCTGCCAGGAGATGGAGATTTGGTGCTGGAATTTATACACCAAATTCCTGCACCAAATCTATATCTCCTGTCACACAAACAGCTTCAAAACCACATCAAAACTGCATCACATTTTTATGCATTCTTTTGCCAGGAAATACTGTATTGGTGCAGGAATTTGGTGTATATATTCCAGCAACAAATCTGTATCTCTTGGCAAAAATAAAAGTGGTTTTCTGAGAGGAGATGCAGGTCTCATTGACCTCAATGAATTCACCTGAGGTGAGGTCACTAAGTTTAATGAGGTCAGCTCAGGTGAGTTTACCTGCGGTCACAAATGGGGTACCACTGGAGCCTACAGCTGTGACCGCTGGTAAACTCAGTGATGTCACAACTCACATCTGCGTCTCAGTTAGTGCCTGCCTGAAGCTGCAGTAGGCAGTCTTGTTTCTAATGTGCCTGTGTGCTGCGACTTCAGTATGTAGCAGAGTTGGCATCATCATGAGATGTTGTGGTGTGGTATACTAAGAAAAGAGGAGGGCACCAACCCCTGGGATCACCCATGGCACTAGAAGCATGCGATCAGAATAAGGAGAAAAGAAGTGCCATAAATGAGGGTTCACCAAACAAATAAATCAATAATTATAAATAAGTTTATTACATATCAAAAACATTTTTTTGTCACACAGCACCTATGGTGTGAAACAACCATAGCCAAACAATTAAAAAAATTTAAAACATGCAAAAGCACAGAAGAAAACCAGGTCATCCCAATATAAAATGGACCAGAATTGAATAAGCTGGCTAGTATATAAAACCAACACAAAATAAATGTTTTAAGGAAATACAAAACACACAATGAATTAGCAAAAAATACATTACAATAAATGTGTTTAGATTTTTCCAAATAGTTATGGTGTGTTTAGGCTCTAGTCACAGCTAGACATAAGGTCACGATAAACCATGATGTTATAAGATGAAACAGCCTAGTAAAAAATCAAGAGACCCCAATGTCTCCAGGAGACAACACCCCAGACTATGCTGATACAAGTGTGCACAAGAATCCTGAATTTAGAGCATACTGATAGCTTGCCCTAGATATATTTGAGGACCATGGGAAATCTCACCCCAGACGTCGATATCCCAGGCTGTACTCACAAAACGTGCACACCATAGTAACTGGGCCCCAGTTACTATGGTGTGCACGTTTTCTGGTTTATCGTGACCTTATGTCTAGCTGTGACTAGAGCCTAAACACACAATAACTATTTGGAAAAATCTAAACGCATTTATTGTAATATATTTTTTGCTAATTCATTGTGTGTTTTGTGTTTCCTTAAAACATTTATTGTGTGTTGGTTTATATACTAGCCAGCTTATTCAATTCTGGTCCATTTTATATTGGGGATCACCTGGTTTTCTTCTGTGCTTTTGCATGTTTTAAATGTTTTTAATTGTTTGGCTATGGTTGTTTCACACCATAGGTGCTGTGTGACACAAAAATGTTTTTGATATGTAATAAACATATTTAGAATTATTGATTTATTTGTTTGGTGATCCCTCATTTATGGCACTTCTTTTCTCCTTACTCTGATCACATGTCGTGGTGTGGATTACGTTGGACCTTGGTGTTTTGGGGGTTAATAAATTAGAGAAAGAGGGTTTTTTAAAATAAAGAATTTCTCTTTGTATTTTGTGTTTATTTCTTTTAACTTACATGGTTAGTAATGGGGGGGGGTCTCATAGTCCCGGGTACAGCGCACAGAGGTGGTACAATTGTATAATAAGCCAGTTTTGATTAATTGACCTCAATGTTTTTTATACTGTAGCTTTCCCATGATGGCTACAGCAACTTATATCTCACCATTTAGTTCATTTTATGTACTTCTCTATTTTGCCTGTTTGTAACCAATCAAAACCCCTTTAAAAACATAACTTTATTAAATCTCATTAAAAACATGTAGAAGACAAACACTTAACACATGGAATGATAGGTTCCACAAATAATACATCAAAGGGAAAAGAGCTCAAGACCTCACCTTGCCATGGAGGTTGGCAACCTACAATATTGCATTTTAGCAAATTCAAAGTTAAAATTCAAGTTTAAATTGTTTTGTCAAATTTTTGATATTTTTAACAATAACTGTAAATCATATTGACCAATATTTACCACATACATGAAGTACAATGTGTCATGAAAATAACAATCTCAGAAACATTGGGATGTGTTGAACCATTCCAAAGTTATTACCACATAAAGTGACACTGATCAGAATTGTAAAATTTGGGCTTGTCAGGAAAACACACTTTGGAGTAAAAGGGGTTAAAGTACTGTACATACTCATCTGTGCATATAATATATATTCATGTAAAATGAGAAAAGGGGATTAGATTGTTGAGTGACATGAGTTCAGAGACCGCAAAGTTGTGTAACATTCACCACAATGGAGCATGATGCAGCAAGCAAACACATAACTGGGCAATGATACTTTTGATAATGTGCTTGGAGAACCCTGAGCGAAGAGATTCAGGGTCCTAGATAGCACATATCTTACAGGAAGCATAGATGAGCGGTGTACATGTCACCTTTGTTACAACCACCCAAAAGCTCAAAAGATGAAAGCAGAAAAATGGACCACACACATACCATCAAAAAATAAATACATGGGAAGAAACAATATCTTACTAGTCAGTGACTGTGCCTGGCCTATACGTACCATCACAATGAGATAGCTATACAGATCAGTGGTAAAAATATACTGTAAAACTGGCCTTCTGACCTCGAATAAGGATGAGTGGACCATTCGACACTAAGTTCAGGTTCACCGGGTTTGACTAGACCTTAGTTAAAAGTTTGACTTGGGACCCAGACTTGACCCCAGATCCCAAACCCAATAGAAGTAAATGGGACTCTAATTATGGTGCTGTAAAATGGTGGTAAAATGGTCGCAGGAAGTGCCAGGGTGCTTTAAAAGGAAGCAAAAAGGGAACAATTGCCCTGAAAACATGTGGAAAGGCATGGGACTTCCCAGGCTGATAATACCAGCCCCCAGCTGTTTGCTTTAATTTGGCTGGTTGTCAGAAATAGGGGAACCCCACATTGTTTTTTTAAATTATTTAAATAAATCATTTAAAAAAAAATCCTCTAGATTCCCTGTATGTTTTATAACCAGTGAAGGTAAAGCAGACAGCTGAGAGTTTTAGCCTGGAGGTGTCTGTTTTATCTGTGCTAGTTAGTATAAATAGGCAGGAGGCCACATAATTTTTATCTCTTTATTTATTTATTTATGTTTATTGTTCACAGCAGTGTAGTCATCTTCTACATGCAATAAAGCTTGTTGATTGGCTGCGGTGCAGCCTTTTAACAAACTTTATTAGCATAGGAACAGTACCTAAACTCCGAATTTTTAAAAGTCTGTGCTTGAGTTGAAGTCCTATACACCAGGTGTCCGGTATGAACCCCAAACTTAACAGTTCAGGTCTGCTCTTCCCTACTCGTTAATAATAGAGATGAGCAAACACAAACAGTTATTTTGGTGTTCATACTGAACACAGACTTTACAAAGAAAAAATCAGTGTTCTAGTTCTGAGTCCAAGTGATTTATGTATGCAAACCATTGTGTTTGAGAACGCTCAGTGCTCAGCCCAGTGCGAGCCCCTTGTTTGAATGGCTCTCACTGGGGGGTACAAACAGGATTATCAGATGTAGTGTGCACAAAACAAAACAGGAAAAAAAAAACACCCTCCCCTCAAAGTGCTCTGCTTATGCCTGGCTTTATGTGGGCAGAGAGCAGGAACTGCCCAATCAATGAGTTCCAATGACGTTCAGGTCAATTCTGGGTCTAATACAGAACTGTAAGTCCGATTGAACCTGCCGAACCCGAATTTCAACAGGTCCGCTCATCTATACTTAACAATTGTGTCATGAATGGTTGTGGTGTCACCTTGCATTTGCTAAAAAAAGGCCCCATGCAACTCTACTGGTGGCTGTCCTTAAGGTCAACCCTGGACATGTTCTCAAGTTAAGCTGTCAAATATTCTTTTTGTCTTTAATACAGTATTAACTAACTAGTTTTAGTATTAATCTAATATATAAAGTGGAAATTTTGCACAGACGCCCTATGTGACATAGGGAACATTATAGACAATGTTTTGAAAATTTAACCCCGCACTTTACAGTTACTCTCCAAAAAACCTGCCTCCATTAAAGTGAATGGAGCTCTGACCTAAAGGTCATTAATAGCAGCAGTGATTGGTTGCTATAGGAACAAAGGACATTCATAGTATAAGAAGCTTATGTGTGAGGTAATAAGATGTCGGTGGGAAGACGGATAGAGAGTGACAGAAAGAGGCAGACAGACATAGGCACAGACAGAATAAGAGGCAGACAGGGAAAGTGACAGACAGAGAAAGAGACAGACAGTGGCAGACAGACAGACAGGCATAGACAGAGAAAGAGACAGACAGAGACAGACAGGCACAGACAGGGAAAGAGACAGACAGAGACAGACAGGGAAAGAGACAGAAAGTAAAAGAGACAGAGGCAGACAGACACATACAGAGAAAGAGACAGGCACAGGCAGACAGAGAAAGAGACAGACAGAGAAAGAGACAGACAGACAGGGAAAGAGACAGAAAAAGGGAAAGAGACAGAGAAAGGGAAAGAGACAGAGAAAGGGAAAGAGACAGAGACAGGGAAAAAGACAGAGACAGGGAAAAAGACAGAGACAGGGAAAAGACAGAGACAGGGAAAGAGACAGACAGGGAAAGAGACAGACAGGGAAAGAGACAGAAAGGGAAAGAGACAGGGAAAGAGACAGACAGAAAGGGAAAGAGAAAGATACAGAGACATGGAGAAGGAGACAAACAAAGAAAGAGACAGACAGGGAAAGAGACATACCTGGAACAAGACAGATCTGGAAAGAGATATACAGGGAAAGAGACAAATGGGGAAAGAGACAGACAGGGAAAGAGACAGATGGGGAAAGAGACAGATGGGGAAAGAGACAGATGGGGAAACAGATTGACAGACACAGAGATAGAGAGAGAGAGACAGACACAGACAGACACAGAGATAGAGAGACAGATAAACAAACACAGAGATAGAGAGAGACAGACAGACACAGAGATAGAGAAAGAGACAGACACAGACAGGCACATAGATAGAGAAAGACAGAAAAACAGAAAGACAGACACAGATACAGAGAAAGACAGAGAGACTGAGACAGAGACAGAGACAGACAGAGATAGACACAGAGAGACAGACACAGACAGACATGGATAGAGACAGACACACAGACAGACAGTGAAAGAGACAGGCACAGGCAGACAGAGAAAGAGACAGACAGAGAAAGAGACAGACAGACAGGGAAAGAGACAGAAAAAGGGAAAGAGACAGAAAAAGGGAAAGAGAGAGAAAGGGAAAGAGACAGAGACAGGGAAAAAGACAGAGACAGGGAAAGAGACAGACAGGGAAAGAGACAGACAGGGAAAGAGACAGAAAGGGAAAGAGACAGGGAAAGAGACAAACAGAAAGGGAACGAAAAAGATACAGAGACATATGGGGAAGGAGACAAACAAAGAAAGAGACAGACGGGGAAAGAGACATACCTGGAACAAGACAGATCTGGAAAGAGACATACAGGGAAAGAGACAAATGGGGAAAGAGACAGACAGGGAAAGAGACAGACGGGGAAAGAGACAGATGGGGAAAGTGACAGATGGGGAAACAGATTGACAGACACAGAGATAGAGAGAGAGACAGACACAGACAGACACAGAGATAGAGAGACAGAGAAACAAACACAGAGATAGAGAGAGACACAGACAGACACAGAGATAGAGACAGAAAGACAGACACAGAGACAGAGAAAGACAGAGAGACTGATACAGAGACAGAGACAGACAGAGATAGAAACAGAGAGACAGACACAGACAAACATGGATAGAGACAGACACACAGACAGACAGTGAAAGAGACAGACAGAGAGACAGACACACAGAGACAGACAGACACACAGACACACAGAGACAGACACACAGAGACAGGAACACAGAGACAGACAGAAAGAGATAGACAGACCGAAAGAGACAGACAGAGACAGACAGAAAGAGACAGACAGAAAGAGACATAAACAGACAGACACAGACAGATACAGACTGGGAGAGACTAGGAGAGAGAAAGAGAGACAGTTACTATCCCGGACAATGCCCGGGTACTACAGCTAGTAATTTATATAAAATGTATCTTGAAATTTATTTTTTTTGTCTATTTTTTTAAAGCTATTTCATCTGTTTAGGAGTAGAGTTGAGCGCGGTTCGCAGTTCGCGGTTCTCCAGTTCTAGGCTCGAGTGATTTTGGGGGCTGTTCGAGATCGAACTAGAACTCGAGCTTTTTGCAAAAGCTCGATAGTTCTAGATACGTTCGAGAACGGTTCTAGCAGCAAAAAGCAGGGCTTTTTACAGCTACAGTGTGCAGGAGCCATCGCTGGCAGCCTGCCAGAAGCTGGTAACCAAGATAAACATCGGGTATCCAAGCAAAGCGCTTTGGTTAGTAACCCGATGTTTATCCTAGTTACGTACAGGAAGCCCACACTTCCCCGCTCAGCTCGCTCCGCCCCCTCCTGCCCGCGGCATGTACACATACATACACACACACACACACTGCACTCTGCACATATAGTCCCGCTCGGCTTACCTGCGGTGATGAAGTCCCGCCATCCCGACCTCAGCGCTGTCACTTTCCTCCATGGCCGCCGCTTGTCACATCACCTCTCGCTTCCGACCCAAGACTGACTAGCGGTGACGTCACGGGCCTCTCGCGATACTTGGTGTGAAGGCACCGGTCATTGAACTCAGTGACAGGGGCTGTCAGTGTGCTGGAGATCAGCGCAGGTAATGTACCTCGCTGACAGCAGCACTTGACACCCTGCAGTGACCTGGGCTGACCCATTGATGTTAGCTCAGGTCACTGCACTGCTCTCCCAGCCAATGGGGAACATCCTGCTCTTCATTGACTGGGACAGTGTGGATCGTCATGGCAACCCCTTGGATTACACCAGACCTGGATTTGTTTTTCTTTCTAATAAATTGGTTAAAGAGGGAATGTTTTGGGGAGTGTTTTTTCAAATAAAAATGTGTTTGTCGTCTATTTTTTTTTTATTACTGACTGGGTTGGTGATGTCGGGTATCTGATAGAAGCCTGACCTCACCAACCCCAGGGCTTGATGCCAGGTGACATTACATATCTGGTATTAACCCCATATATTACCCCGTTTGCCACCGCACCAGGGCGCGGGATGAGCTGGGGCGAAGCACCAGGATTGCCGCATCTAATGGATGCGCCACTTCTGGGGCGGCTGCGGCCTGCTATTTTTAGGCTGGGGAGAGTCCAATAACCATGGACCTCCTTAGTCTGAGAATATCAGACCCCAGCTGTCTGCTTTACCTTGGCTGGTGATCCAATTTTGGGGGACCCCTACGTGTTTTTTTTTTAATTATTTATTTAATTTAAAATAACAGCGTGGGGTGCCCTCAGTTTTGGATTACCAGCCAAGGTGAGGTTGCCAGCTGTGGTCTGCAGGCTGCAGCCGTCTGTTTTACCCTAGCTGGCTACAAGAATAGGGGGAACCCTACGTCATTTTTTTTCTTTCATTTTTTTGGCTAAATACAAAGCTAAGCACCCCTTAGTGCCACATGAAAGGCACCAAAGGATGCTCCATTTTTTCTCCACTTTTTCTCCATTTTTTCTCCACTTTTTCTACATTTTTTATCCACTTTTTCTCCACTTTTTCTCCATTTTTTTCTCCATTTTTTTTCCACTTTTTCTCCACTTTTTCTCCACTTTTTCGCCACTTTTTATCCACTTTTTCTCCACTTTTTCTCCATTTTTTCTCCACTTTTTCTCCACTTTTTTCTCCACTTTTTCTCCACTTTTTCTCCACTTTTTCTCCACTTTTTCTCCATTTTTCTCCACTTTTTCTCCACTTTTTCTCCATTTTTTTCTCCATTTTTTCTCCACTTTTTCTCCATTTTTTTCTCCATTTTTCTCCACTTTTTCTCCACTTTTTCTCCATTTTTTTCTCCATTTTGTCTCCACTTTTTCTCCACTTTTTCTCCATTTTTTTCTCCATTTTTTCTCCATTTTTCTCCACTTTTTCTCCACTTTTTCTCCACCTTTTCTCCACTTTTTATCCATTTTTTCTCCACTTTTTCTACATTTTTTCTCCACTTTTTCTCCACTTTTTCTCTACTTTTTCTCCACTTTTTATCCATTTTTTCTCCACTTTTTATCCACTTTTTATCCATTTTTTCTCCACTTTTTCTCCACTTTTTCTCCACTTTTTCCTCCACTTTTTCTCCACTTTTTCTCCACTTTTTCTCCACTTCTTCTCCACTTCTTCTCTATTTCTTCTCCACTTTTTCTCCACCTTTTCTCCACCTTTTCTCCACTTTTCTACACTTTTTCTCCACTTTTTCCTCCACTTTTTCTCCACTTTTTCTCCACTTTTTCTCCACTTCTTCTCCACTTCTTCTCTATTTCTTCTCCACTTTTTCTCCACCTTTTCTCCACCTTTTCTCCACGTTTTCTCCATTTTTTTCTCCACTTCTTCTCCACTTCTTCTCCACTTCTTCTCCACTTCTCCACTTTTTCTCCACCTTTTCTCCACTTTTTCTCCATTTTTTCTCCACTTTTTCTACATTTTTTCTCCTCTTCTTCTCCACTTTTTCTCCACTTTTTCTCCACTTTTTCTCCACTTTTTCTCCACTTTTTCTCCATTTTTCTCCACTTTTTCTCCATTTTTTTCTCCATTTTTCTCCACCTTTTCTCCACTTTTTCTCCATTTTTTTCTCCATTTTTCTCCACTTTTTCTCCACTTTTTCTCCATTTTTTTCTCCATTTTTTCTCCACTTTTTCTCCATTTTTTTCTCCATTTTTTCTCCACTTTTTCTCCACTTTTTCTCCATTTTTTTCTCCATTTTTTCTCCACTTTTTCTCCACTTTTTATCCACTTTTTATTCACTTCTTCTCCACTTCTTCTCCACCTTTTCTCCACGTTTTCTCCACTTTTTCTCCACTTTTCTACATTTTTTCTCCACTTTTTCTCATTTTTCTCCACTTTTTCTCCACTTATTCTCCACTTCTTCTCCACTTCTTCTCCACTTTTTCTCCACTTTTTCTACATTTTTCCTCCACTTTTTCTCCACTTTTTCTCCATTTTTCTCCACTTTTTCTCCATTTTTTTCTCCATTTTTCTCCACTTTTTCTCCATTTTTTTCTCCATTTTTCTCCACTTTTTCTCCACTTTTTCTCCATTTTTTTCTCCATTTTTTCTCAACTTTTTCTCCATTTTTTTCTCCATTTTTTCTTTACTTTTTCTCCACTTTTTCTCCATTTTTTTCTCCATGTTTTCTCCACTTTTTTCTCCACTTTTTCTCCATTTTTTTCCTCCATTTTTTCTCCACTTTTTCTCCACTTTTTATCCACTTTTTATCCACTTCTTCTCCACTTCTTCTCCACCTTTTCTCCACGTTTTCTCCACTTTTTCTCCACTTTTTCTCCATTTTTCTCCACTTTTTCTCCATTTTTTCTCCATTTTTCTCCACTTTTTCTCCACTTTTTCTCCATTTTTTTCTCCATTTTTTCTCCACTTTTTCTCCATTTTTTTCTCCATTTTTTCTCCACTTTTTCTCCACTTTTTCTCCATTTTTTTCTCTATTTTTTCTCCACTTTTTCTCCACTTTTTCTCCACTTTTTTCTCCATTTTTTCTCCACTTTTTCTCCATTTTTTTCTCCATTTTTTCTCCACTTTTTCTCCACTTTTTCTCCATTTTTTTCTCCATTTTTCTCCACTTTTTCTCCACTTTTTCTACATTTTTAATCTACTTTTTCTCCACTTTTTCTCCACTTTTTCTCCATTTTTCTCCACTTTTTCTCCATTTTTTTCTCCATTTTTCTCCATGTTTTCTCCATTTTTTTCTCCATTTTTCTCCACTTTTTCTCCACTTTTTCTCCATTTTTTTCTCCATTTTTCTCCACTTTTTCTCCACTTTTTCTCCATTTTTTTCTCCATTTTGTCTCCACTTTTTCTCCATTTTTTTCTCCATTTTTTCTCCACTTTTTCTCCACTTTTTCTCCATTTTTTTCTCCATTTTTTCTCCACTTTTTTCTCCATTTTTTCTCCACTTTTTCTCCATTTTTTTCTCCATTTTTTCTCCACTTTTCTCCACTTTTTATCCACTTTTTATCCACTTCTTCTCCACTTCTTCTCCACCTTTTCTACACTTTTTCTCCACTTTTTCTCCACTTTTCTACATTTTTTCTCCACTTTTTCTCCCTTTTCTCCACTTTTTCTCCATTTTTTTCTCCACTTTTTCTACACTTTTTCTCCACTTTTTCTCCACTTCTTCTCCACTTCTTCTCCACTTTTTCTCCACTTTTTCTCCACTTTTTCTCCATTTTTTTCTCCATTTTTCTCCACTTTTTCTCCACTTTTTCTCCATTTTTTTCTCCATTTTTTCTCCACTTTTTCTCCATTTTTTTCTCCATTTTTTCTCCACTTTTTCTCCACTTTTTCTCCATTTTTTTCTCCATTTTTTCTCCACTTTTTCTCCACTTTTTCTCCACTTTTTTCTCCATTTTTTCTCCACTTTTTCTCCACTTTTTCTCCACTTCTTCTCCACTTCTTCTCCACTTTTTCTCCACTTTTTCTCCACCTTTTCTCCACTTCTTCTCCACTTCTCCACTTTTTCTCCACTTTTTCTCCATTTTTTCTCCACTTTTTCTACATTTTTTCTCCACTTTTTCTCCACTTTTTCTCCACTTTTTCTCCGTTCTTTTTCTATGGTCGGTCTACCCATTAGCTCTGCCATGCATAGTGTAGCTCTACACCTACTGCACATGTTACTTTATGACTGACATCTCTTTCATACCAGAGCTGTGTAAGCCTACTCTGACCCCATATTTGTCATTACTATATTGTCCTTGTACTGTATTATGACATTTGTATCATGTGTTTCATTTCTTGCTGTGTTGCAATTTTTTTGCTGCATCCCAATTGTACCTCTACATTGTTCGAGTTTATGTTATTGTTCTCTCACTCTTATGTGATACTGATTATTGTCCTTTTTCATGATTACATGCAGATAAGTCCAATCTGACGAAGGCTCAGGCCGAAACGTCATTTGTAACTTGTTTTGGACAAAAACATATATGCTTATGACAAATTTTTTTCTTAATACGGACCAATAAAGAGTGATTTTGCATTACTATCCGTTGTGACTTACTGACTTAGTCTGGGAGATTTAGAGTGCCGAGGTTACTCACTAATTTTATCTATTATTACCTCTGAGCACCTATATACCAGTGAGCAGAGCTTCCTCTACAGTAGTTCTCCTGATTAGGCATGCCCTTACCTCATGAGCAGGGCATTGCAGCTTTGGTAGCAACCATTACGACATGGACTCTGCTGCTGTGGACCCGAGAAGAGTGAGTGCAGATTCATTGCACCCACACTCCTCACATGAAGGATCCGCACTCCTAGAAAATGGGGGATACGTTCCCTGAGTGTCTCCCCCCCATATTCTAGACGGTCCAGAGTCGTCGTGGGACCCCTTTATTTTTTTTCTTACAATAAATTGGTGAAAGAGGAAATGTTTTGGGGTCTGTTTTTTCAAATAAATTTCTTTTGTCGATTTTTTTTTTTTGTTAGTACTGACAGTTTATGATGTTGGGTATCTAATAGACGCCATGACATCACAAACTGCTGGGCTTGATCTCAGGTGACTTTACAGCTATTATCAACCCGATTTATTACCCCGTTTGCCACTGCACCAGGGCACGGGATGAGCTGGGGTGAAGCGCCAGGATTGGCGCATCTAGTGGATGCGCCACGTCTGGGGTGCCTGCGGCCTGCTATTTTTGGCTGTGAAGGCCCAATAACTATGGACCTTCCCACCCTGAGAATACCAGACCACAGCTGTCCGCTTTACCTTGGCTGGTGATCCAATTTGGGGGGGACCCTACTTTTATTGTGTAATTATTAATATTTATAAAATAATTATAAAAAAGAGCCTGAGGGGACCTCCACATTGGATCCCCAACCACGGTAAAGCTGCCAGCTGTGGTTTTCAGGCTACAGCCGTGTGCTTTACCCTAGCTGGCTATCAAAAATGGGGGGACCCAACGTCATTTTTTTTTTAACTATTTTTTAAATAGAAAAAATTAATGGGCTTCCCTGTATTTTGATTGCCAACCAAGATAACAGCAGACAGATGGGGGTAGCAACCCATAGCTGTCTGCTTTATCTGCGCTGAGAATCAAAAATACCGCGGAGCGCTACGTCATTTTTTTAAAGATTTATTTTTACAGCACTGTGATGTCCAGCAATTAAAATACAGGGAAGCCCATTTTATTTTTAGTTATTTAAATAAATAATTAAAAAAAATATATATGGGCTCCCGCTGCATTTTTTGTATTGCTAGCTAAGGGTAATCCAAGCAGCTACTGGCTGCTAACCCCCACTGCTTGGTGTTACCTTCACTGGCAATGGAAAATCCAGGGAAGCATTTTTTATTTTTTTTGCCAAAAAACTACAAAAATGGACGTGAGCTTCGCCATATTTTTGTATGCTAGCCAGGTATAGCAGGCAGGTGCTGGAAGAGTTGGATAGAGCGCCAGAAGATGGCGCTTCTATGAAAATGCCATTTTCTGAGGCGGCTGCAGACTGCAATTCTCAGCAGTGGGGCCCAGAAAGCTCAGGCCAACCTGTGCTGCGGATTCCAATCCCCAGCTGCCTAGTTGTACCTGGCTGGACACAAAAATGGGACGAAGCCTACGTCATTTGTTTTCTAATTATTTCATGAAATTCATGGAATAATAAAAAAAGGGCTTCCCTTTATTTTTGGTTCCCAGCCGGGTACAAATAGGCAACTGGGGGTTGGGGGCAGCCGTACCTGCCTGCTGTACCCGGCTAGCATACAAAAATATGGCGAAGCCCACATAATCTTTTCAGGGGGCAAAAAACTTCTGCATACATTCCTGGATGGAGTATGCTGAGCCTTGTAGTTCTGCAGCTGCTGTCTGTCTGTATGGAGAAGAGCAGACAGCAGCTGCAGAACTACAAGGCTCAGCATACTCCATCCAGGACTATGCAGAAGTTTTTTGCCCACCAAAAAAAATGACGTGGGCTTCGCCATATTTTTGTATGCTAGCCAGGTACAGCAGGCAGCCACGGGCTACCTCCAACCCCCAGTTGCCTATTTGTACCCGGCTGGGAACCAAAAATATAGGGAAGCCCATTTTTTTTAATTATTTCACTTATTTCATGAAATAATTAAAAAAAAAATGACGTAAGCTTTGCCCCATTTTTGTGTCCAGCCGGGTACAACTAGGCAGCTGGGGATTGGAATCCGCAGCACAGGTTAGCCCGAGGTTTCTGGGCGCCTCTGCTGCGAATTGCAGTCCGCAGCCGTCCCAGAAAATGGCGCTTTCATAGAAGCGCCATCATCTGGCGCTGTATCCAACTCTTCCAACAGCCCTGGAGCCAGGTGGCTTGTTGGGTAATCATGAGTTAATACTGGCTTTGTTTTACTAGCCAGTATTAAGCCAGAGATTCTTAATGTCAGGCACGTTTGACCCGGCCATTAAGAATCTCCAATAAAGGGTTAAAAAAAACACCACACAGAGAAAAAATACTTTAATAGAAATAAATACACAGACACATTAGAGACTCCATCTTTATTACCCCCTGTCAGCCCTCCACGATCCTGCTCTTCTGTCTTCTTTCTTTCTAGTGTAGTAGTAGTGACGATTGTAGTGAGGATGAGGTTCACCAGCTCATCACTTGGGGCTGGGGAACCTCATCCTCAGTACAATCCTCACTACAATCGGGAAGCAGCGTGCAGCCTTCACTCCGTGAGTGATCAGTGCTGGCTGTCAGTGGTAACAGCGGTAACGCTGACAGACGCGTTACCATAGCAACGGTGCTCTCGGAGATTCTTAATGTCAGGCACGTTTGACCCAGCCATTAAGAATCTCCAATAAAGGGTTAAAAAAAAGACACCACACAGAGAAAAAATACTTTAATAGAAATAAATACACAGACACATTAGAGACTCCATCTTTATTACCCCCTGTCAGCCCAATAAATCCCCAATAAACCAGCGCTGATAAGAGGTTTTTAATAGAGGCTTAAATTATAAGCAGCAATTTCAGCGTTCCAAGTGCCTTTAAATGAATTTGAAGAAACTGCACTTCAGGATTGTAGTGAGGATTGTAGTGAGGATGAGGTGCCCCCAGCCCATTACTTGATGGGCTGGGGCATCTCATCCTCACTATAATCCTCACTAGTGTAGTAGTAGTGACGATTGTAGTGAGGATGAGGTGCACCAGCCCATCATGGGCTGGGGCACCTCATCCTCACTACAATCCTCACTACAATCGGGAAGCAGCGTGCAGCCTTCACTCCGTGAGTGATCAGTGCTGCTAGCGGTAACAGAGGTAACGCTGACAGACGCGTTACCATAGCAACGGTGCTCCCGGAGCCGCGGTTAGCGGTGGCGTCACCGCTAACTGCGTTGCTATGGCAACGGTGATCTCCGTTAATGACTGGCTGTGTCAGCCGGTCCCTAACGGAACGGGGAGTTGACCGTGTGCTAGAGCATATCGCCGGTACACGGCGATACACAAATGTGCACCGTGTACCGGAGAGATGCACTCGCAGGTCTTACATGACGTGTCATAGTCATGTGACCAGTCTGTAGCCAATGAGATAATAGCCACGTGACTGGTCACATGGCTATTTTGACGTCACGATAGGTCCTGCTTCTCTGCTGGCAGTGCCGGTCACTGGGAGGATTCAGCGATCATCGGATGGAATAGCGGCAGGAGACAGAGTGCAGGAGGGATCGCGGGGACCGGTAAGTGTTATGGCAATGTTTATTAACTGTTTGTGTACATTTATCATGCATTTTTATGTGTTTGTGATTGCCTCCCATTATAGCCTATTGGTTCTAGTTCGGTTCGTCGAACGTTCGACGAACCGAACTCGAACGGGACCCCCGTTCGGCGAACCGACCTCGAGCCAAACCGCGACCGGTTCGCTCATCTCTATTTAGGAGTAAAATAACAAAATAAAGGCTTTATATGTCCAAATTTAGTAACAAGATTGGTATATAAAAATGTGAGCAATCATATTCCTGCTTTTCAAAATTGTAATTAGTAGAGCAGCCAAAACCTCCTTTGGGAAAGTGTCTTGGGAAGCAGCCTTATTAAAAAGGGAGCAAAGGTGCTTGTGGATTGTTTTAAATATATATTTTTTATAATATTCTTTTCAAAAGTCATCTTGAATTTCATTTATAATGCGCTGAGAGATATCTCAGATACCACTCAGCTTGGTTAGCATAATATTTTCTCAATACGTTTGCAATTTCTTTCAAGTTGTTTAGTTTCTTTCTGCTTATATGATCCCATAGGCATTGTAGTTTTAAGTAGTAGAACTTTAAATCTATAGTTTCTGTTGTACAATATTCAAATTGTCTCTCCAGTAAAGGAGACAAACTCTAGCACAGCGCCACCTATTGGAAGTAGCGATCCTAAAAGTCACAAGTGGATTTTCGACAATCCTTTGCAATATGACTCAGGATATATAAGCCAGATCAGAATCCCAATTTGCAGACACGGTGTTTCGGGGTGCTTGCCCCTCGTCAGTGCAAAGTATGGGGGTGTCTGATCTGGCTCATGAGAAAGCTATGTGGGGACCACGGGGGAACACTATTCTCCTTAAGGAGACTTTGCAAGCCAGTCTGGCTGCCAGGTAAGGGGACTTATAGCTGCAATGCCCCTCTGGGAAATATTCAAATTGTCTCTCCAGTAAAGGAGACAAACTCTAGCACAGCGCCACCTATTGGAAGTAGCGATCCTAAAAGTCACAAGTGGATTTTCGACAATCCTTTGCAATATGACTCAGGATATATAAGCCAGATCAGAATCCCAATTTGCAGACACGGTGTTTCGGGGTGCTTGCCCCTCGTCAGTGCAAAGTATGGGGGTGTCTGATCTGGCTCATGAGAAAGCTATGTGGGGACCACGGGGGAACACTATTCTCCTTAAGGAGACTTTGCAAGCCAGTCTGGCTGCCAGGTAAGGGGACTTATAGCTGCAATGCCCCTCTGGGAAATATTCAAATTGTCTCTCCAGTAAAGGAGACAAACTCTAGCACAGCGCCACCTATTGGAAGTAGCGATCCTAAAAGTCACAAGTGGATTTTCGACAATCCTTTGCAATATGACTCAGGATATATAAGCCAGATCAGAATCCCAATTTGCAGACACGGTGTTTCGGGGTGCTTGCCCCTCGTCAGTGCAAAGTATGGGGGTGTCTGATCTGGCTCATGAGAAAGCTATGTGGGGACCACGGGGGAACACTATTCTCCTTAAGGAGACTTTGCAAGCCAGTCTGGCTGCCAGGTAAGGGGACTTATAGCTGCAATGCCCCTCTGGGAAATATTCAAATTGTCTCTCCAGTAAAGGAGACAAACTCTAGCACAGCGCCACCTATTGGAAGTAGCGATCCTAAAAGTCACAAGTGGATTTTCGACAATCCTTTGCAATATGACTCAGGATATATAAGCCAGATCAGAATCCCAATTTGCAGACACGGTGTTTCGGGGTGCTTGCCCCTCGTCAGTGCAAAGTATGGGGGTGTCTGATCTGGCTCATGAGAAAGCTATGTGGGGACCACGGGGGAACACTGTTGTACAATAATCTTTTATCCACTACATTTTAAACATTCTCAATTGTAAATTGAAATAATCCTTAAAGAATCATTATTTTAATTTAAATGCTCATATTTTAACCTTTAACCGACATCTACCATGCATGTATGACGCAAGGGTCTTTCAGCAGGACAATAAAAAAACATACATCAAGAAGCACCCAGAAATAGATTGAATAAAAGCTCTGGAGAGTTCTGAAGTATAGAGAGATTTTAAAATTGCTGTTGGGAGAAGGCACCATTCAAATATGAGAGACCAGGAGCAGTTTGCAAAAGAAGAATGGTCCAAAATTCCAGATGAGAGAAGCTTGTTGAAGGGTATAGGAAGGGATTTATTGTAATTATTTATTGCAAAGCGTGTTCAACAAAATAGTAAGTATAGGGTTCCAACAGTTTTGTCCAGCCAAATTTTGGAGTTCTGTGTGAAATTATGTCAAATTTTCCTTTTTTCTCTGTCTTTTTGTGCTGTTCCAATACACACTAATTAATTCAACATGTGCTTAACAAAACCGTTTTAATTGAAATAATTTTCTAGGAGAAATACTTAATTTTTTGAAAAATTTAAAGGGTACCAACACTGTCAGACATGGCTATATGTGTTATCACCGGGTTCAGAAAAGTCCAATCTATCATAATATAAAAATAATTCAACCATTTCTTAAAGGGAAGTTGACAGCAGCTTTTGGTATGTAATCTGAAGATAGCATGGGTTACACAACAGATTTCAGCAAGTTGTCCATTATCAGGTGTGCTGTTGTTTACTTGCAACTATTGTTTCAGCATCAGGAGCTTACTATTGATTGGACTACATCAGCTACAACAGCGTATGAGACCTAGTTCAACCATACCCCTTCCAGTTAAAAGCAGTTAACTATCCATAGACTAAGTACATAGAGAACCTGGTGTGGGGAGGGTCAGCTTTCTCATATGTATTTCATACTACATCTAAGAATTCTGATTGTGTCTTAACTACTTCCCTCAGTAAACTAAGTAATACATTATTGGATTCAGGGTCTATTTTCCTATAATTCTGCTCTCAGATGAGGTAAGTAAAAACCTGCTGACATATTCCCTTTAATAGAGTAAATGAAAAAAATTAAAAAATGCCAATATATCGTTTCATATTTCACAACCATACCACTAAACATTATGTAGCAAGCCAATAAAATGTCATATCTATTAGTGATGAGTAGAGCTGAGCGAACCAGTCCCGGTTCGGCTCGAGGTCGGTTCGCCGAACGGGGGTCCCGTTCGAGTTCGGTTCGTCGAACGTTCGACGAACCGAACTCGAACGTATAGGCTATAATGGGAGGCAATCACAAACACATAAAAATGCATTTTAAATGTACACAAACAGTTAATAAACATTGCCATAACACTTACCGGTCCCCGCGATCCCTTCTGCACTCTGTCTCCTGCCGCTATTCCATCCGATGATCGCTTAATCCTCCCGGTGACCTGCACTGCCAGCAGAGATGCAGGACCTATTGTGACGTCAAAATAGCCATGTGACCAGTCACATGGCTATTATCTCATTGGCTACAGACTGGTCACATGACTATGACACGTCATGTAGGACCTGCGAGTGCATCTCTCCGGTACACGGTGCACATATGTGTATCGCCGTGTACCGGCGACATGCTCTAGCACACGGTCGACTCCCCGTTCCGTTAGGGACCGGCTGACACAGCCGGTCATTAACGGAGATCACCGTTGCCATAGCAACGCAGTTAGCGGTGACGTCACCGCTAACCGCGGCTCCGAGAGCACCGTTGCTATGGTAACGCGTCTGTCAGCGTTACCGCTGTTACCGCTGACAGCCAGCACTGATCACTCACGGAGTGAAGGCTGCACGCTGCTTCCCGATTGTAGTGAGGATTGTACTGAGGATGAGGTTCCCCAGCCCAAAGTGATGAGCTGGTGAACCTCATCCTCACTACAATCGTCACTACTACTACACTAGAAAGAAAGAAGACAGAAGAGCAGGATCGTGGAGGGCTGACAGGGGGTAATAAAGATGGAGTCTCTAATGTGTCTGTGTATTTATTTCTATTAAAGTATTTTTTCTCTGTGTGGTGTTTTTTTTAACCCTTTATTGGAGATTCTTAATGGCCGGGTCAAACGTGCCTGACATTAAGAATCTCTGGCTTAATACTGGCTAGTAAAACAAAGCCAGTATTAACTCATGATTACCCAACAAGCCACCCGGTTCCAGGGCTGTTGGAAGAGTTGGATACAGCGCCAGATGATGGCGCTTCTATGAGAGCGCCATTTTCTGGGACGGCTGCGGACTGAAATCTGAATTTTTTTTTTTTTGTTTGTACAGGATACAGCCAGGCCCCTTTCTGTTGGGCCTTGCATTGTAGAGTGTCTGTCCGTGCATGATACACAGTGGGGTACGGCTTGGCAGCCCGCCTGATCTAATAGAAGGGCATCACCTAATAGGCTGCGGGTTTGTGACTGTGCCATCTGCATGTGAACAGCGCTCTATGCAAGCCACTTGTGTGCAGTTTTATCATCTAGCATTCGCCTCCCCTCCATTCCATGGAGGTGTGTGTGTGATCTGCCTCTCCTGCACCTGTGACGCTTCCACATTAGTGGGGGTTTAGCGGTATCCTGGTAGAGCATTAGCTTTTGGCCTGGGCGATGTACACACTACAGCCCAACTTGCTGTGAGTAATACTTAATTTTTGGAGGACATTGTCCTCTTTTTGTTGCTATTTTTATATTTAGTGTAGGGACCTACAGACATGAGGTCCCGTGACGAGGGTGTAGGCTTACGTTTTATGGCCATAAATACCAACAAAAACCTCATATTTTTTTGTTTGTACAGGATACAGCCAGGCCCCTTTCTGTTGGGCCTTGCATTGTAGAGTGTCTGTCCGTGCATGATACACAGTGGGGTACGGCTTGGCAGCCCGCCTGATCTAATAGAAGGGCGTCACCTAATAGGCTGCGGGTTTGTGACTGTGCCATCTGCATGTGAACAGCGCTCTATGCAAGCCACTTGTGTGCAGTTTTATCATCTAGCATTCGCCTCCCCTCCATTCCATGGAGGTGTGTGTGTGATCTGCTTCTCCTGCACCTGTGACGCTTCCACATTAGTGGGGGTTTAGCTGTATCCTGGTAGAGCATTAGCTTTTGGCCTGGGCGATGTACACACTACAGCCCAACTTGCTGTGAGTAATACTTAATTTTTGGAGGACATTGTCCTCTTTTTGTTGCTATTTTTATATTTAGTGTAGGGACCTACAGACATGAGGTCCCGTGACGAGGGTGTAGGCTTACGTTTTATGGCCATAAATACCAACAAAAACCTCATATTTTTTTGTTTGTACAGGATACAGCCAGGCCCCTTTCTGTTGGGCCTTGCATTGTAGAGTGTCTGTCCGTGCATGATACACAGTGGGGTACGGCTTGGCAGCCCGCCTGATCTAATAGAAGGGCGTCACCTAATAGGCTGCGGGTTTGTGACTGTGCCATCTGCATGTGAACAGCGCTCTATGCAAGCCACTTGTGTGCAGTTTTATCATCTAGCATTCGCCTCCCCTCCATTCCATGGAGGTGTGTGTGTGATCTGCTTCTCCTGCACCTGTGACGCTTCCACATTAGTGGGGGTTTAGCTGTATCCTGGTAGAGCATTAGCTTTTGGCCTGGGCGATGTACACACTACAGCCCAACTTGCTGTGAGTAATACTTAATTTTTGGAGGACATTGTCCTCTTTTTGTTGCTATTTTTATATTTAGTGTAGGGACCTACAGACATGAGGTCCCGTGACGAGGGTGTAGGCTTACGTTTTATGGCCATAAATACCAACAAAAACCTCATATTTTTTTGTTTGTACAGGATACAGCCAGGCCCCTTTCTGTTGGGCCTTGCATTGTAGAGTGTCTGTCCGTGCATGATACACAGTGGGGTACGGCTTGGCAGCCCGCCTGATCTAATAGAAGGGCGTCACCTAATAGGCTGCGGGTTTGTGACTGTGCCATCTGCATGTGAACAGCGCTCTATGCAAGCCACTTGTGTGCAGTTTTATCATCTAGCATTCGCCTCCCCTCCATTCCATGGAGGTGTGTGTGTGATCTGCTTCTCCTGCACCTGTGACGCTTCCACATTAGTAGGGGTTTAGCTGTATCCTGGTAGAGCATTAGCTTTTGGCCTGGGCGATGTACACACTACAGCCCAACTTGCTGTGAGTAACACGTCATGTAGGACCTGCGAGTGCATCTCTCCGGTACACGGTGCACATATGTGTATCGCCGTGTACCGGCGACATGCTCTAGCACACGGTCGACTCCCCGTTCCGTTAGGGACCGGCTGACACAGCCGGTCATTAACGGAGATCACCGTTGCCATAGCAACGCAGTTAGCGGTGACGTCACCGCTAACCGCGGCTCCGAGAGCA
Organism: Anomaloglossus baeobatrachus; assembly: GCF_048569485.1. Taxonomy (NCBI): domain Eukaryota; kingdom Metazoa; phylum Chordata; class Amphibia; order Anura; family Aromobatidae; genus Anomaloglossus; species Anomaloglossus baeobatrachus. The sequence continues at coordinate 190,638,978 of NC_134353.1, forward strand.
CCGTTGCTATGGTAACGCGTCTGTCAGCGTTACCGCTGTTACCGCTGACAGCCAGCACTGATCACTCACGGAGTGAAGGCTGCACGCTGCTTCCCGATTGTAGTGAGGATTGTACTGAGGATGAGGTTCCCCAGCCCCAAGTGATGAGCTGGTGAACCTCATCCTCACTACAATCGTCACTACTACTACACTAGAAAGAAAGAAGACAGAAGAGCAGGATCGTGGAGGGCTGACAGGGGGTAATAAAGATGGAGTCTCTAATGTGTCTGTGTATTTATTTCTATTAAAGTATTTTTTCTCTGTGTGGTGTTTTTTTTAACCCTTTATTGGAGATTCTTAATGGCCGGGTCACACGTGCCTGACATTAAGAATCTCTGGCTTAATACTGGCTAGTAAAACAAAGCCAGTATTAACTCATGATTACCCAACAAGCCACCCGGCTCCAGGGCTGTTGGAAGAGTTGGATACAGCGCCAGATGATGGCGCTTCTATGAGAGCGCCATTTTCTGGGACGGCTGCGGACTGAAATCCGCAGCAGAGGCGCCCAGAAACCTCGGGCTAACCTGTGCTGCGGATTCCAATCCCCAGCTGCCTAGTTGTACCCGGCTGGACACAAAAATGGGGCGAAGCCCACGTCATTTGTTTTTTAATTATTTCATGAAATAAGTGAAATAATTAAAAAAAAACGGGCTTCCCTATATTTTTGGTTCCAAGCCGGGTACAAATAGGCAACTGGGGGTTGGAGGTAGCCCGTGGCTGCCTGCTGTACCTGGCTAGCATACAAAAATATGGCGAAGCCCACGTCATTTTTTTGGTGGGCAAAAAAATTCTGCATACAGTCCTGGATGGAGTATGCTGAGCCTTGTAGTTCTGCAGCTGCTGTCTGCTCTTCTCCATACAGACAGACAGCAGCTGCAGAACTACAAGGCTCAGCATACTCCATCCAGGAATGTATGCAGAAGTTTTTTGCCCCCTGAAAAAATTATGTGGGCTTCGCCATATTTTTGTATGCTAGCCAGGTACAGCAGGCAGGTACGGCTGCCCCCAACCCCCAGTTGCCTATTTGTACCCGGCTGGGAACCAAAAATAAAGGGAAGCCCTTTTTTTATTATTTCATGAATTTCATGAAATAATTAGAAAACAAATGACGTAGGCTTCGTCCCATTTTTGTGTCCAGCCAGGTACAACTAGGCAGCTGGGGATTGGAATCCGCAGCACAGGTTGACCTGAGCTTTCTGGGCCCCCCTGCTGCGAATTGCAGTTTGCAGCCGCCTCAGAAAATGGCATTTTCATAGAAGCGCCATCTTCTGGCGCTGTATCCAACTCTTCCACCACCTGCCTGCTATACCTGGCTAGCATACAAAAATATGGCGAAGCTCACGTCCTTTTTTTGTAGTTTTTTGGCAAAAAAAATAAAAAATGCTTCCCTGGATTTTCCATTGCCAGTGAAGGTAACACCAAGCAGTGGGGGTTAGCAGCCAGTAGCTGCTTGGATTACCCTTAGCTAGCAATACAAAAAATGCAGCGGGAGCCCATATATATTTTTTTTAATTATTTATTTAAATAACTAAAAATAAAATGGGCTTCCCTGTATTTTGATTGCTGGACATCACAGTGCTGTAAAAATAAATCTTTAAAAAAATGACGTAGCGCTCCGCGGTATTTTTGATTCTCAGCGCAGATAAAGCAGACAGCTATGGGTTGCCACCCCCATCTGCCTGCCGTTACCTTGGTTGGCAATCAAAATACAGGGAAGCCCATTAATTTTTTCTATTTAAAAAATAGTTATAAAAAAAAATGACGTTGGGTCCCCCCATTTTTGATAGCCAGCTAGGGTAAAGCAGACGGCTGTAGCCTGAAAACCACAGCTGTTAGCTTTACCGTGGTTGGGGATCCAATGTGGAGGTCCCCTCAGGCTCTTTTTTATAATTATTTTATAAATATTAATAATTACACAATAAAAGTAGGGTCCCCCCCAAATTGGATCACCAGCCAAGGTAAAGCGGACAGCTGTGGTCTGGTATTCTCAGGGTGGGAAGGTCCATAGTTATTGGGCCTTCACATCCTAAAAATAGCAGGCCGCAGGCACCCCAGACGTGGCGCATCCACTAGATGCGCCAATCCTGGCGCTTCACCCCAGCTCATCCCGTGCCCTGGTGCAGTGGCAAATGGGTTAATAAATCGGGTTGATACTAGCTGTAAAGTAACCTGAGATCAAGCCCAGCAGTTTGTGATGTCATGGCGTCTATTAGATACTCAACATCATAAACTGTCAGTACTAACAAAAAAAAAATAATCGACAAAAGAAATTTATTTGAAAAAACAGTCCCCAAAACATTTCCTCTTTCACCAATTTATTGTAAGAAAAAAAATAAAGGGGTCCCACGACGACTCTGGACCGTCTAGAATATGGGGGGGAGACACTCAGGGAACGTATCCCCCATTTTCTAGGAGTGCGGACCCTTCATGTGAGGAGTGTGGGTGCAATGAATCTGCACTCACTCTCCCCGGGTCCATAGCAGCAGAGTCCATGTCGTAATGGTTGCTACCAAAGCTGCAATGCCCTGCTCATGAGGTAAGGGCATGCCTAATCAGGAGAACTACTGTAGAGGAAGCTCTGCTCACTGGTATATAGGTGCTCAGAGGTAATAATAGATAAAATTAATGAGTAACCTCGGCACTCTAAATCTCCCAGACTAAGTCAGTAAGTCACAACAGATAGTAATGCAAAATCACTCTTTATTGGTCCGTATTAAGAAAAAATTTTTTTTCATAAGCATATATGTTTTTGTCCAAAACAAGTTACAAATGACGTTTCGGCCTGAGCCTTCGTCAGATTGGACTTATCTGCATGTAATCATGAAAAATGACAATAATCAGTATCACATAAGAGTGAGAGAACAATAACAAACTCGAACAA